>NC_140993.1:157011409-157347148 GCF_052327205.1 Somniosus microcephalus | reverse complement strand
CCGAGCCCGATTGCGGCTCTGAGAGACGGCCGGTGGCCGAGCCCCGCCCCCCCCCCCCCCCCGCCGAGCGCGGAACAGAGACGCCGCGTCTCACCTCCTGCTGCGCGCGCACCCTGACCCTCGTGGCTGACGCCGTTGCCCTGGGTAACGTGACATGGCGGGGGGGGGCGGTGAGGAGCTTAGCAGAAGCGCAGTCACCTAGCTCGGGCCTGGCTGGGCAAGAAAGGCGCAGGCTTTGAGGCCTATGAAAAAAATGGGCAAAGGTAGGAAAAGAATGTTCCGGTTAGATAAAATATTTACAAATGAGTGATTTATTTTAAAAGAATTTAATAAATTGAATTTTATTTTGCTGGAAATGTATATTTGAAAAGAAAGACGCAGAAAGCAGGAAAAAGAATGGAAGCAAGATGGCGGCGACTCACCTCGGTTCAGAACGATAAGGCCCGCCCACACATGCACCGATTGGTCGACCGTCAGGTCACCAAAGCGTAGGATTGGTCAATCGTCCCGTCACTCGACCGTAGGAGGGCCCGGCCGCACGCGGCAGCAAGCCGCCGTACGATTGGTCGACCTCGAGGTCACTCTGTCGCTAATGAGCGGATAATGAGATGCTAATGAGCGGAATGTTGAAGGTTTTTGGGATACCGCGGGCGCGATTTTAGCCCGGCCGAAACGTAAATACGCTTAAAACCGTCTCGGAAGCGTAAGCTTTCTTTGGAGGTAACGCGCGCATAGGTACGCCCTGTAACTTTCGAGCGCATAGCCCGACAGACGCACACGCGATGACAGACAGAAGTACCGATTTATATATATAGACTAGCTGAAGTGCCCGGCGGTGCCGAGGCTTTTTCGAGGGCATGTTGTTGGAAGAGAGAGAGAGAGGGCGACTGGGGGGGAAGAGAGAGCGACTGGGGGATAGAGAGAGAGCGACTGGGGGAAGAGAGCGGGTGGGGGAAGAGAGCGGGTGGGGGAAGAGAGCGGGGGGGAAGGGAGGGGGGGAAGGGAGGGGCGGGGGGGAAGGGAGGGGGGAATGGAGGGGGGGCGGGAAGGGGCAGGGGGAGAAGTGGGGGGCGGGAAGGGAAGGGGGGCGGGGGGGGGCCAGGCCGAGAGCCCAGCTCTCGAGCCCGCCCCCCCCCCCCAGCCGAGAGCCCCGCCCCCCCCCCCGGCCGAGCCCGATTGCGGCTCAGAGACGGCAGGCGGCCGAGCCCCGCCCCCCCCCCCCCCAGGCCGAGCCAATTGCGGCTCTGAGAGACGGGCCGGCGGCCGAGCCACGCCCCCCCCCCCCCCCCGGCCGAGGCCGATTGCGGCTCTGAGAGACGGCCGGCGGCCGAGCCCCGCCCCCCCCCCCCCCCGGCCGAGCCCAATTGCGGCTCTGAGAGACGGCCGGCGGCCGAGCCCCGCCCCCCCCCCCCCGGCCGAGGCCGATTGCGGCTCTGAGAGACGGCCGGCGGCCGAGCCCCGCCCCCCCCCCCCCGCCAGAGCCGAGCGCGGAACAGAGACGCTGCGTCTCACCTGCTCCTGCTGCGCGCGCACCCTGACCCTCGTGGCTGACGCCATTGCCCCAGGTAACGTAACGCGTGGGGGGGGTGGGGGGCGGTGAGGAGCTTAGCAGAAGCCCTAGCTCGGTCCTGGCTGGGCAAGAAAGGCCCAGGCTTTCAGGGCCTAACAAAAAAAACGGGGAAAGGTAGCAAAAAGAATGTTGAGGTTAGAAAAAATATTTACAAATGAATGAAGTTTTTTTTAAAACAATTTAATAAATTCAATTTTATTTTGCTGGAAATGTATATTTGAAAAGAAAGACGCAGAAAGCAGGAAAAAGAACGGAAGCAAGATGGCGGCGACTCACCTCGGTTCAGAACGATAAGGCCCGCCCACACATGCACCGATTGGTCGACCGTCAGGTCACCAAAGCGTAGGATTGGTCAATCGTCCCGTCACTCGACCGTAGGAGGGCCCGGCCGCACGCGGCAGCAAGCCGCCGTACGATTGGTCGACCTCGAGGTCACTCTGTCGCTAATGAGCGGATAATGAGATGCTAATGAGCGGAATGTTGAAGGTTTTTGGGATACCGCGGGCGCGATTTTAGCCCGGCCGAAACGTAAATACGCTTAAAACCGTCTCGGAAGCGTAAGCTTTCTTTGGAGGTAACGCGCGCGTAGGTACGCCCTGTAACTTTTGAGCGCATAGCCCCCAGACGCACACGCGATGACAGACAGAATGACAGACAGAAGTACCGATTTATATATATATAGATAAAGTCACCACATCCTGACTGCATGGTGCTTGAGGGAACCATATATCGCAATATTAAGCTGTTTGCACTAGGGCAATGGAGGTTGGGGGATTGGGGCAGCTTGTTTGGCCCCGAGTTGTGGGGTTAGTTAGGGTTGGGGACAGTGGGGTGGGCTCCTGTGTACTAATGGTCATGTTTCTGGGAAATGAGTGGGTTTATGTGCTGAGGGGATAGGTCTTAGACTACCTGGTATTTACCCAATTCAAGGCATAGACCAATCATCACTCATTCTGATTAACAAATGTCCCACATGTTTGTTGTTGGTGGGGTGCACCCTACAGAGGGGGGAAATGCATTTGGTAGCAAGAATCATGCTAGCCTGCTTATTGATGGGGGGAAGATGGGCCTTTTCTGCATTGGGTCAGTCCAACAAGCACTGAGCTGGGTCCTCTCGGGATCCTGAAAACAGTCTTGTTCGTAGTGATCTCCAGGATTTCTATCTAATATAGCAAGATGCAGGCCGTGACCAGAATATGTGCAGGAGGGTACCTTTCTAGCTGCAGTCCCTCCAGCAGTTGTCTGGTATGAGGAGTGAAATTTGTGGATCATGAGTGGAGTATACTATGTGCGATATTATGATTTTGAATTGGCCTGTGCATTCTGTTACAGGTAGCAATGTTTATGTTCTGACTCTACTCTTTGCCATTCCTCCTCACTTAACAGTTGGGCTAGGTTGCATTACCAGACTTACTTCAGGCTTTCTGTCCCATCCTTGATCCTAGAGGTAAGAATGGCATGCAGGGTGAGAAATTGACCACAAGAGGCTGTTAGAGACTGAAGGAAAATTTCCACGGGGGTGGCTGAAGAAATTTGTGTCCATTTCATAGAATCATAGAATGATTACAGCACAGAACGAGGCCATTCGGCCCGTCGTGCCCGTGCCAGCTCTCTGCACGAGCATTTCAGCTAGTCCCACACCCCTGCCCTTTCCCCGTAGCCCTACAAATTTTTTTCCTTCAGGTACTTATCCAATTCCCTTTTGAAAGCCACGATTGAGTCTGCCTCCACCACCCTTTCAGGCAGTGCCTTCTAGATCCTAACCACTCGCTGCGTAAAAAGTTTTTCCTCATGTTGCCTTTGATTCTTCTGCCAGTCTCCTTAAATCTGTGTCCTCTGGTTCTCGACCCTTCCACCAATGGTAACAGTTTCTCTCCATCTAATCTGTCTAGATCCCTCATGATTTTGAACACCTCTATCAAATCTCTCAACCTTCTCAGCTCTAAGGAGAACAACCCCAGCTTCTCCAGTCTATCCACGTAACTGAAGTTCCTCATCCCGGGAACCATTCTTGTAAATCTTTTCTGCGCCCTCTCTAAGGCCCTCACATCCTTCCTAAAGTGCAGTGCCCAGAATTGGACACAATACACCAGTTGAGGCTGAACCAGTGTTTTATAAAGGTTCATCATAACTTCCTTGCTTTTGTACTCTATGCCTCTATTTATGAAGCCCAGGATGCCGTATGCTTTTTTAACCACTTTCTCAACCTGCCCTGCCACCTTCAACGATTTGTGCACATATACCCCCAGGTCGCTCTGTCCATGCACCCCATTTAGAATTGTACCCTTTAGTTTATATTATCTCCCCTCGTTCTTCCTACCAAATGTATAATTTTGCACTGTTCTGCATTAAATTTCATCTGCCACGTGTCTGCCCATTTCACCAGCCTGTCTATGTCCTCTTGAAGTCCAGCACTATCCTCCTCACTGTTCACTATACTTCCAAGTTTTGTGTCATCTGCAAATTTTGAAATTGTGCTCTGTACACCCAAGTCATTAACATATATCAAGAAAAGCACTGGTAGCCAGTTTTGTATCCATGCTGCCACTGTCCCTTTTATTCCATGGGCTTCAACTTTGCTGGCAAGCCTATTATGTGGCACTTTATCAAAGAAAGTGCCACATGTGGAAGAATCACTCCAAATATGTTGGTTTTTGAAATACCAGACAGGACCACCCCATTCATTTTATGATCACACCCCTGGGTTTCCATGGAATGATTAGATCAACAACTTGCAATTTATATAGTGCTTTCAAGGCAAGAAATGTCCCACGGTGATTCATAAACAAACATGACTAAGCAACAACAGTTTGTATTTATATAGTGCCTTTAACGTAGTAAAACGTCCCAAGGTGCTGCACAAGAGTATTTTAAGACAAAAAATTTGACACCGAACCACATAAGGATAAATTAGGGCAGGTGACCAAAAGCTTGGTCAAAGAGGTAGGTTTTAAGGAGCATCTTAAAGGAGGAAAGAGAGGTAGCGAGGTGGAGAGGTTTAGGCAGGGAATTCCAGAGCTTAGGGCCTAGGCAGCTGAAGGCACGGCCACCAAAGATTAAGCAATTATAATCAGGGATGCTCAAGAGGGCAGAATTAGAGGAGTGCAGATATCTCGGTGGGGGCGGCGGTTGTGAAGCTGAAGGAGATTAGAGATAGTAAGGAGCGAGGCCATGGAGGGATTTGAAAACAAGGATGAGAATTTTGAAATGGAGGCGCTGCTTAACCGGGAGTCAATGTAGGTCAGCAAGCACAGGGGAGATGGGCGAATGGAACTTGGTGCAAATTAGGACACGGGCAGGCAGCAGAGTTTTGGATGACCTCAAGTTTACATAGGGTAGAATGTGGAAGACCAGCCAGGAGTGCATTGGAATAGTCAAGTCTAGAGATAACAAAGGCATGGATGAGGGTTTCAGCAGTGGATGAGCTGAGGCAAGGGCAGAGACGGGCGATGTTATGGAGGTGAAAGTAGGCGGTCTTTGTTATGCTGCGGATATGTGGTCGGAAGCTCATTTCAGGGTCAAGTATGACACCAAGGTTGTGAACAGTGGTTCAGCCTCAGACAGATGTTAGGGAGAGGGACGGAGTCAATGGCTAGGGAACGGAATTTGTGGCGGGGACTGAAAACAATGGCTTCGGTCTTCCCAATGTTTAATTGGAGAAAATTTTTGCTCATCCTGAACTGTATGTCGGACCAACTGTCTGACAATTTAGACACCGTGGAGGGGTCAAGAGAAGAGGTAGTGAGGTAGAGCTGGGTGTCGTCAGTGTACATGTGAAAACTGATGCTGTGTTTTCGGATGATGTCGCCAAGGGGCAACATGTAGATGGGAAATAGGAGAGGGCCAAGGATAGATCCTTGGGGGACACCAGAGATAACGATGCGGGAGCGGGAAGAGAAGCTGTTGCAGCTGACTCTCTGGCTACGATTAGATAGATAAGAATGGAAGCAGGCGAGTGCAGCCCCACCCAGCTGGACGATGGTGGAAAGGCGTTGGAGAAGAATGGAGTGGTCAACTGTGTCAAAGGATGCAGACAAGTCAAGAAGGATGAGGAGGGATAGTTTCCCTTTGTCACAGTCACAAAGGATGTCATTTGTGACTTTGATGAGAGCCGTTTCGGTATGGTGGCAAGGACGGAAACCTGATTGGAGGGATTCAAACATGGAATTGCAGGAAAGATGGGCACGAATTTGGGAGGCGACAACATGTTCAAGGACTTTGGAGAGGAAAGGGAGGTTGGAGATGGGGGCGGTAGTTTACAAGGACGGAGGGTTCAAGGGTTGATTTTTTGAGGAGAGGGGTGATAACGGCAGATTTGAGGGGTAGGGGGACAGTACCCAAGGAGAGAGAACCATTAACAATATCAGCTAACATGGGAGCCAGAAAAGGAAGTTGGGTGGTCAGCAGTTTGGTGGGAATAGGGTCGAGGGAGCAGAAGGTGGGTCTCATGGACAAGATGAGCGCAGAGAGGTCATGAGGGGAGTTCTGAGAGAAACTGGAGGAAGATGTGAGTTCAGGGCTAGGGGAAGGAAGGGAAGTGGCAGAGGCAGCTGAACAGATGGTCTCAATCTTAGAGACAAAGAAGTCCATGAGCTCCTCACACTTGTTATCAGAGGTGAGGGTGGAGGAGACGGATAGCAGTCGAGAATAGGAGCTGGGGTTTATCTTTGCATTCCAGAATGATTCTGGAATAGTGAGCAATTTTGGCAGATAAGAGCAGGGCCCGATAATGCTTTATGTGGTCCAGCCAGATCTGGCGGTGAATGGCTAAACCAGTTGTCTGCCATATCCGTTCGAGTCTGCGTCCCTTGAACTTAAGGGAGTGAAGATGAGAGCCGTACCAGGGGGAATGGCCCGGGTGAGAGAGGATAATTGTTTTAGTAGGGACTAGGGCATCAAAGGTGGTGGCGAGGGTGTGGTTGAGCAGATCGGTAGCTGCAGAAATGTCATGGTGGATGGAGGGCCAGAGGCTGGACAGTTGGGAGTAAACAAACCCTGATCCAGGGAGGAGCGATT
Source organism: Somniosus microcephalus (assembly GCF_052327205.1). Taxonomy (NCBI): domain Eukaryota; kingdom Metazoa; phylum Chordata; class Chondrichthyes; order Squaliformes; family Somniosidae; genus Somniosus; species Somniosus microcephalus. The sequence continues at coordinate 157,340,562 of NC_140993.1, read as the reverse complement.
AGGGAGCTTGGTTGAAGAGCTGGGTTTTGAGGGAGTTTTTAAAGATCGAGAGTTGGCGAGGACGTTCCAGAGGATAGGTGGACATAACGAATGGCACCATTTACAGGAACTGTGGTTGTAGTGCATCTCAGAATGCAATATTTCTGCATCTGGAGGATTAGCTCATTAGAGCTTCTTGCTGGGGTCTGCCTGCAAAACCTTACAGCAGGTTCTAAATACAGTCCAGGAGCTGGGTTTGAATGTACCAGCTACAACCTACAAAAAACCTAATCTTTAGAATGTTATTTTGAACTACCAGCGAAAGGTGTTTTGTCTTTAGACTTGTCTACCAGTATTCACAATATTTATTAACGACTTAGATGATGGCATAGAAAGTCATATATCCAAATTTGCTGATGACACAAAGATTGGCGGCATTGTAGATGAAAGCATAAAATTACAAAGGGATATCGACAGATTAAGTGAATGAGTAAAACTGTGGCAAGTGGATTTCAATGTAGGCAAATGTGAGGTCACCCACTTTGGACCTAAAAAGGACAGAACAGGGTACTTTCTAAATGGTGAAAAGCTAAAAACAGTGGGGGTGCAAAGAGACTTGGAGGTCCAGGTACATTGATCATTAAAATGTCATGAACAGATACAGAAAATAAATCAAAATGTCTAATGGAATGCTGGCCTTTATATCTGGGGGACTAGAATACAAGGGGGTAGAAGTTATGCTGCAGCTGTACGAAACTCTGGTTGGACCACACCTAGAGTACTGTGAGCATTTCTGGGCACCACACCTTCGGAAGGATATATTGGCCTCGGAGGGAGTGGAATATGTTTACCAGAATGATACCCGGACTTCAAGAGTTAAGTTACAAGGAGAGATTACACAAATTAGGGTTGTATTCCCTAGAATTTAGAAGGTTAAGGGGTGATTTAATTGAAGTTTTCAAGATATTAAGGGGAACAGATAGGGTAGCTAGACAGAACCTATTTCCGCTGGTTGGGGATTGTAGGACTAGGGGGCATAGTCTAAAAATTAGAACCAGACCTTTCAGGAGTGAAATTAGGGTGGTAGCAGTTTGGAACTCTCTTCCGCAAACGGCAATTGATGCTAGATCAATTGTTAACTTTAAATCTGAGATTGATAGCTTTAGTTAACAAAAAGGTATTAAGGGATATGGGCCAAAGGCGGGTATATGGAGTTAGGTCGCAGATCAGCCATGATCGCGTTGAATAGTGGAACAGGCTCAAGGGGCTCAATGGCGTACTCCTCTTCCTAAGTGCCTACTCCAGGATCTGATATGTCCCTGCAGGATGTCTTTAATCTTCTCCAGTAGTCTCCTGTGTGGTACTTTGTTAAAGACTTTTTGAAAGTCCATGTACACCACATCCACTGCATTTACTCCATCCACCATATCTGTCAACTCAAAGAACTCTTCAGGTTTATCCAGAACAACCTTCCTTTCTGTAATCCATGTTGGCTGCTAATTATTTTGTTGACTTCTGGATATTTAGTAATTTTATCTGTAAAAGATTCCAAAATTTTCCCTACCACAGATGTTAAACTAACTGGCTTGTCCGGATTAGCTCTGTCTCCCTTTTTGAAAACGGATATGACATTGGTCACTCTCCAGTCCTCCAGCACACATCCACTTTCAACAGAAATCCAAAATACAATTTCTTGGGCCTCCACTAATCTTTCTATTTCCCTGTTGGTTACGGCGGGTTTGTTAACTCAGTCGGTTAGTGTTTGAAGTTAATAATGCGTACAGTTGTGTGTTCAACCACCTTATGAGCTTTTAAGCTTCTTTGGGGTAAATTCTTCTTTTGAGTTAGCCTTGGCTCAGTGGTAGCACTCCGAGTCAGACGGTTGTGATTCAAGACCCACTCCAGAAACTTGAGCACATAATCTGGGCACTTCAGTGCAGCATTGAAGGAATACTGCACTGTCAGAGGTGCTGTCTTTCCGATGAGGTGGCAAACTGAAACCTTATCTGCCTGTTCAGGTGGATGTAAAAGATCCCACGGCGTTATTCAAAAAAAATGCTGGAGAGTTCTCGTGGTGTGCTGGCCAACTATTATTCCTCACCCTACACCACCAAAACAGATTAACTGGTCATTTATCTCCCCCCATTTCCCTCAGAATCCTTGGCAGTATCCTATAAAGTCCTGGCACTTTTTCTTCCTTTTGCTTACCTAACTTCTCTAATACATTCCTTTTATTATAATAACTCTCATCTGCTTTTAACCAATTCAAGATTCACCTCCTCTCCAATATCCTATTTTGTAAACACTGAAGCAAAGTACTTGTTAAGTATCCCTGCCAGTTTCCATTTATCCTCTACTAACTCGCTATCCTCTCCTCTCAGAGGTCCCACCTCACATTTAACAATTCTCTTTTTACTGATATATTTGTAGAATACCTTTTAATATTTTGAGATTCACTCCTAATACTCTCTCCTTATCTCTTTCCTTATTTTGTCAGTCTTATTTTATAATTTATATCTTACCCATAGGCTCTATATGACCTCTTCAATTTTAGTTTGATTCTAATCTCTTTATTTATCCACATCATCTTGAAAGTTGAAGTAGTGTCCTTGAAAGTTGAAGTAGTCTTTTTTAATACATATATTTATTCAGCACTTTTGCAATCTCCTTTTAAAAATATCCCATTGTTGATCCACAGTCCCGTGTGCCAATTTCTCTTTCTACCTCACCTCAGCTAGCTCAATTCTCACTTTTCTAAAATCTGCTCTATTCCAATCTGTTGCCCTTGTTTTTGTACTTCCTTTTTCCCTTTCTATTTGGACCTTTAAACCATATCATATTTTGGTCATTACTCCCTGAGATGTTCACCCATATTTACCTCATTTACCTCATCTATTTTGTTACTTATAACTTAATCTAGCATCACTCTCCCTTGTAGGCATATCAACATACTGCTTGAGGAACGAGTCCACACATTTTACATAGAATTACATTATATAGAAATTACAGCACAGAAACAGGACATTCAGCCCAACTGGTCAATGCTGGTGTTTATACTCCACATGAGACTCCTCCCACCTTACTTCATCTAACCCTATCTGCATATCCTTCTGGAATTGTAGGAATTCCATTCCCTTTTCTACATTTACTCCTTCCCTGTCCCAGTCAATGAGTGGGTAATTACAATCTCCTAGAACAATGCTGCCAGCACTGCTGCTCGCAATGACATGCACTGCTACCCCATTCCACTGTTCTGACTATCCGACAACCATCTGGAGAAATAACAGCCTCATCCTCCAGTAAGAACATACGAAATGGGAGCAGGAGTCGGCCATTCGGCCCTTCAAGCCTGCTCCCCCATTCAATAAGATCACGACTGATCTACCTCACCTCAACTCCACCTTCCCACACTATCCCCATATCCCTTGATTCCCTTAATATCCAAAAATCTAGCAATCTCTGTCTTGAATATACCCAATGACTGAGCCTCCACAGCCCTCTGGGGTAGAGAATTCCAAAGATTCACAACCCTTTGAGTGAAGAAGTTTCTCCTCATCTCAATCCTAAATGGCTGACCCCTTATTCTGAGACTGAGACCCCTAGTTCTAGACTCCCCAGCCAGGGGAAACATCCTCCCAGAATCTAACCTGTCAAGCCCTGTAAGAATTTTATATGTTTTGATATGCTCACCTCTCATTATTCTAAATTCTAGGGAATATAGGCCTAGTTTCTTCAGTCTCTCCTCATAGGACAACCCCCCCCCCCCCCCCCCATCCCAGGAACCAGTCTGGTGAACCTTCGTTGCACTCCCTCCAAGACAAGTATATCCCTCCTTAGGTAAGGAGACCAAAACTGTACACAATACTCCAGGTGTGGTCTCACCAAGGCCCTATATAATTGCTGTCAGACTTCTTTACTCTTATACTCCAATCCTTTTGTAATAGAGGCTAACATACCATTTGCTTTCATAAGTGCTTGCTGTACCTGCATGTTAACTCTCTGATTCGTATACAAGGACAGCCAGGTCCCTCTGAATACCAACATTTCCCAGTCTCTCGCCATTTAAAAAATATTCTGCTTTTCTACCAAAGTGGATAACTTCACATTTCTCCACATTATATTCCATCTGCCATGTTCTTGCCCACTCACTTAACCTGTCTATATCCCTTTGCAGCCTCTTTGCATTCTCCTCACAACTTACTTTCCCACCTAGTTTTGTATTGTCAACAAACTTGGATACATTACACTCGGTCCCCTCATCTAAGTCATTGCTATAGATTGTAAATAGCTGAGGCCCAAGCACTGATCCTTGCAGTACCCCACTAGTTACAGCCTGCCAACCCGAAAATTACCTATTTATTCCTACTCTTTGTTTTCTGTCCATTAACCAATCCTCATTCCATGCTGATATATTACCCCCAATCCCATGAGCCCTAATTTTGTGTAATAACCTCTTGTGTGGCACCTTATCGAATGCTTTCTGAAAATCCAAATACACTACATCCACTGGTTCCCCTTTATCTACCCTGCTAGTTGCAACCTCAAAAAACCCTATGAAATTTGCCAAACACGATTTCCCATTCATAAATCTGTGTTGACTGCCCAATCGTATTTTGATTTTCTAAGTGCCCTGTTACCATGTCCCTAATAATAGATTCTAGCATTTTCCCTACTACCGATGTCAGGCTAACTGGTCGAAAGTTCCCCGTTTTCTCTCCTTTTTTTCTTGAATAGCGGAGTTACATTTGCTACCTTCGAATCCGCGGAGACAGTTCTAGGACCTCGGGAATTCTGGAAGATCAAAACCAATGCATCCACTATCTCTGTAGCCACCTCTTTTAAAATCCTCGGATGCAGGCCATCAGGCCATGGGGATTTGTCGGCTTTTAGTCCCATTAATTTCTCCAGTACTAGTTCATTACTAATAGTAATTTCTTTAAGTTCCTCATTCTCACTAGACCCTTGGTTCCCCACGATTTCAGGAATTTTTTTTGTGTCTTCCATGAAGAAAGATACAATTCCAGCCAAAGTATTTTTTTTAATTCATTTATGGAATGTGGGCGTCGCTGGCAAGGCCAGCATTTATTACCCATCCCTAATTGCCCTTGAGAAGGTGGTGGTGAGCTGCCTTCTTGAACCGCTGCAGTCCGTGTGGTGAAGGTACTCCCACAGTGCAGTTAGGCAGGGAGTTCCAGGATTTTGACCCAGCGACGATGAAGGATCGGTGATATACTTCTAAGTCAGGATGGTGTGTGACTTGGAGGGGAACTTGGAGGTGGTGGTGTTCCCATGCGTCTGCTGCCCTTGTCCTTCTAGGTGGAAGAGGTGGCGGGTTTGGGAGATGCTGCCAAAGAAGCCTTGGCGAGTTGCTGCAGTGCATCTTGTAGATGGTACACACTGCAGCCACGGTATGCCAGTGGTGGAGGGAGTGAATGTTTAAGGTGGTGGATGGGGTGCCAATCAAGCCGGCTGCTTTGTCCTGGATGGTGTCGAGCTTCTTGAGTGTTGTTGGAGCTGCACTCATCCAGGTAAGTGGAGAGTATTCCATCACATTCCTTACTTGTGCCTTGTAGATGGTGGAAAGGCTTTGGGGAGTCAGGAGGTGAGACACTCGCCGCTGAATACCCAGCCTCTGACCTGCTCTTGTTGCCACAGTATTTATGTGGCTGGTCCAGTTAAGTTTCTGGTCAGTGGTGACCCCCAGGATGTTGATGGTGGGGGGTTTGGCAATGGTAATGCCGTTTAATGTTAAGGGGTGGTGGTTAAACTCTCACTTGTTGGAGATAGTCATTGCCTGGCACTTCTGTGGAGCGAATGTTACCTGACACTTATCAGCCTAAGCCTGACCATTGTCCAGGTCTTGTTGCATGTGGGCATGAAGTGCTTCATTATCTGAGGAGTTGTGAATGGCGCTAAACACATGGCTGCCCAATTTTCGTGCCACACAACACGATGGAGCGTGTCCTCAGTGTGAAGACGGGACTTCGTCTCCACAATGACTGTGCTGTGGTCACTGCTACCAATCCTGTCATGAACAGATGCATCTGCGACAGGTAGATTGGTGAGGACAAGGTCAAGTAGGTTTTTCCCTCGTGTTGGTTCCCTCACCACCTGTCTCAGGCCCAGCCTGGTAGTTATGTCCTTCAGGACTCAGCCAGCTCGGTCAGTAGTGGTGCTACTGAGCCACTCTTGGTGATGGACATTGAAGTCCCCCACCCAGAGTACATTCTGTGCCCTTGCTACTCTCACTGCTTCTTCCAAGCGGTGTTTAACATGGAGGAGTACTGATTCACCAGCTGAGGGAGGGTGGTAGGTGATAATCAGCAGGAGGAGGTATGATTCTGTGAGTATGACTATGTCAGGCTGTTGCTTGACTAGTCTGTGGGACAGCTCTCCCAATTTTGGCACAAGTCCCCAGATGTTGGCGAGGATGACTTTGTAGGGTAGACTGGGCTGGGTGTGCCATTGCCGTGTCCGTAGCTGGTGCCGAGGTCGATGCCAGGTGGATCGTCCAGTTTCATTCTTATTATTGTGTTTGTAGCGGTTTGGTACAACTGAGTGGCTTGCTAGGCCATTTCAGAGGGCAGTTAATGTCATTTGTTTAATGTCTCTGCCATTTTCTTATTCCCCATTATAATGTCTCCTGTCTCTGCTTGTAAGGGACCCATGTTTACTTGCACTAATCTCTTCCTTTTTACATACCTATAGAAGCTTTTACAATCTGTTTTTATGTTTCTTTCCTAGTTTACTTTCTATTTTCTCTCTCTTTATCAATTTCTTGGTCATCCTTTGCTGAATTCTAAAATCCTTCCAACCCTCAGGCTTACTACTCATTTTGGCAACATAATAAGTCTCTTCCTTTAATCTAATACGATCTTTAACTTCTCTTGTTAGCCATAGTTGGACCATTATTCGCGTGGGGGTTTTTTTCCTTAAGGGAATATATATTCATTGCGAATTATGAATTACTTATTTAAATGTTTGCCATTGCTTATCTACCATCATATCTTAGAATCGAGTTTCCCAACATACCTTAGCCCAACTTACCTCTCATGCCTACGTAATTTGCTTTGTTTAGATTCAAGACCCTAGTTTCGGACTTAACTAAATCACTCTCAAACTGACTATAAAAGTCTATCATATTATGATCACTGCTCTCCAGAGCTCCTTTACTACAGGGTTATTAATTAACCTTGTCTCATTGCACAATACTAGAGCTAAATCTAATGTACTTGATCTAATAAAATTCCCATCCATAAAAGAGCATCCTGAGTGAACCTTTGGCTTACTGATTGCATTCCACCTCTAAGTCAGAAGATGAAGGGTTTGAGCACGACTCCACTCTAGACAGCCTCGGTAAGTGCAGATTAAAATGTGTCTCTAAATACTGGGCTGACATCCAGCAGGAGGGAGTGACCCTGGCTCCATGGCAGTATTCCCGCTTCTGGCCCTCACTCCAGACAGCCTCGGCGAGCTGAGATCAGAACGCTCAATATTGGGTTGATGTCCAGCAGGGATACTTATGTTCGATGAGTGCAAGTGACCCTAACATCTTAAAGATGGGGCTCTTTTGCCTTGGTTGCATCCAACCTAGGAGAGGATACTCCGACGATAAAAAACGTGAGGTAAGTAACGGGAAACCGCCTGAGCTACTCTTCCCTAGTAATTGGCTCAAGAATCTTATATGTGAGACTTGAATTAGGACCTGCTCTAGGGAAGAACACAATGGGCAGAAAAGATCCTGCTGCTCCCACGACGAAAGCTCACTTTCTTTCCCATTGGCCAGCACAGCAGCAATGCCCCCTTTAAAGTGTCCATAAAAAACCAGCCTTATGCTGCCAAGATAAGGAAGTCAGATTTAGGAAACGCAAAGATCCAGTTCATTGTCGCTAGTCTCCTGGAATCTGAACTAAATGAGTGGTAATATAAAAAGGTTTTAACTATATGTCAATTGCTGATTCCCATGGTTTATAGATATGAAGGGACATCAGTATGATGAGCTTGCGAGGAGTTGTTTGGAGTTCCTGGTCTGTAGTCTGTGTAGTGAGGGCTCAAACCCATACTTAGTTGTCTAATGACCAACTGGTGACTTCTGGAAGTGGAAGGGGGGAGAGAAGTGGGGTCGCTTTGGAGCTCGGCTGACATGCCTGCCAATGAAAGATGGGATTCAAGTCAACTGAGGCAGACTCGGTAATCCGATACCTGAGCCAGACAGATCCAGAATACACCAGGGAACTGTTGGTGATTGCCCAGTCGACCTTACTCATTAATGCGATCTGCAGGAGTAGACCAGTCATTGGGGACTAGCCTTCTTCCCACTCAGTTTTTTTTTATTCATTGATGGGATGTGGGTGTTGTTGGCTAGGCCTGCATTTAGTGCCTGTAGTAAACCACTGTTATACCTGCCTGTGTGGGTGTTTGTATTCCACTGTGTACATGTCTGTACATGCCTCAGCTGACTCCTCCCACGAGTCCAGGTATAAAGGTGACTGCTCCACAGTCCCTCTGTATTCTGGACTGGTCGACCACTCGAGGCACACCTTCATTCTCTTGTTAATAAAAGCCTGTTAGTTACTCGCTTAACCTCAGTCTTTTGAGTAATTAATAGCGCATCAATTTTATTAACAAGAGAATGAAGGTGTGACCAGCCCCTGGCGAGCCCAGGTTGTGGTCGTTAAGACCGGCGAGAAGCAGCGCCTGGTCATCGACTACAACCAGACAATAAATCGCTACACCCTGCTGGACACTTACCCACTCCCCCGCATAGCTGATATGGTCAACCAGATCGCGCAGTACCGCGTCTTCTCGACCATTGACCTGAAATCAGCGTACCACCAGCTCCCTATCCGCCCTGAGGACCGCCAGTATACTGCCTTTGAGGCAAACGGCCGCCTCTATCACTTCCTTAGGGTTCCCTTTGGCGTCACCAACGGGGTCTCCGTCTTCCAAAGGGAGATGGACCGGATGGTCGATCAAAATGCGTTGCAGGCCACTTTCCCATATCTGGACAATGTGACCATCTGCGGCCATGACTTGCAGGACCATGACGCAAACCTCGAAAAATTCCTCTGCACCGCCCAACTCCTGAACCTGACGTATAACAAGGAGAAGTGCATATTCCGCACAACCCGCCTCGCCATCCTTGGCTGTGTTGTGGAACACGGAGTCATCGGTCCTGACCCCGACCGGATGCGTCCCCTTATGGAACTCCCACTGCCCCACTGCCTCAAGGCCCTGAAGAGGTGCCTAGGGTTTTTCTCCTATTACGCCCAGTGGGTCCCCTACTATGCGGACAAGGCCTGTCCGCTGATCAAGTCCACCTCTTTTCCCTTGACGGCAGAGGCCCGCTTAGCCTTCCACCGTATCAAGGAAGACATTGCCAAAGCCACCATGCACGCAGTGGACGAATCCATCCCCTTCCAGGTGGAAAGCGACGCGTCCGACTTTGCCCTGGCCGCTACCCTTAATCAGGCGGGGAGACCCGTGGCCTTCTTTTCACGAACCCTCCAGGGCCCGGAGACCAGACACTCCGCTGTTGAGAAGGAGGCCCAGGCTATTGTGGAGGCTGTGCGTCATTGGAGGCACTACCTGGCCAGAAAACGATTTACCCTGCTCACTGACCAGCTTTCAGTTGCTTTTATGTTTAACAACAAGCAGAGGGGCAAAATCAAAAACGACAAGATCTTGAGGTGGAGAATCGAACTTTCCACCTACAATTACGAGATCTTGTACCGGCCCGGGAAGCTCAATGAACCCCCGGATGCTCTATCGCGTGGCACCTGCGCCAGCGCGCAGATCGATAGACTGCGGGCCCTCCACAATGACCTCTGCCACCCGGGGGTCACCAGGTTCTTCCACTTCATCAAGGCCCGCAGCCTGCCTTACTCCATTGAGGAGGTCAGGACCATGACCAGGAACTGCCAAGTCTGCGCTGAGTGCAAACCGCACTTTTATAGACCAGACAGGGCTCACCTGATAAAAGCCACTCGCCCCTTCGAGCGCCTGAGCGTTGATTTTAAAGGACCTCTCCCCTCCTCCGACCGCAATGTGTACTTCCTCAACATTATTGATGAGTACTCCCGTTTCCCGTTCGCCATCCCCTGCCCGGACATGACCAGTGCCACAGTCATTAAATGTCTGAACGACCTCTTCACCCTGTTCAGTTTCCCCAGCTATATCCATAGCGACCGGGGCTCATCGTTTATGAGCGACGAACTCCGCCAGTACCTGCTCGCTAGGGGTATTGCCACAAGCAGGACCACCAGTTACAACCCCCGGGGGAATGGACAGGTGGAAAGAGAGAATGCGACAGTTTGGAAGGCCGCCCTGCTAGCCTTAAAGTCTAGGGGCCTTCCGACCTCCCGCGGGCAGGATGTGCTCCCCGATGCGCTCCACTCTATTCGGTCACTGCTCTGCACTGCCACTAACGCCACCCCTCATGAGAAAATGTTTGTCTTCCCAAGGAAGTCCACATCGGGGACATCGCTACCGCCATGGCTGACGTCCCCAGGGCCGGTCCTACTGAGAAGACACGTGAGGACCCATAAAATGGACCCCCTGGTCGAGAGGGTCGACCTCCTCCACGCCAACCCCCAGTATGCTTACATTGCGTACCCGGACGGGTGGGAGGACACAGTCTCCATACGAGACCTCGCACCCTCGGGGGCCCCAGTAACCCACTACCCACTACCACCCCCCCCCCCCACGATCCAATATCCAACCCCAGCAGACGGCACACCTGGGCCCCGCGACCTGCTCGACACCCACGAGGACTACACACCAGTGCCCCAGCCTACGCGGGACTCGACGCCGGAAGCTTCACTACCCCTGCCGTCGCCACGTCAATCACAGCGGCAGACAAGACCTCCGGAGACTCCAATACACAAACTTTTAGTACACTTCACCCCGCCGGACTCATTTTTAAACAAGGGGTGAATGTGGTAAACCACTGTTATACCTGCCTGTGTGGGTGTTCGTATTCCACTGTGTACATGTCTGTACATGCCTCGGCTGACTCCTCCCACGAGTCCAGGTATAAAGGTGACTGCTCCACAGTCCCTCTGTATTCTGGACTGGTCGACCACTCGAGGCACACCTTCATTCTCTTGTTAATAAAAGCCTGTTAGTTACTCGCTTAACCTCAGTCTTTTGAGTAATTAATAGCGCATCAGTGCCCATCCCTAATTGCCCTTGAGAAGATGGTGGTGAGCCGCCTTCTTGAACCGCTGCAGTCCATATGGTGTAGGTACACCCACAATGCTGTTAGGAAGGGAGTTCCAGGATTTTGGCCCAGCGACAGTGAAGGATCGGCGATACAGGTCCAAGTCAGGATGGTGTGTGGCTTGGAGGGGAACTTGTAGGTGGTGATGTTCCCATGCGTCTGCTGCCCTTGCCCTTCTAAGTGGTAGAGGTCGCGGGTTTGGAAGGTGCTGTTGAAGGAGCTTTGGCGAGTTGCTGCAGTGCATCTTGTAGATGGTACACACTGCAGCCACAGTGCGCCGGTGGTGGAGGGAGTGAATGTTTAAGGTGGTGGATGGAGTGCCAATCAAGCGGGCTGCTTTATCCTGAATGGTGTCGAGCTTCTTGAGTGTTGTTGGAGCTGCACTCATACAGGCAAGTGGAGAGTATTCCATCACACTCCTGACTTGTGCCTTGTAGATGGTGGAAAGGCTTTGGGGAGTCAGGAGGTGAGACACTCGCCGCAGAATTCCCAGCCTCTGGCCTGCTCTTGTAGCCACAGTATTTATATGGCTGGTCCAGGTCAGTTTCTGATCAATGGTAACCCCCAGGATGTTGATGGGGGATTCAGCGATGGTAATGCCATTGAATGTCAAGGGGAGATGGTTAGAGTCTCGCTTGTTAGAGATGGTCATTGCCTGGCACTTGTGTGGTGCGAATGTTACTTGCCACTTGTCAGCCCAAGTCTGAATGTTGTCCAGGTCTTGCTGCATATGGACACGGACTGCGTCAGTATCTGACGAGTCTCGAATGGTGCTGAACAGTGTGCAATCATCAGCGAACATCCCCACTTCTGACCTTATGATGGAGGGAAGGTCATTGATGAAACAGCTGAAGATGGTTGGGCCTAGGACACTGCCCTGAGGAACTCCTGCAGTGATGTCATGTGATTGAGATGAATGACCTCCAACAGCCACAGCCAACTTCCTTTGTGCTAGGTATGATTCCAACCAATGGAGAGTTTTCCCCTTGATTCCCATTGACTTCAGTTTTGCTCGGGCTCCTTGATGCCACACTCGATCAAATGCTGCCTTGATGTCAAGGGCAGTCACTCTCACCTCACCTCTTGAGTTCAGCTCTTTTGTCCATGTTTGGACCAAGGCTGTAATGAGGTCAGGAGCTGAGTGGCCCTGGCGGAACCCAAACTGGGCGTCAGTTAGCAGGTTATTGCTGAGTAAGTGCCGCTTGATAGCACTGTCGACGACACCTTCCATCACTTTGCTGATGATTGAGAGTAGACTGATGGGACGGTAATTGGCCGGGTTGGATTTGTCCTGCTTTTTGTAGACAGGACATACTTGGGCAATTTTCCACATTGCCGGGTAGATGCCAGTGTTGTAGCTGTACTGGAACAGCTTGGCTAGGGGGCGCAGCTAGTTCTGGAGCACAAGTCTTCAGTACTATTGCCGGAATGTTGTCAGGGCCCATAGCCTTTGCAGTATCCAGTGTCTTCAGCCGTTTCTTGACATCACGTGGAGTGAATTGAATGGGCTGAAGACTGGCATCTGTGATGCTGGGGACCTCAGGAGGAGGCCGAGATGGACCATCCACTCGGCACTTCTGGCTGAAGATAGTTGCAAATGCTTCAGCCTTGTCTTTTGCACTCACGTGCTGGGCTCCACCATCATTGAGGATGGGGATATTTTTGGAGCCTCCTCCTCCTGTTAACACTTTAATTGTCCACCACCACTCACGACTGGATGTGGCAGGACTGCAGAGCTTTGATTTGATCCGATGGTTGTGAGATCGCTTAGCTCTGTCTATCGCATGTTGCTTCTGTTGTTTGGCATGCAAGTAGTCCTGTGTTGTAGCCTCACCAGGTTGACACCTCATTTTTCGGTATGCCTGGTGCTGTTCCTGGCATGCTCTCCTGTACTCTTTGTTAAACCAGGGTTGATCTCCCGGCTTGATGGTAATGGTAGAGTGAGGGATATGCCGGGCCATGAGGTTACAGATTGTGGTTGAATACAATTCTGCTGATGGCCCACAGCGCCTCATGGATGCCCAGTTTTGAGTTGCCAGATCTGTTCGAAATCTGTCCCATTTAACACAGTGGTAGTGCCACACAACACGGTGGAGGGTATCCTCAACATGAAGACGGGACTTCGTCTCCACAAGGACTGTGCGGTGGTCACTTCCACCAATGCTGTCATGGACAGATGCATCACATAAACCAAGCCAATGCCCTAACCGATAGGGTCATCACATCTGGAAATTTCTAAACACTCAGTGCTGGTAAGCTATGCAGTTAAACTCTGACAGTACTTCTATGTACACTTGGTAGTTCCTAAGCCTTGGCTGATACTAACCTGTGATTAAGCTGTCTGGACTTGGCTAAGTGGAGTGTATGGGTAGTGCGTGTGCACTTCATATCAGAAAAACAAAACTCCACCCTTGTGATTTTCTCAGTAGCTTGGTTCGTAGACTCTTAAGCAAGGTGAAGGGTTTCCATGTGTGTCAGATACCTAGCTGACTAAATAAAATGGTTTGAAGGAGAGCACACAGCTGTCTTAGATGATCTGGAACAGGACATAGCGCATGGTGTGGAACTATTACTTGCAATGTCTTTACCTTGTCTTATTTATCCTGACTCACTTTCACTTTTTTATGAATGTGGATTATCAACAACCACTTCAGCAAGAACAACTTGTATTGATATAGTGCCGTTAACGTAGTAAAATGTCCCAAGACACTTCACAGGAGTGTTACAAGACAAAAAATAAAAATTTGACACCGAGCCACATAAGGAGAAATTAGGGCAGGGCTTGGTCAAGGAGGTAGGTTTTAAAGAGTGTCTTAAAGGAGGAAAGAGAGGTAGAGAGACGGAGAGGTTTAGGGAGGGAATTCCAAAGTGTAGGGCCTAGGCAGCTGAAGGCACGGCCACCAATGGTGGAATGATTAAAATCAGAGATGCTCAAGAGGCCAGAATTAGAGGAGCGCAGATATCTCTGTGGGTGGGGGGGCGGGGGTGTTGTGAAGCTGGAGAAGATTACAGAGATAGGGAGGGGCGAGGCCATGTAGGGATTTGAAAACAAGGATGAGAATTTAAAAATTGAGGCGTTGATTAACCGGGAGCCAATGTAGGTCAGCGAGCACAGGAGTGATGGATAAACGGGACTTGGTGAAAGTTAGGACATGGGCAGCAGAGTTTTGGATGACCTCAAGTTTACGTAGGGTAGAATGTGGGAGGCCAGCCAGGAATGAATTGGAATAGTCAAGTCTACAGGTAACAAAGGCATGTATGAGGGTTTCAGCAGCAGATGACCTGAGGCAGGGGCAGAGATGGGCGATGTTACAAAGGTGGAAATAGGTGGTCTTAGCTCATTTCAGGGTCAAATATGACACCAAAGTTGCGAACAGTCTGGCTCAGTGATATACCTATCAATTCGTCCAATAAAAAGCGACGAGTTAGGAACGTAACTAAAGGTTTTTATTGACTAAATAACAGAGCCCACCCTCGTGGGTGATCGGGTCCAACAAGGAGGAATACCAGCCAGTCGACTACCTTTATACCTGGGCAGGTAGGTGGAGCCATGGGCGGAGTCGGAGGTGGTCAGCCCAGGTATAACAGCGCGACAAGAGGCGACCTCGTATCGTGATACAACAGTGATAACGGTGATAACAATACAACAGTGATAACTATAGTGTAACGATAAAAGTGGTTTACCACATTCACCCCTTGTTTAGATTTGAGTCCGGCGGGGTGAAGTGTACTACCAGTTCTGGTATGTCAGTCTGTCCGGAGGCCTCGTAAGCCTCTCCGATCGTCGCAGCGGCGGTGCTGCATTATCCGGTGTTAGTGCTGGTGTCTGCGTGGTCGGCGAAGGCTCGTGGGGTTCCGGCATGCCGTCTACCTGGGCTGGAATTGGGGGGGTGGTGGGGGGGGGTAAAGGTGGTGTCTCCGGAGTGCCCGAGGGTGCGAGGTCTCGTAAGGAGACAGTGTCCTCCCGCCCGTCTGGGTAAGCCACGTAGGCGTACTGGGGGTTGGCGTGCAGGAGGTTCACCCTTTCGACCAGGGGGTCTGTTTTATGGGCCCTCACGTGCTTTCGCAGCAAGACGGGCCCCGGAGAGGTCAGCCAGGTTGGTAGAGTGGTTCCCGTAGTCGACTTCCTGGGGAAAACAAACATTCGTTCATGGGGGGTGGCGTTAACGGCAGTGCAAAGTAGTGACCGGATGGAGTGCAGCGCTGTCGGGAGGACTTCCTGCCAGCGGGAGGTTGGGAGGCCCTTAGACTTTAAGGCTAAGAGGACGGCCTTCCATACCGTCGCGTTCTCTCTTTCCACCTGGCCGTTCCCTTGGGGGTTGTAGCTGGTGGTCCTACTTGCTGCAATACCTCTCGCTAGTAGGAACTGACGGAGTTCCTCGCTCATGAAAGAGGAGCCCCGGTCACTATGTATATAGTTTGGGAACCCGAACAAGGCGAAGAGGTCGTTCAGGCATTTAATGACCGTGGTACTGGTCATGTCTGGGCAGGGGAAGGCAAAGGGGAAACGGGAGTACTCATCAACAATGTTGAGGAAGTACACATTACGGTCAGAGGACGGGAGGGGCCCCTTAAAGTCGATGCTCAGGCGCTCGAAGGGGCGGGTGGCCTTGATCAGGCTTGCTCTGTCCGGCCTAAAGAAGTGCGGTTTGCACTCGGCGCAGGTCTGGCAGTTCCTGGTTATGCTCCTGACCTCCTCGATGGAGTAGGGCAGGTTGCGGGCCTTAATGAAGTGGTAAAGTCTGGTGACCCCGGGGTGGCAGAGGTCGTTGTGGAGGGTCTGAAGTCTATCACTTTGCGCGCTGGCGCATGTAATTCGTGACAGAGCATCGGGGGGTTCGTTCAGCTTACCTGGCCGGTACAAGATATCATAATCGTAGGTGGAGAGCTCGATTCTCCACCTCAAGATCTTGTCATTCTTGATTTTGCCCCTCAGCTTGTTATTAAACATAAAAGCGACCGAACGTTGGTCGGTAAGGAGGGTAAATCGTTTGCCTGCCAGGTAGTGCCTCCAGCGTCGTACCGCCTCCACAATCGCCTGGGCCTCCTTCTCGACCGACGAGTGTCGGATCTCAGGGCCCTGTAGGGTCCTTGAGAAGAAGGCCACCGGTCTCCCCTCCTGGTTAAGGGTGGCGGCTAGGGCGAAGTCGGATGCATCGCTCTCGACTTGGAAGGGGATGGACTCATCCACTGCGTGCATAGTGGCCTTGGCAATGTCTCCCTTAATGAGGGAGAAGGCTGCGCACGCTTCCTCCGTAAGGGGGAAGGATGTGGACTTCATGAAGGGTCTGGCTTTGTCCGCATAATTGGGCACCCATTGGGCATAGTAGGCGAAGAGCCCCAGGGTTCTCTTAAGTGCCTTAGGGCAGTGGGGGAGGGGTAGCTCCATGAGGGGGCGCATTCTTTCGGGGTCGGGGCCGATGAGTCCGTTCTCTACTACACAGCCAAGGATGGCAAGGCGCGAGGTGTTAAACACACATTTCTCCTTATTGTAGGTGAGGTTCAGCCGTTGGGCTGTACGGAGGAATTTCTCCAGATTCACGTCGTGGTCCTGCCGGTCGCGGCCGCAGATGGTGACGTTATCTAGGTAGGGGAATGTGGCCTGCAGTCCGTTCTGGTCAACCATCCGGTCCATCTCCCTTTGGAAGACCGAGACCCCGTTGGTGACACCGAAGGGGACCCTAAGGAAGTGGTATAGGCGCCCATTCGCCTCGAAGGCGGTGTACTGGCGGTCCTCGGGGTGGATAGGGAGTTGGTGGTAGGCCGACTTAAGGTCGATGGTCGAGAATACGCGGTATTGTGCAATCTGATTGACCATGTCAGATATGCGGGGAAGGGGGTATGCGTCCAGCTGGGTGTATCTGTTTATGGTCTGGCTGTAGTCGATGACCAGGCGATTTTTATCGCCGGTCTTAACGACCACGACCTGGGCACGCCAGGGGCTGTTGCTCCCCTCGATGATGCCCTCCTTCAGGCGTCCAATAAAAAGCGACGAGTTAGGAACGTAACTAAAGGTTTTTATTGACTAAATAACAGAGCCCACCCTCGTGGGTGATCGGGTCCAACAAGGAGGAATACCAGCCAGTCGACTACCTTTATACCTGGGCAGGTAGGTGGAGCCATGGGCGGAGTCGGAGGTGGTCAGCCCAGGTATAACAGCGCGACAAGAGGCGACCTCGTATCGTGATACAACAGTGATAACGGTGATAACAATACAACAGTGATAACTATAGTGTAACGATAAAAGTGGTTTACCACACTCAGCGTCAGACAGATGCCAGGGAGAGGGATGGAGTCGGTGGCTAGGGAACAATGTTTGTGGCGGGGACCGAAGACAATGGCTTTGGTCATCCCAATATTTAATTGGAAGAAATTTCTGCTCATCCAGTACTGGATGTTGGACAAGCAGTGTGACAATTTAGAGACCGTGGAGGGGTCAAGAGAAGTGGTGAGGTAGAGCTGGATGTCATCAATGTCCATGTGGACACTGACCCTGTGTTTTCAGATGATGTCGCTGAGGGGCAGCATGTAGATGAGAAATAGGAGGGGGCCAAGCATAGATCCTTGGGGGACACCAGAGGTAACGATGCGAGAGCAAGAAGAGAAGGCATTTCAGGTGATTCTCTGGCTGTGATTAGATAGATAAGAATGGAACCAGGCCAGTGTAGTCTCACCCAGCTGGATGACAGTGGAGAGGAGGATGGTGTGGTCAACCGTGTCAAAGGCTGCAGATAGGTCGAGAAGGATGAGAAGGGATAGTTTACCTTTATCACAGTCACACTGGATGTCATTTGTGACTTTGATGAGTGCTGTTTCGGTACTGTAGCTGGGTGGAAACCTGATTGGAGGGATTCAAACATG
This sequence comes from Somniosus microcephalus, assembly GCF_052327205.1. Classification (NCBI taxonomy): domain Eukaryota; kingdom Metazoa; phylum Chordata; class Chondrichthyes; order Squaliformes; family Somniosidae; genus Somniosus; species Somniosus microcephalus. The sequence continues at coordinate 157,322,501 of NC_140993.1, read as the reverse complement.
GAGTTCCAGGAGAGATGGGCATGGATTATGGAGACGACAACATGTTTGAGGACTTTGGAAAGGAAAGGGAGGTTGGAGATGGGGCGGTAGTTTGCAAGGACGGAGGGGTCAAGGGTTTTTTTTGAGGAGAGGGGTGGTCACGGCAGATTTGAAGGAGGGGGTCAGTACCTGAGGAGAACGAACTGTTAACAATGTCAGCTAACATGGGAGCCAGTAAAGGAAGTTGGGTGGTGAGCAGTTCAATGGGAATAGGGTCGAGGGAGCAGGAAGTGGGTCTTATGGACAAGGTGAGCGCAGAGAGGTCATGAGGGGAGATCGGAGAGGAACTGGAGAAAGATGTGAGTTCAGGGCTAATGCAAGGGGGAACCTTAGAGGAAGTTTGGCCCAGTGGGCTAGGGGAAGGAAGGGAAGTGGCAGAGGCAGCTGATCGGATGGTCTCAATCTTAGAGACAAAGAAGTCCATGAGCTCCTCACACTTGTTGTCGGAGGTGAGGGTGGAGGAGACAGGGGAATAGTGAGCAGTTTTGGCAGACGAGAGCAGGACCTGATAATGCTTTATGTGGTCCAGCCAGATCTGGTGGTGAATGGCTAAACCAGTTGTCCGCCAAATCCGTTCAAGTCTGCGTCCCTTGGACTTAAGTGAGTGAAGATGAGGGCTGTACCAGGGGGAATGGCCAGGGTGAGAGAGAGTCATTGTTTTAATAGGGACTAGGGCATCAAAGGTAGTGGTAAGGGTGTGTTTGAGCAGATCGGTAGCTGCTGAAATTTCATGGTGGATGGAGGGCCAAAGGCTAGACAGTTGGGATTTTGTAAGTGCAGTTGTAAGAGAGTTGGGAGAGAGTTTTTTTCAGGGCGGACACAAAAGGAAGTTGGGTTGGTGGTGGGGAAGGAGGATGAGGAAAGCAATACGAGGAAGTGATCAGGGATGGCCTTATCTGCAATTGACACGATGGGAGTAGCAAGGCCACAAGAGATGGCAAAATTGAGGGGTGGCCATGAATATGGGTTGGAGAGATTAAGGGAGGATAGGAGGGTAGTGAACTCAGGGGAGAGAGAGCATGATGAATTGAGATGGAGGTTGAAATCACCAAGGATGAGAAGTCGCTCGGTGCCGAGGCTGAGGGAAGAAAGCAGTGAAGATATCTCGGTGATAACATTTTTATGGTACTTGGGTGGACGGTAGAGAACGAGAATTTAAAATCAGAGATGAGATGGGTGGGACAAGGTGAGATGCTCAAAGGAGGATGAAGTGCCAGAGGAGAAGGGGGACAGACCAAGATAAGATTTGGTGATGAGAGCCACACCGCCACTATGGCGGTCTGAGTGGGGCAAGTGGTGGAAGGTACAGCCAGGCGGGAGGCTTCATTTAGGGGTAAGGTGTCATCACCCCTCAGTCAAGTTTCCGTTGGGGCCATGATGTCGATGCAATCATCCATGATAAGCTCATGGATGGCAAGGGCCTTGTTCAGAAGTGAACAGACATTCTGGAGAGAGATGCGGAGAGGGTTGGTGATGGCTGATCCATTGCTAGCAGTCACAGGATCAGCGCTTGGAGGGGTGAGTTGGACGGGGCAGAGATTGGCAAGATTAGCCCCCAGCGGGCGCGTTGGGCGCGAAGGTTGGCAAGAGAGTGGGATGGGACAGTTGGAGTTACTGCTCATGAGGAGGCAGTGACGAGTGCCTCAATGGGCCCTTCAGAGGATGCCAAGAGAGGCACAGAGGGAAGTTGTAGGCTTATCTAAGAGGGAGTCAAGCCTGGGACGGCGGCAGGAGAGTAGGAAGGTTGAAGAATAATGAAGGGTTGGAGTAGGGATTTGGGAGGGCAGAGTACCCAAGAGAGGAGAGATGAAAGTCAGCATGATGACAGGAGAGAGCAGTCAGGGAGGGATCGGGGAGAAAAAGTGGAAATAGAAGTGATTGGCTCAAGCCTGGAGTGGCAGCCAAAATGCGCATGCGAATGGACACAGGGAAAAACTCAAATTACATAGGCCTGGTTATGTACCAATTATTGGAAAACAATAGGAGGGAGTCCAGAGTAAAAGTCAGAGGTCCCGTGGAGGGATAAAGTTGATGTAGGTAGGATAGAATCAGCATGGAGCATCAACAAAACTGTTGTCCATGTTTGGAGACGGATGTAGTGGGCAAGTGCAATCCAGAAGCTATTAAAAAGGTAGAGCATTTGAGGATGGAGGTTATTGCCATGGGAATGAGAATCGGTTGAGATGCAGAAAGATGATGGCGAAGTTGGAGGTCACCATAGATCATAAGTGGCGGAGGAATGTAAAACCACTCGTCAGCAGCCAACAAGGCTGAAAAACCAGTAGAACAAGTCGCCCAGTGGGGGAAGATGACCAAATGATTACTTCAACATTTTTTAGCAGCAGAATCAGAGACACAGCAAATGTCTTATGCTGAAATCCAGTGTAGAAGCGTATTGGTGTAATCCAAGTGTAGTCCAGTGCAGAAGCGTAGTCTTGATGTCCAGAGAAGTCCAGGAATTCAGAAACCAAATTTCAGAAGAGAATTCAGCAGCTCAGTGAGAGAAGCAGCGAGCAGAGTGGTGGGGATGGGTAATGGCGGTTTAATAGAAACATAGAAAAATAGGAGCAGGAGTAGGCCATTCGGCCCTTCGAGCCTGCTCCACCATTCAATATGATCATGGCTGATCATCTATCTCAATACCATATTCCCGCTTTCTCCCCATATCCCTTGATGCCTTTTGTGTCTAGAAATCTATCTATCTCCTCCTTAAATATATTCAGTGACTTGGCCTCCACAGCCTTCTGTGGTAGAAAATTCCACAGGTTCACCACCCTCAGTGAAGAAATTTCTCCTCATCTCAGTCCTAAATGTCCTACCCCATAACCTGAGACTGTGACCCCTCGTTCTAGACCCCCTCCCCAGCCAGAGGAAACATCCTCCCTGCATCCAGTCTGTCTAGCCCTGTCAGAATTTTATACATTTCAATGAGATCCCCTCTCATTCTTCTAAACTCTAGTGAATACAGGCCTAGTCGGCCCAATCTCTCCTCATATGTCTGTCCTGCCATCCCAGGAATCACTCTGGTGAACCTTCGCTACACTCCCTCTATGACAAGTATATCCTTTCTTAGGTAAGGAGACCAAAACTGCACACACTACTCCAGGTGTGGTCTCACCAAGGCCCTGTACAACTGTAGTAAGACATCCTTGCTCCTGTACTCAAATCCTCTTGCAATGAAGGCCAACATACCATTTGCCTTCCTAACTGCTTGCTGCACCTGTATGTTTGCTTTCAGTGACTGGTGTATAAGGACACCTTTTGTACATCAACATTTCCCAATCTATCACCATTTAAATAATACTCTGCCTTTCTGTTTTTCCTACCGAAGTGGATAACTTCACATTTATCCACATTATGCTGCATCTGCCATGTATTTGCCCACTCACTCAACTTGTCTAAATTGCCTTGAAGCCTCTTTGCATCCTCCTCACAACTCACAATCCCACCTAGTTTCGTGTCGTCAGCAAACTTGGAAATATGACATTTGGTTCCCTCATCCAAATCATTGATATATATTGTGAATAGCTGGGGCCCAAGCACTGATCTCTGCGATACCCCACTAGTCACCGCCTTCCACCCCCAAAAAGTCCCATTTATTCCTACTCTCTGTTTCCTGTATGTTAACCAATTTTCAATCCATGCCAGTATATTACCCCCAATCCCATGTGCTTTAATTTTGCACACTAACCTCTTATGTGGGACTTTATCAAAGGCCTTCTGAAAATCCAAATACACCACATCCACTGGTTCTCCCTTATCTATTCTACCAGTTACATCCTCAAAAAACTCCAGTAGGTTTGTCAAACATGATTTCCCTTTCATAAATCCATGTTGACTTTGTCTAATCTCATTGATATTTTCTAAGTGTCCTGTTATCACATCCTTTATAATAGACTCTAGCATTTTCCCTACTACTGATGTTAGGCTAACTGGCATGTAAACAGTAAGCGGGTACTAAGAGCCAGGGTGGGGCCTAATGGGGACAAAGAAGGTGATATTTGCTTAGAGGCACAGGGCAAGGCTAGAATACTCAATGAGTACTTTGTATCGGTGTTTACTAAAATAGCAGTTAACTTGTAGTTAATTAACTAACTTGCATGCACTGGTTGACTAGCATAGTTCTGGCTCGTGGCACTGTAGTTCTGTGAGAGCACAAGTCTTAAAATTTTGAAAAACTCACAGAAGTAACCCATTTTTTGCCAGCTCACTTATACTGCACCTTGATTTCCCATATATGCAGCTACATTAAAATGACTTTATTCTAATTTTACTTGTTCAAAAATTATTTACAAGGATTGTTGTTTAGGATCAAGATATTGATCCCAACCGCTCAGTAATTGGTTCATATTCATTTGTAAGAAGAGGGTGTCAGAATGTGGAATGCTTTACTACAAGTGACTATTAAGATACCAACTATAACATCATTTATTAAGGAATTGAATGAGTGAATAAGAAAGCATGTAAAAATATGGGGAAAGGGCAGGTAAGAGCCATAGCTCTTCAACCAGCTCCTGCTGAAGAGCTAACACCGGCACAGACAAATGGTGTTTGCTTGTGCTGTAAACTCTAAAAGCAGAAATGTATTCTTGGCTGTCTGAACGATCCCCTTGTATGTTTTGACATGTTTAATAATTCGTTTTCTGCTTTTTCTCCTCTGCTTTTTTTTCTGCTTAGGAACGGGACTGTCTTATAATGTAAGTGGTATCAAATTTAGTCACTTGCCAGAGCGTGACTGTCCCTTTTTACCCAAATAAGTAATGCTGTAGTACTTGGTTTCTGCCCACTGACTGGCTGTGCAGAGAATGGAGACTTATTGCTTGCTTGGTATTCTGCATAGTGCAAGATGAATATTGCAGAGCCAATCAATGGCTTCACTGTAAGCAAATTCCTGATTCCACCATAGTTAGTGCTGGGGAAAACCATTCTGAGTACTTGAATTGGTTGTATTAAGTTTCATACCTGTGATGCAACTTGTAAAAGTTCATCACACACCTACTTATATAAAAAAAAACATGATTCCTGTGCACAGAAAACTAAACTGAGCACAGGAGCTTTTACATTGAGGACCATGGTCTTTATTTGTCTTGCAAATCTTGTTGTTGCCTAACATACAAAGATGTAAAAGAGTTGGATCTGGTGTTCCCCAAGGGATAGATTTTTGGGGTATAGTTTTACAAATCAGCTCCTGAGGTAATACAGGATGTAGTAGAATTTTACTGTGAGCTACTAGCCTTTGAAAGTTGAGTAGTGTTTGGTTATTAAACTAGACCTTCTGAAAATATTTTGAATTTTGTTTACAAATTACAAAAACTCAGTTGCGCAGTATTTAGTTATATTGGATTTCCTGGTGTTGTATTTTATGTGCCTGCAAACGTCTTGGTTACAAATTTGTGGTGTGATAAATAAATCTATGTTTGTGCCATGCTTGGATGTGAAAGGAAGATTTACAAATCCCAGTTTAAAGAAGGTGGCATTTGAACAAAATTAATACCAAAAATGCGAGGGTATACATATCAGGAAAGGATGAACAGGCTGGGTCTCTTTTCTCTTGGAAAAAAGAAGGCTGAGGGGTGACCTAATAGAGGTCTATAAAATTATGAATGGTTTTGATAGAGTGGATACAGAGAGAATGTTTCCACTTGTGGGGAAGAGCATAACTAAAGGCCATCAATATAAGATAGTCACCAAGAAATCCAATAGGGAATTCAGAAGAAACTTCTTTACCCAGAGAGTGGTGAGAATGTGGAACTCGCTACCACAGGGAGTGGTTGAATAGTATAGTTGCATTTAAGGGGAGGCTGGACAAACATATGAGGGAGAAGGGAATAGAGGGTTATGCTGATAGATTTAGATGAGGAAAGACGGGAGGAGGCTCGAGTGGAGCATAAACACCAGCATGGACTGGTTGGGCCGAATGGCCTGTTTCTGTGCCGTATATCCTATGTAATCCTATGTAAGCTTTCTGTGTAACAGCGATATTCCAAACATATAGGCCCGGAATTTGCGGTTGTAATGATGGCAAAACTGTCAGCTTTCGCTATCATTACAACTGTGATACTGACAGCAACTTCTGGTGTCCGAACATGCGCAGTTAAATGCAGAAATCCAGAAGTTTCTGTCAGTATCACAGTTGCTGTTGAACTCCCCACAGCCGGCAATCAATTGAAATCACTGAACTGAGGGGAACGTCAGTTTTTGTGCTCTAAAAACCCTCGAAAAAGTTAAGCCTTGTTTAATGAGGTGCAACTGGGTTTTTAACAGTGTAGTGAGTCAAAGCTACTGCTGAACAACTATTCTGGCCCTGAAAAACTAATCTTATATTTGTGAAATGTCAATTTTTTTCATTATGATAAAAATTCCATGGTTTTTAATTTTTTTTTTTAAGTTTGTTTATGATATTACAGCTTCTACCTTAATCCCATGTGTATGTCCCAATTTTTATTTCACTCTTTGTGATAGTTATCAAAAATGAAGGTGAATCAGTGTATTTTACTTCTTGGTTTGCTGGCTGTGAGAATTCTTCAATGTGATTGGCTGCTTAGCCAGCTTGATGACATCACTGTTGCTGGATGTTGGAGATCGCCTTGAGTTGGCGGCAGAATGAAATTAATGTTGGGAAAGATGAAATTGATGCCACAGAGGCCGCTGGATGTTTGTGGCTGTTGCCGCTGACCGCAAAATCCAGGCCATAGTGTACAGTGGCACCAATTTAATGCCTTGCAGATCTAGATTTCACTAGAACACAAAAGTGTACCCACTTTACAAAACTTGGAGAGCATAATTGTAAAGTTATTAGAAATAACCTTTTTACAGACTACTTGGAGGGTAACAGGAAAGTGATTTTATCCTACTTATGAAGAAAACTGTTATAAGAATTCACACTTGGAATTAAAACAGTTAAGTTATTCCCTAAGTATTCTGATGTACCAAGAGTTTTACATACAAGATTTTACTTTGGTGGTAGCAATTCATAAATACTCCATATTTCATTTAAGTGATTTCATATTTCTTCAGGCACATTTGCTCACCATAGCAAGCCTTAAGATTAGTTAAGTACAATGTTAAAGCCCCCAAGGATAACTATTCACAGAGTTACTGAAAAGCTTCTTGCTTTTGCGTGACTGGTAGTGCAGCGTTGACATGTTTAAGGGGCGATTTAATGCATACATGAAGGAAAAGAGAATAGAGGGATATGGGGCAGGGTGGGAGGAAAAGCCTGGTGTGGAGTATAAACACTGGCATAAACCAGTTGGGACGAATGGCCTGTTTCTGCGCTGTAGATTCTATGTAATTCTATGTGTTGCGGTGCTACCGGATGTCGGTATAATCGTCGTGTTAGCTGTCAGAGTGTAGAGTTGGAGATTCAGTACACAGGATATCTGCAGTAGTTATTTTTAGAATCATTTGCATTATGCAGTTCTAAGAACTTGTAGCAGCTCAGTGTTTTTTTTTTGCTCATGTGTAAGCCTATACAATAGAAACAAACAATTTGAATATGGGACGATTACAGCCAAGCATGAACCCAGTCTAATTTTTGCCTGACAGCAGAACGTCAGAGACCAATTACAGTGCCCTAACTAAGTTCACCTAACCCAGCATAGACCAGGAACTGAATGTGACCTAATTGATCTGTGACTTTGTATCACACCAGGCATTACATTTAGCAACTAAGCCATGAGAGGAGAATAATTGTCATGTTCTAAAACTAACCACTGTAGACGCGTAAGGGTAGATTTTCCTGTATGTGCTAGTGACTGGCAAAGGCTCAGAGTATCTACCTTCTTGTGTGAAAATAGTTCCATTCTAAAATGTGGTGTTATTATACCTGTGAATCTGTCACCTTTTGTTTCTCTGTAATATATGAAATAGAGAATGGGGTCGATTCAAACCCGAGTGGACATCAGGTGGGCAGTGCAGCACACGCCAGATAGCCTTGGCATGATGTCCGACCCATTTTGAAGGCAGGCCCTCATTTATATTTGATTGGTGAGCTATGAGTGCTGAACTGGTGCTCACAGGCAACTGGCTGATCAGAGTGAGAGAGAAATCCGGCAGTTCCTCCAAGAAGCCAAGCATGAGGTTCTTTCTGCGGGGTTGGGGGGTGCAGGGGCGGTGCACAGATGGACCAGCAGTGGGTGTCACGAGTTTTGTGGGGCCAGGAGGAACATTCACACTCCCTTTGACCCTAGAAAAATCTTTTTAAAACAAACTTAAACTAGTTTTAGAGCAGCCTGCAATGGTCCCTTTAAGAATCGCTGGTTAGGCTGCTCAATGCTTGGTACATATGGGCAAAGCATGCACAGAGCTTGCTTCTCTACTGGGTACCTGGCATCCTACATTAGCCACAGGGCCCTGATTAGCATTTTAGAATTAGGCTCCTGCCTGAACCAGTCAGGTGTATAGGCCAACCATGCGGAGGCCCCTGAGAAAATGGCGGTGGGCAGGAATGGAGCGGGAACGGAACAGCAAGTGTATCCCCACAATTTTGTGGGCACTATTGCTCTGTCCCTGCTGAGTGGTGGGAGTTAAAATCTAACCCACTATGTCATGGCTACAAGTAAAATCTGATAAGTGCATCAGTAACCGATGTAAAGGAAACCTTTGGTTTGTCACTGTGATGTCATATGAGAGGGAGTATATGGTTTTTATTTCCAGTATAATTTCTGCACACATTAGAAATCAATACTGCACTTTTCCTGTCTTCTTTCTGCTTTCTACTTGTGCTAAATATTAAATAATTATTTTATAATGTCAACATTTCTGCTGTGGGAAGTAGAGTGCTTTTAGTTTCACAATAGGATATTTTTCAAAATCTGATTCACCATAAAATTATAGAAATTTAAGGCACAGAAGGAGGCCATTTGGCCCATCGTGTCTGCGCCGGTTGAAATGGAGCTATCCAGCCCAATCCCACCAGTTAATCTACTACTGAAATTAATCAATGCAAACCCCCACTTACTCCTTTTTTAAAGATAAAAAATTATGCTGAGCAGAAGCCCTCTGCTACCTCACCCCATCAGTGATAGCAAGCATCAGCAATCTACTTTAGATAGAATTACATAGCAATTACAAAACAGGAACAGGCCATTCGGCTCAACCTGTCCATGTTGCTGTTTGTCATCCAGTAGTCCTAATCACGTGCTGCTCTGTTCTCATATTCCTTTACTTTTTTTTTCTTCAACCTATCTAACCTATTGTTAAATGTGGACAAGGGGCTGGATTTTACCAGCCCTGAGGAGGCAGGTTTGGAGGCGGGACTGGTGGAAAAATGGGAAAAATTGGGAGAAAGTCCCAACCCCGCTTCCAACCCGCCTCCGAACCATCTTCCCGGGAGGCGGGTCCCCGACTCACACAGGGACCCGTCTCCTCGAGGCAGGAAGGGATTAGAGCCAATTAACTGCCTGTTAATAGTCATTTCCGTTGGACGCGATGGTTATTTCAGCTTTCGACTTCCTCAAGCAACAACTGGAAAAAGCCACGCTTCATTCCATCGATGAAAATCTCCCTTTCGTGGTCAAGTGCGATGCATCGGAGGTGGCGATCTCAGCTACCTTAGAGTCATAGAGTTATACAGCACAGAAAGAGGCCCTTCGGCCCATCGTGTCTGCGCCGACCATCAATGGCCTGTCCAGTCTAATCCCATTTTCCAGCATTTGGTCCATAGCCTTGTATGCAATGGCATTTCAAGTGCTCATCCAAATGCTTCTTGAATGTTATGAGGGTTCCTGCCTCTACCACCCTTTCAGGCAGTGAGTTCCAGATTCCAACCACCCTCTGGGTGAAAAAGTTCCTCCTCAAATCCCCTCCAAACCTCCTGCCCCTTACCTTGAATCTATGCCCCCTTGTTATTGACCCCCCTACTAAGGGGAAAAGTTCCTCTTTATCTACCCTATCTATGCCCCTCATCATTTTGTACACCTCAATCAGGTCCCCCCTCAGCCTTCTTTGCTCCAAGGAAAACAACGCCAGCCTGTTTAGTCTTTCTTCATAGCTGAGGCGCTCCATCCCAGGTAACATCCTGGTGAATCTTCTCTGCACCCTCTCCAAAGCAATCACATCCTTCCTATAGTGAGGCGACCAGAACTGCACACAGTACTCCAGCTGTGGCCTCACCAGCGTTTTGTACAGCTCCATCATAACCTCCCTGCTCTTATATTCTATGCCTCGGCTAATGAAGGCAAGTATCCCATATGCCTTTTTAACCACCTTATCTACCTGTTCCGCTGCCTTCAGGGATCTATGTACATGTACACCAAGGTCCCTCTGACCCTCTGTACTTCCTAGGGTCCTACCACTCATTGTGTATTCCCTTGCCTTAGTTGTCCATCCAAAATGCATCACCTCGCACTTTTCAGGGTTAAATTCCATTTGCCACTTTTCCGCCCATCTGACCAACCCGTTTATATCGTCCTGTAGCCTGAGGCTTTCCTCCTCGCAATTTACCACCCCACCAATTTTCGTGTCATCTGCAAACTTACTGATCATACCTTTTACATTCTCATCCAAATCATTTATGTAGATCACAAACAGCAAGGGTCCCAGCACCGATCCCTGAGGTACCCCACTGGACACAGGCTTCCAGTCACAAAAGCAACCTTCGACCATCACCCTCTGCCTCCTGCCACTCAGCCAGTTTAGGATCCAATGCGCCAAGGCACCCTGGATCCCATGGGCTCTTACCTTCTTGACCAGTCTCCTATGCGGGACTTTGTCAAAAGCTTTACTGAAATCCATGTAAACCACATCCACAGCATTTCCCTCATCCACACACCTAGTCACCCCCTCGAAAAATTCAATCAGATTGGTCAGACATGATTTACCCTTGACAAAGCCATGCTGACTATCCCCGATTAATCCTTGCCTCTCCAAGTGGAGACTAATTTTGTCACTCAGAATTTTTTCCAATAATTTCCCTACCACAGATGTTAGGCTCACTGGCCTGTAATTCCCTGGTTTATCCCTGCTACCCTTCTTGAATAATGGTACTACGTTAGCTGTTCTCCAGTCCTCTGGTACATCCCCTGTGGCCAGAGAGGTTCTGAAAATTTGTGTCAGAGCCCCTGCAATCTCCTCCTTTGCCTCACACAACAGCCTGGGATACATCTCGTCCGGGCCTGGGGATTTATCCACTTTTTGGCCTGCTAAAACCGCTAGTACCTCCTCCCTCTCGATGCTAATATGTTCAAGTATGTCACAGTCCCCTTGCCCGATTTCTATGTCTACATCATCTTTCTCCATAGTGAACACAGATGCAAAAAATTCATTTAAAACCCCACCTACATCATCTGGCTCTACACACAGATTGCCACTTTGGTCCCTAATGGGCCCTACCCTTTCCCTGGTTATCCTCTTGCCCTTAATATACTTATAAAACATCTTAGGATTTTCCTTTATTTTGCTCGCCAGTGTTATTTCATGGCCCCTCCTCGCCCTCCTAATTTCTTTTTTAAGTATGCCCCTGCACTTTTTATACTCCTCTAGGGCTTCCTCCGTCTTTAGTCTTTTGTAACTGCCAAAAGCCCCCCTTTTTTTCCTAATGCATTTGGATCAAGGCGGTCGACCTGTTGCATTTCTGTCCAGAACTTTGCAGGGTAGCGAGCTCCATTATCCTCCTGTCGAGAAGGAGGCTACGGCTATCATCGAAGCAGTACGTAAATGGAGTCATTTTCTCGCTCGTCGCCATTTCACGCTCATAACTGATCAGCGCTCTGTGGCCTTTATGCTGGATAACCGGAAACGCACTAAGGTCAAGAATAACAAAATACAGCTCTGGAGGATGGAATTGGCCGTCTTTGGCTACACCATACATTATCGACCCGGCAAAGACAATGTGGCCCCAGATACCCTCACGCGTGCATTCTGCTCTTCCATGTCAACTTCGACTCTTACCGATCTTCATACTGACTTGTGCCATTCTGGCGTTACCCATATGTTGCACTTTGTGCGATCTAAAAATCTCCCATTTTCTACGGAAGACATGAAAAGAACATGCTCCACTTGTAGAATTTGCGCAGAATTAAAACCGCAATTCTTCCGTCCGTCGGTTGGCTCACTCATATACGCCATGCAGCCTATGCAGCGACTCAGCTTTGACTTTAAAGGGCCATTGCCTTCCTCAACACGAAAAAACGCCTACTTGCTTACTATGGTGGATGAATATTCACGCTTTCCCTTTGCTTTCCCTTGTCCCGATATGCTTACTTCCACAGTGATCAAATGCCTTGATCAGGTCTTTTCCCTTTGCGGTATGGCCAATTCCATCCACTCTGATTGGGGTCCCTCCTTCATGTCAAGCGAACCCAAAAGTTATCTTTCCCAACGGGGAATCGCCACATGTAAAACGACACCGTATCATCCTATTGGAAACGGACAGGTTGAGAGATACAACGCGATCGTTTGGAACGCTGTTCGTCTTGCACTGAGGTCACACAACCTATCAGACCAGCAGTGGGAAACTATGCTCCCTGACGCGTTGCATTCCATCAGGTCTCTTCTTTCTACATCCACCAACACTACTACTCACGAACGATTCTTCGAGTTCCAGCGTCACTCCACTCATGGGACGTCCCTACCATCATGGTTGGCAGCTCCTGGCCCCGTGCTGCTCTGAAGATTCGTCCGCTCCTCTAAGAGTGATCCCCTCGTCGACGAAGTGGAACTAACGGATATCAATCCTACGTACGCGCACGTACGCTACCCTGATGGCCGGGAATCCACAGTGTCACTCTGGGATCTGGCTCCCTGCCCAACCGGTCCTACTGACCCAATCGATAGTGGGATCCGTATTAATGATGCCGATACCCTGCGCTCCTCTGAGGATGACGCCCTACCCGGGACGTCAAGGAATCTGCCAGCTATTCCACCGGATCAACCCGGGGAACAGAACGCTCCCTGCGGGATGGCCACCCGAAGCCAGGACGCCGGTCAATCACCGACTACTGAGCATGATGAAGCCAGCTCTGCGCCGGTGGTGGCCCGCACCCGGAGCCACGATCTCCCCAGTCCCCCTCAGGTCGATCAAGGCAACATGGACTCTGCCGGCCCGCTGGTACGAACCAAGCAACCCAGGGACCAAAACACAGTCCGAGGAGACATGCCTTCCGGCCTCCAATGGAGATCCAAATGACTGCGTCTATTCTAAGTCCAATTAATTCAGTAGAGAAGCCGCCGGACTTCCAATCTTTCAGGCTGGAAGAGTGACATGAATCTTGTCATTCATGTGGAAATGATTTATGAAATGATACTGGGCGGCCTGCTGGTGGTGCTATCCAGGGAGAGTATAAATACTCGGGCATGGGCCCAGCTTGCTCAGGACATTCTTTAACAGAAACTAGTGAAGGACACAACTAGATCTCCATGTTGAAAAACAGTTGATTAAAGCCTTGTTTAATACTTAGACCAAGTGCCTAGTAGTTTTCTTACATCAGCACTATTTCAAAGAAGAGCAGGGGAGTTATCCCCGGTGTCCTGGCCAATATTTATCCCTCAACCAACATAACAAAAACAGATTATCTGGTCATTATCACATTGCTGTTTGTGGGAGCTTGCTGTGCACAAATTGGCTGCCGCATTTCCTACATTACAACAGTGACTCCACTTCAAAAGTACTTCATTGGCTGTAAAGCGTTTTGAGATGACCGGTGGTCGTGAAAGACGCTATATAAATGCAAGTCTTTCTTTTAGTGCAGACTCACAACCCTCTGTGTAAAAAAGTTTCTCCTGCTCTCTGTCCTAAACCTCTTACATTTAATCTTATCTGTATCACTGGAAACAGTTTGTTTCTATCTACTCTGTCTCATTCCTTCATAATTTTAAACATCTCTATCAAATCACCCCTTAATCTCCAATGTTCTGTAACAAAAACAGCCCCATTTTTGAAAACTTTCTTTGTATTTGTATTTCCTCATACATGGCAGTATCCTAGTGAATCTGTGCTGTACACCTTCTATTGCCCACCCTTTCAAAACTATACACAGTACTCCAACTTCAACGGTTTTATATAGATTCACTATTACATCTTGACTTTAATATTCTATACTTCTTTCCCATCAAACCCAGGATTACATTAGCTTTCTTTATGGCCTTATAACTTCAGCTGCTGCTTTTCATGTCTTGTGAACCTGAACTCCCAAATCTGTCGTCTCTTCCACAGTATCCAGCATTCTCCCACTCAAAGTATAATTATAATAACTCTTGTTTTTTTACCACCTCACATTTAGTGACATTGATACATTTTTTGCTCAGTCCACCATCTTATCAATATCCACTTGTAGCTTCCTTTGATCCTCAGAATTATTCATTATGCCTCCCATTTTAGTATCATTTCAAATTTCGTTGACGTGTAAAGTGAACAGAAGTGGCCCCAGATCAGAACCTATATTGTGGGATGTCAAAGTCAAGCCCAATTCGGTTCTCACCTTGCTCCACACTTGCACACTTTTGGGAACTCCTGACCCAAGTTTTCTCTCCCTCACACAGGGACAAAGATGTCAATGGTAATGTCCCTACTGCTGACATAAACTAATTCAGCACAGATCAGGGATTGAACTAGCGGACTTCCTGAAATTCATACCACACAGTATGTTTACTCACTGAGCAATCAGGTGAGCCTCTACAGAGTGCGTTTAACTAATTGACTTGTTTGAAAAAATGTACATTGGATAAATATATATCTGATCCAACTAAGAACTGGGTACAGATTATCTAAATGTATTTCACTTGGACTGTTACAGCCAGCAAGAGACTTTCATTCCATCAGTCTGGCCTTGATTCTGATCCCTCTGTGCCACTCTGTGGAGGTCGGAGCCAGGATAGGAGGGAGGGGGAAGGGGAGGGAGGGGTCATGGCCAGGATAGTGGGGAGGGTGGGAGGTGGGGAGGGGAGGTCGGGGCCAGGATAGGGGGGAGAGGAGGTTGGGCCAGGATAGGGGGGAGGGGAGGTCGGGGCCAGAATAGGGGGGAGGTCGGGGTCATGGCCAGGATAGGGGGGAGGGTGGGGGGTGGGGAGGGGAGGTCGGGGCCAGGATAGGGGGGAGGGGGGGTTGGGCCAGGATAGGGGGGAGGGGAGGTCAGTGCCAGGATAGGGGTGGGGGGAGGTCGGGGCCAGGATGAGGGGAGGGTGTGGGGAGGTCAGGGCCAGAATAGGGGGAGGGTGTGGGGGTCGGAGGGGGAGGTCAAGTCCAGGATGGGGGGAGGTTGTGGGGGGTTGACGAGGTTGGGGCCAGGATGGGAGGGGGATGGGGACGGAGGGGAGGTTGGGGCCAGAATGGGGGGCGGAGGGGGAAGTCGGGTCGTGGCCAGAATAGGGTGGGGGGTGGGGAGGGGAGGTCGGGGCCAGGATGGGGGGGGGGGGGCGTTGGGAGGAGAGGTCGGGGCCAGGATAGCGGGGATTTTATTAATGAAAACATCTTTCTTTACCTTCAATTTTCTCCTCCTGTCTTGTAGATGTATGGTTCCACAGCTTATACAGCACCCAAGTGGTCATGTGTGTACCCAAATAGTGAGTGTTGGCAAGCTATTTATCCATGAGGGTATCACAGCCAAGTCCAAACCTGCCCTCGCGCAACATCCACAGACCAGCGCTTTCTGCTGGAGCTCACTGGATAGCTAGCAAGCTCAAGAGTCCTGGTTATGTTTCCCCCTCTGCTTCCTAACCTGGGAACACAGTTGAAAACTTTTTTTTAAAGAGTGCTCTGCATGATAGCACAATGCTAGAAATCAAACATTTTTCCATTTTGGGCATCCAGTCTCAAGGAAAGGTATAACGTATCCCCTAAAGCTCCCCTACATTACTTCAGCAATATGCCTTAACGCCAGCCTTAGGAGAGCACCATCTATTCCATTTCCATTTCCCACACTACCCATGCAAGTGAACTCTCGAATCAGACTGCACATTTAATGCTAACTTGTGGGCTGTTCTGTGCTATGGGCTCACATCTGCTAAAATCTGAATCGAGACCATCTAAACTAATTTCAGACAAAGCCAGCAGAGGAGGGGGGAGGTCGGGCCGGGGTGGGGAGAGGAGGTCGGGCCAGGATAGCGGGGAGGGGGAGGTCGGGGCCAGGATAGGGGGGAGGGGGAGGTCGGGGCCAGGATAGCGGGGAGGGGGGAGGTCGGGGACAGGATGGGGGGGGGGAGGGGACAGGATGGGGGTGTGGGGAAGGTCGGGGCCAGGATAGGGGGGAGGGGGAGGTCGGGGTCATGGCCAGGGTAGGGGGGAGGATGGGGGGTGAGGAGGGGAGGTCGGGGCCAGGATAGGGGGGAGGGGAGGTCGGGGCCAGGATAGGGGGGAGGGGAGGGGGAGGTCGGGGTCATGGCCAGGATAGGGGGGAGGGTGGGGGGTGAGGAGGGGAGGTCGGGGCCAGGATAGGGGGGAGGTGAGGTCGGGGCCAGGATAGGGGGGAGGGGGAGGTCGGGGTCATGGCCAGGATAGGGGGGCGGGTGGGGGGTGGGGAGGGGAGGTCGGGGCCAGGATAGGGGGGAGGGGAGGTTGGGCCAGGATAGGGGGGAGGGGAGGTCAGGGCCAGGATGGGGGGAGGGGGAGGTCAGGGCTAGGATGGGGGAAGGGTGCAGGGGTGGGGGGAGGACGGGGCCAGGATGAGGGGAGGGTGTGGGGGGGAGGGGGAGGTCGGGGCCAGGATGAGGGGAGGGTGTGGGGAGGTCACGGCCAGAATAGGGGGAGGGTGTGGGGGGCGGAAGGGGAGGTCAAGTCCAGGATGGGGGGAGGTTGTGGGGGTTGACGAGGTTGGGGCCAGGATGGGAGGGGGAGGGGGACGGAGGGGAGGTTGGGGCCAGAATGGGGGGCGGAGGGGGAGGTCGGGGTCGTGGCCAGGATAGTGGGGAGGGTGGGGGGTGGGGAGGTCGGGGCCAGGATGGAGGGGGGTGGGGGGCATTGGGAGGAGAGGTTGGGGCCAGGATAGCGGGGAGGGGTAGGTCGGGGCCAGGATAGGGTGGGAGGAGGGGACGGAGGGGAGGTTGGGGCCAGGATTGGGGGGGAGGGGGGAAGAGGGAGGCGGGGCCAGGATGGGGGGAGGGGAAGGTTGGGGCCCGGATAGGTGGGGGGGGTGGAGGAGGTTGGGATCAGGGTTGGGGGGGATTGGAGAGGGCCTGGAGGTCGGAGTCAGGAGTCAGATGACAATGGTAAGTACTTGCCTTTTTTTCATTCGGCGCAGTTTAACATTTGTTTTCCTGGGAGTAAACAAGCTGGCGTTGGCTGCCTCAGATGCAAGCCAAGTTTGCAAGAGGAGTAGAAGCAGGCATTCGGCCCCTTATTTGAATATGTTAAAGGCCTAACGACTGCGTCAGACGAAGCAAAACGATGCCACGTTTTTGCCCTCACCAATATGGCATCCAATGCCATTTTTACCACAAAACCAGCCTTAACAGCTGGCACTAAACCCCCGAATTTCTAGGCCGATTCCCTTGATGCCATAACTCTGGGTTGGATTCAAGCCCAAGTACTAGATGTAAAAGAACATTGTGTTACCTACCACACCACCCAGTAAAAAAGGTTTGTTAAAGTTTATAAGGATACTTGTTATTTTCACAGGAGTAATATAAATGTATGTACTTACGCTTAGTTGAGTCCCAGGTATTAAAACGTCTAAATTAATTGAGAGGATGTAAACAATAAAGGCATCTGCAAACAGTTTGAAAAAAACATTCTCAAAGAATCTAATATGTTGGTTCCTGTTCCATAACTATCGGGCTCCACAGAGCAACCACTCCAAAAGAAAACACTTATGTAAATTTGCACCTGCACGAATGTTCCCTTGTAATGTATGAAATAAAGTACAAAGCAAATTCAAGACTAATATAATAAATAATAAATCTAGGCCCTTAAATTCAGCAAGGATTGTACTGGTCTCCTGCCGTAACTCTGGCGGGAGACTAGCGGAACCCCTCCAGAGAAACAGCGTAAATAGCTGAATAGGGCCATGTATGTTATTTCCCTGGGAGTCCCATTGGTCTCCTGCCGGAGTTCCAGTGGGAGACCAGTAACACCCCCGTGGAATTTCAGGGCCCCAATCTATTACATTTCCAGTCTTAAACCCGTCCCTCTGCCTCAAATGGAAACTCTGAAGTTGGTTTTTATTTCGATAAAATGATAAAACAACAAAAATAAAAAGATGTTAAGAAAAGTCTCTGCCGTGTATTTGCCTAGTTTTGCATATTAAAGTTATGATAATGCTTGTTCTAAAATAAGAATGTTTATCCCAACAGTGCTACAGGAACAGAGGAAGTGTTCATTCTGGCCATTAAATAATGCTGAAATTGACTAATCAGGGTTAAAGCAACAATATTCTACATTTTTTGTACCCAATTTAACTCAGATTTTACTTTTTAAGCAAAAATTGGAAAGTACCAATAAAACCCAGATTTAATGCAACCAAGAAAATGGCTAATCCAATGACTCAAATATGCAGAGGAATTATACTCGACACTCATCTTTAGTGATGCCTTGCTAGCTCGTTGGATTTATCCAATAAGTAGTTGAGCCACACAACCCAGAAAGATCCCAGGCTTGATCCCTGGTTTGTACTGGATTCGCCGATCTATTAAATCAGCAGTAGGGGCATTACAATTGGCCTCAGCATCCAGGCTAGGAAGAGGAAAGTTGGACAGAGTTTCTGCTCCTGATCGCCACCTAACAACACATGCTGGAAGTGTGCATGTGTGAATATCAAGTGAGGGCAGGATCATTCTTGCTTGTGAAGCCCCTCAGCAGTCGATTCAGTGACACCAATCTACAGGCTCATGCATGGAGAATGCCCACTTGGGTGTGGTACCAGAAGGCATTCAATGTCCATTGAAACATATCCCATGATGAAGGAGGTAGCACATTCAGCAGAGGAGGTGAGAAACCTAGTAAGAAAAATAATAGAAATGCATCACTTTGTAGTCCATTGATTGTAAAGTAGTATTATAAAGTTACCACATCATGCAGATCATTGAGAAATTAAGATTACTCAATTCATAAGTATGCTCTTATGCAGTAAATTAATCTGAGAAAGCTCGACGGAAATTGTATTACTAGTCTCTCAATAAAATATTTATATTCTTTCTATGAACATTTTGTGTTGTTCCTTCTATTCATTTCTTGTATTTATTTGTATTTGACACTTTCAAGTAACTTTTTTTTAATTAAATAATTGTGGGTAGATTTTGGATTAATGACAATAAATTACAGGTTTTATTAGAAAAATTATTTCTTATAAATATTAGTTATGAGCCTTTCCTTGAGCTACAACAAATCACATCTGTGTTTCGATAATTAAAAAATGCATCTTGCAAAATAATATTTTTTGTAATATTTTATGATCATCAAAGTGACTGTTAATATTGAAGAATGGAACACTGTGTACCTAGTGACAACATCAAACATTCCGCAATTAGGTATAGCACAGCCAGACATTGGCTAAAGCTCCCTCTATTCTACCCCAATAATGTGCCTAATGCCAACAACAAAAAGGAACCTTATACTAAATGGTCCAGTGCCCTGAAGCCAAGCATCCAGCCTCTTTCTGAATGAGATTGCAATTTTGTCCAAATTTATACTAACTCTTCACTAAAAATTAGATTTAGGATTCCCAGAGTCGTTTCACATAGGATCCTTGCAGTCAGCATAGAGAGAAAATATTTATCCCTTCCTAGGCAGGATTCAAATCCAGGTCCCATTGTTAAGACATTGGGGGCAATTTTCACCACAAGGGCAGGAAATCTGGCAGAGTGCATTCATCCAGGCAAGTGGAGGGTGTTCCATCACACTCCTGACTTGTGCCTTGTAGATGTTGGAAAGGCTTTGGGGAGTCAGGAGGTGAGACACTCGCCGCAGAATACCTAGCCTCTGACCTGCTCTTGTTGCCACAGTATTTATGTGGCTGGTCCAGTTAAGTTTCTGGTTTCTGGTGACCCCCAGGATGTTGATGGTGGGGGATTTGGCGATGGTAATGCCATTGAATGTCAAGGGGAGGTGGTTAGACTCTCGCTTGTTGGAGATGGTCATTGGCTGACACTTCTGTGGCGCGAATGTTACCTGCCATTTATCAGCCCAAGCCTGAACGTAGTCCAGGTCTTGTTGCATGCGGGCATGGACTGCTTCATTATCTGAGGAGTTGTGAATGTACAGTCATCAGTGAACATCCCCATTTCTGACCTTATGTTGGAGGGAAGGTCATTGATGAAGCAGCTGAAGATGGTTGGGCCTAGGACACTGCCCTGAGGAACTCCTGCAGCAATGTCCTGGGGCTGTGATGATTGACCTCCAACCACCACAATCATCTTCCTTTGTGCTAGGTATGACTCCAGCCAGTGGAGCATTTTCCCCCTGATTCCCATTGACTTCAGTTTTACCAGGGCTCCTTGATGCCACACTCGGTCAAATGCTGCCTTGATGTCAAGGGCAGTCACTTTCACCTCACCTCTGGAATTCAGCTCCTTTGTCCATGATTGGACCAAGGCTGTAATGAGGTCAGGAGCCGAGTGGTCTTGGCGGAACCCAAACTGGGCATCAGTGAGCAGGTTATTGCTGAGTAAGTGCCGCTTGATAGCACTGTCGATGACCCCTTCCATCACTTTGCTGATGATTGAGAGTAGACTATTGGGGCGGTAATTGGCCGGGTTAGATTTGTCCTGTTTTTTGTTGACCTGGGCAGTTTTCAACATTGTCGGATAGATGCCAGTGTTGTAGCTGTACTGGAACAGCTTGGCTAGAGGCGCGGCTAGTTCTGGAGCACAAGTCTTTAGCACGATAGCCAGGATGTTGTCAGGGCCCATAGCCTTTGCTGTATCCAGTGCGCTCAGCCGTTTCTTGATATCACGTGGAGTGAATCGAATTGGCTGAAGACTGGCTTCTGTGATGGTGGGGGACCTCGGGAGTAGGCCGATATGGATCATCCACTCGGCACTTCTGGCTGAAGTTGATTGCAAACGCTTCAGCCTTGTCTTTTGCACTCACGTGCTGGGCTCCACCATCATTGAGGATGGGGATATTCTTGGAGCCTCCTCCTCCCTTTAGTTGTTTAATGGTCCACCACCATTCACGACTGGATGTGGCAGGACTGCAGAGCTTTGATTGATCCGTTGATTGTGGGATCACTTATCCCTGTCTATAGCATGCTGCTTCTGCTTTTTTGCATGCATGTAGTCCTGTGTTGCAGCTTCCCCAGGTTGGCACCTCATTTTTAGGTATGCCTGGTGCTGCTCCTGGCATGCTCTTCTACACTCCTTGTTGAACCAAGGTTGGTCCCCTGGCTTGGTGGTAATGGTAGAGTGAGGGATATGCCAGGTCATGAGGTTACAGATTGTGGTGGAATACAATTCTGCTGCTGCTGATGGCCCACAGCGCCTCATGTATGCCCAGTTTTGAGCTGCTAGATCTGTTCTGAATCTATCCCATTTAGCATGGTGGTAGTGCCACACAACACGATGGAGGGTGTCCTCAGTGTGAAGAGGGGACTTCGTCTCCACAATGACTGCACAGTGGTCACTGCTGCCAATGCTGTCATGGACAGATGAATCTGCGACAGGTAGATTGGCGAGGACGAGGTCAAGTAGGTTTTTCCCTCGTGTTGGTTCGCTCACCACCTGTCGCAGACCCAGACTAGCAGTTATGTCCTTCAGAACTCGGCCAGCTCGGTCAGTAGTGGTGCTACCGCGCCACTCTTGGTGATGGACATTGAAGTCCGCCACCCAGAGTATATTCTGTGCCCTTGCTACTCTCAGTGCTTCTTCCAAGTGGTGTTCAACATGGAGGAGTACTGATTCATCAGCTGAGGGAGGGCGGTAGGTGGTAATAAGCAAGAGGTTTCCTTGCCCAAGCTTGACCTGAAGCCATGAGACTTCATGGGGTCCAGAGTCAATGTTGAGGACTCCCAGGGCCACTCATTCCCGACTGTATACCACTGTGCCACCACCCCTGGTGGGTCTGTCCTGCCGGTGGGACAGGACATATCCAGGGATGGTGATGATGGAGTTTGGGACATTGGCTGAAAGGTATGGTTCTGTGAGTATGACTATGTCAGGCTGTTGCTTGACTAGTCTGTGGGACAGCTCTCCCAATCTTGGCACAAGTCCCCAGATGTTAGTGAGGAGGACTTTGCAGAGTCGACTGGGCTGAGTGTGCCGTTGCCGTGTCCATAGCTGGTGCCGAGGTTGATGCTGGGTAGTCCGTCCGGTTTCATTTTTATTATTGTGTTTTGTAGCGGTTTGTTATAACTGAGTGATTTGCTGGGCCATTTCAGAGGGCAGTTAAGAGTCAACCACATTGCAGTGGGTCTGGAGTCACATATAGGCCAGACCAGGTAAGGGTGGCAGATTTCCTTCCCTAAAGGACATTAGTGAACCAGATGGGTTTTTACGACAATCCAATAGTTTCATGGTTACCATTACTGATACTAGTTTTTTATTCCAGATTCATTTAATTAACTGAATTTAAATTCCCCAGCTGCCGTGGTGGGATTTGAACTCACGTCTCTACTACAACAGGTGGGTGATCTGCCCAGCCCAGGCTATGAAGGTGAAAATGCACTGCACTGTGTAAAAGCACATTGCATCACCCAGTCTACTTAAGAAAGTTACCTATAAATAAATATTTACTTTCATACCTGATATTTAAAGTCATTTTTTGAACATAATTCATTTTTGATGTTTCACTCCATTTCAGTAAATCAGTATAAGTTCTCCTAAGTATGTATATATAAGTATTATATTTTACTTAGCTTCCAAGAATATACCTAGCTATCCAAATATAATTAAAATGTTGAGTGCTAGATCTCCTTTTCTAGATCTATTTCTTTTCAGAAAGCTGATTTGTCCCTCAGAACTGCATAGTATTATTGCTGGTGTGGTAAGCAGGGATATTTTAGAGGGCACATGATTAGAACTGGCTAGATTTGATATGGCCCACTCCACTCCCTGTTGCAGACTTCCTTCATCATTGTCTCTGAAAGATGCCAATCGGCTACATTTAACCACCCAAATAGAGGAGGCTTGATTACTTTAAGCACCTACATGCACCCTGGACTTGTCTCCTCTCTGGCCTCTTTTCATCCATGTACTCATCATCAACTTGGTCCAGGACCTGTTCTTCATCCTCCAAACCACGCCAAGTTTGCGAGGTGAGCCGTCGGGTTGAAGGACTTGGAGGGGTCAAGATGTCAGTGTTCAGGTGAGTGATGTGTGCATGAGTGCAAAGGTAAGTGTGTTTGGTGTGTTTAAAGAGTTTAAATTACCTTTTCTTACCTTTTCAGCCTTCTTTCCTTTAGGTCTCAGGAGTCCTGTAAGATTCGAAATTTTCAGCAATAATCACGCAAGAAAACAGGATAAAATAAGACAGTTTATTGACCAAAGTAAGCTTGCACAGAAAAACCTTTGATAAAAGGACATACAAAATGGCCGCCGGGCCTCGTGATCAGTTTCTGGACCATTTGATTTCTGTTACTGCAAGCCAGACAGGCTTGTGGATTGAAGACAGTGAGCCCGCGAAAGCCAGTATCGGGAAACCGAAACTCAGGGAAACAGCATACATATTCAATGGATTCTAAGTACAAGACAGTTTCAGGCAAGCAGGATGGGGCCCATCAAGATATGGGCGGACAATGCATGAACACTTAAACCCATTTAATGTACAAAGGAGAAACCGTTTAACAGCCATCAAGGGAAATCTCCAGACCGATCAATATGCGAACCGAGTCACGGTGACAATGTGAAAGACATCAAAAGACATTATCGGCCAGGAAGGCCAGTTAAGTTATCACCGGCTCCCGTTACAAGACAAAGCGCCCCTGCAGAGATTTCTGCCCGCCAAAATCTTACAAAGACTGGACTATGATCTGGCGGGAGATAAGGCTGGCCCAAAAAGGGTATAAATATGGATTTTGAAAAGTCCATCAGCGCCTCTTCTACCTCGGTAGCTTCGGAATCGATCAAGACGCTTCTTTTTAAAGACGCTTCGGACGGACAATTTCGGTGAAAAGACAACGTGGTCGGTGTTCAGCCAGACAAGGCTCGGCCACGACGGGAAGACGACGAGGGTGGCCCGGGTGCTGTTGTCGGGAGATCATCGACGACCCAGGCCGAAGGAGAAGACACACTCGGGAAAACGACGATCCAGGCCGGAGAAAAGGACACTCCGGGCCTAGCACTTCCGTGCCTCAACATCCCATCGAGGTGTTGTTCTGTTCCATGAACCCAAATCCACAACAGACTTGGTGGATTTCAGCCATGACGAGCGCTCACCGAGGCTGTGTCCACTGCCTCATCGCCTGAGAGAGAGAGAAAAACAAGCTGCGCCAGAAGTTTCCAAATCCACGTGATGACGGAAAGCTGTGCCAGAAAGGCTGCGAACCCCTCCTTTTGCGATTCTGATAGTGGTGAGCATGATCCCAAGTTCCTCAAGTCGAAACTTAGTGTAGGTATTAGGGGAGGGAGTAAGGTTAAATCGTAATGTGTTCCCCCTTTTTCGACGTGCCGTGTGTTCCCCATTTTCATAGAGTCAAGTTCATAAATTTGTGCATGATTGTAGTTACTTTAATCTGTGCCTATGACATGTATTTTGTAATGCTTCAAACTGTTTAAAAATAAAAGCATCCATTTCGTGCTATTCAACCTGGTCTATTGAGTCCTTTTCTCTGCACTACAGTTCTCTGCATCTAAGTCCAAGGTCTAGAACCGTAGGGGAGAGTGGGTCGAACTACTCAAGGGTAATTATTGCACAAAGCCTGGCAGGAGACCAGAACGAGCAAGAGAAACCCCCTACAGTCCCTCATCTCACCGGCACAGAAAGCAGAATGGCTGTGAACTGTCAAAAGTGACAGCCTTCAGCTTTCTGTGCAGGAGAGATTTCTAACTGAGTCTGTGGAGAAGGACTCAGTTAGAAGTAAGACTGTCAGTGTTTGACAGCTTCAAACAGCTGTGAAACGCTGATATTTCATTTGTCAAAATCTCTTGACAGATGAAGTTTCAGTCTGTGATGTCACCTGTTGCCGGGTGGCCCTTAATTGGCCTGCTGAGCCCGCTGGGCGGGCTCAACAAGGTCAATCAAGTTAAAATCGCGTGGATTGGCCACATCTTGATGGAGGCAGGACTACAACCCCAAAAGTTGTAGCCCCGCCTCCTACCTGACTCCTGAATGAAAATTCAGCCCATAGAGTACAAAAGTCAGGAAGTTATGCTAAACCTTTATAAAACACTAGTTCGGCCCCAGCTGGAGTATTGTGTCCAATTCTGGGCACCATGTTTTAGGAAGGACGTGAAGGCTTTGGAGCGGGTACAGAAGAGATTTACTATAATGGTTCCAAGAATGAGGGATTACAATTACGTGGATAGACTGGAGAAGCTGAGGTTGTTCTCCTTGGAGCAGAGAAGGGTAAGAAGAGATTTGATGGAGGTATTTAAAATCATGAAGGGTTCAGATAGAGTCAATAAAGAGAAACTGTTTCCAATGGCTGAAGGGTCGATAATGAGAGGGCACAGATTCAAGGTGATTGGTAAAAGAACCAGATGAGGAAAAACTTTTTTTACGCAACGAGTGGTTAGGATTTGGAATGCACTGCCTGATAGGGTGGTGGATACAGATTCAATAGTAGCCTTCAAAAGGCATTTGGATAAATACTTGAAGGAGCAAAAAATGCAGGGATATGGAGAAAGAGCGGGGAAGTGGAACTAACTGGATTGCTCTTCGAAAGAGCCGGCGCAGACTTGATGGGCCGCATGGTCTCCATCTGTGCTGTACTATTCTATGATTCTATGAGAGGTTCTCTTCTCTCAACTGTGGCCTGATGGGTCTCTGCACAGAGTGGGAGCCAGATGAGAGGCTAGTGATATAAACTGATACCTCAGCAGGAAAGATAAAGCAAAAGATTGAGGGGGAGAAATTCGGTATCGCCCCATTTGGGGCGCTAGTATTGGCGGTGCGCAAAGTTTAGCGCCAGGCGCAATTTATCGCCACCTCGAGCGATATTGGGTTGCAGCGCCCCTGAAGGTGATTGCGGCGCTAAATCAGGTGCTGCACGATAGTCTTAAGGCGCTAACCCGGTGGCGCAATGCAATTTCTCTGCGGGCGGGCGCAGCGCAGGTGCTGTCAATTATCGATTTCACTCAGACACGCTGGCGCCGGCCAGCTCTTAAAGGGGCGGATCGATTATCATCTGCAGCCACATTCTCCGCCTTGTAGGCCACAAAATCGGCGGCAACCTACCTGTGGCAGGCAAAACTTCAACCACATGGAGAGGGCCAGGGAGAGAGCGCAGCGCTTCAGCGAGGGGGCATTGGATGCTCTGGTTGACGCGGTGGAGCGCCGGCGATCTGTGCTGTACCCGGAGAATGGCAGGAGGCCTCAACACACCGAATACCGCAGAGCTTGGAGGGAGGTTTCCCAAAGAATCACCTCCAGCAGCATGGTTCCGAGGACTCCTGTGCAATGCAGGAAGAAGTTCAACAACTTCACTCGGGTCATCAGGGTGAGTGCCTTTTTCAGAATCATCTTCATCCCTCCATCTGCACCTCACTTTATGGCCAGAGGGTGTACAAAGCCCCAATGGCCAGCTGTCATCCAGCACCCATGGCCCTTTCTGGAAACACACACGCACATTCAGCTCAGTGCATAATGTAAGGGCTATTCTACCATGGGAGGCATGTGATGCCAGATCAGGGCAGCATAATGTAAGGGCTATTCGACCATGGGAGGCATGTGATGCCAGATCAGGGCAGCATAATGTAAGGGCTATTCGACCATGGGAGGCATGTGATACCAGATCAGGGCAGCATGTTTCATCACACCCCGCCCTTTCTCTTGCAGGCCAAGCTGGCGAGTAACCGCAGGCAACAGCTTTGGACCGGAGGAAGCCGGCCTCACCTGCAGACCCTTACAGACCTGGAGGAGCGAGTCCACCAGATCGTCGCAAGCCGGATGAGTGGCCCCGTCGCCTCTGGAGATGCCAACCCCATTGTGGACAGCGATGGTAAGGTCATCACCTTTTTGACCTCTCTCCTTCCACTTGTTCCCCACACCAGCATGCTTTTTCACTCTAGACCCAATTCAGAGCATTGTAGCACTCATGCATCCCTTGCTGCCACCCTGTCCTTTCGCTAAAGCCACTCTTGAACCTCCCTGCTTTCAGATGCTTCATCACCAGCTCGGGAGGCGGGCCCTCAAGCTGCCACTGCGACTGACTCCGGAGGCGACAAGGAGGAGGAAGCCGGACCATCCGTTCAACCCTCAGGCGAGCCAGCCCATCTCCAGACTGGGGAGACTCCTTCCCTGGAGGGGAGCAGGGGGGAATGCTCTGAGGAGGATCCAGCTCCAGGACCCAGCGGCCTGCAGCAATGCGAGGGGGGTAGGGAAGCTCGGAGGCCGTCTCCCCGGAGGGCGAGTCGGGCCGCGAATGCTGCTGCACAAACCGCAGAAGAGGTGTGTGCCCTCGCTGAAATGAGCGCCCAGGCTGGGCTGAGGCACACTGAGCTCATGGCTGCAGTGGGAAGGATGCCCAAATCCATTGAGACACTGGCAAGGAGTGTCCAAGACTTTGGCGCAGCACAGGCAAGGAGTGTGCAGGACTTCGGCGCAGCACAGGCAAGGAGTGTGCAGGACTTCGACGCAGCACAGGCAAGGAGTGTGCAGGACTTCGACGCAGCACAGGCAAGGAGTGTGCAGGACTTCGGCACAGCACTAGCAAGGATTGTCCAGGGCTTCAGCGAAGCAATGGCACCTGCCACGCAAGTGCTGAGTGCTGCCACGCAGTCACTCGCTGGTCTCATGCAGATGCAGATTGAGGCCACGCGAGCACTGACTGCTGCCACCCTCGCTGGATCGGGCAGGATTCCCCGGGGCCCTTGCCGCACCATAGCAGGCCAGCAATCTGTGCATCAGCCGATTGCTGCGGTGCTGCCCCGTCAGAGTGCCAGTGTGTTGGCCGACCAGGGAGCTGCTGTCCGCTCTCAGGATGACAGCATTCCTGATGCTACCACTGGCGCTTCTCCACTGCAGCTGCCACAACCTGTAGGACAGACTGCTTCCGCCCATGCAGAGTTGGAGCAGTCAGCAGCTGGGCCCTCCAGGCCCAGAGCTCATCCAGGCCATCCCTCAGGGGCATCTGCGGTTTCGGACAGTCAGCAGGCCTCATCCAGCCTTGCTGCAGCCACTGGGGTCCCATTACGGAGGAGCCGCAGGGCGGGAAGGGGCCAATGCCGAAAGTGAAGCAGATCACCATCGAGGGGGAAAAAGTAGAAGGTGCTGCTGATTCCTGTTATTTGTTTCATTCAAGGCCGAGGATTCTGGTCTGAATGTTAGTTATGTTTTGGACAGTCTCCCGGGTGTGAGAGTCAGGTTTGTTTTGGACAGTCTCCCGGGTGTGAGAGTCAGGTATGTTTTGGACAGTCTCCCGGATGTGAGAGCCAGTTATGTGGCAGTCTGTTTGTTTTGCTTTTTGTTGCCATTGCTTTGTCATGCGGGAAGGAAGCACATTTTGTTAAATAAACAACTTTCTTTATTCACAATGGCCATGTCTGTTCTTTGCACAAATTTTGCCCTTGACCGGCTTAGGGGTAGCAAAACGGTTCCATTCATGTTCTTGGAATGGCAGCAAGCATTCCCTAAGAGGGGCCTAGAAGCGACTTGCTATAAGCCTCTGACGAACGGCCCTTGCAGTTTGTGCCTCCCTCCCATCTTGGTGCTGCTGCTGCTCTTCCTCCTCCTCCTCATCCTCTGCTGGTGCTTCAATGTCTGGTGGCATTGGCTGGGTCCTGAGAATTGCCAGGTTATGCAGCATGCAACACACAACCACGAAGTGGGAGACTCGCTCAGGTGAGTACTGAAGGGCTCCTCCGGAATGGTCCAGACAGCGGAACCGTTGCTTCAGCACGCCGATTGTGTGCTCAATGATGTTCCTGGTCACTTGATGGCTCTCATTGCAATGTTCTTCAGCAGGGGTGCTGGGCGAACGGAGCGGGATCATCAGCCAGGGGCACAGAGGATAGCCCTTGTCCCCGAGAAGCCAGCCTCCTGGGTGAGCCGGGGCCTCGAAAAGGTCTGCCACAGAAGTCTGGCGCAGGATGAAGGCGTCGTGGCTGCTGCCTGGAAAGTGGGCATTCACAGCGAGTATCAGCTGTCGGTCACAGACCAGCTGTCGGTGGTCACAGACCAGCTGCACATTCAAAGAATGGAACCCCTTTCGGTTGCAGAAATCCTCCGCATTCTCTAGAGGCGCCCGCAAAGCCACATGCGTGCAGTCAATGGCGCCCTGCACCATGGGGAAGCCCGCTATCCTTGCGAAGCCCTCTGCGCGCTCTCGCTGCTTGTCCGGGGTCATCGGGAAGAAGATGTACTGCTGCCTCCTTTTAAAGAGGGCATTAGTCACTTGACGGATGCAGCAATGCACCGCGAACTGTGAGATGTTGGCAATGTCCCCAGTAGCGGCCTGAAAGGAACCGCTTGCATAGAAGTTTAGAGCCACAGTGATCCTCACAGCCACCGACAGAGATGTCCTGCACCTTAGTTGAGGCTGCAGATCTGGCTGAAGCAGGTGGCAGAGCTCAGTGACCACCTCCTTACTGAAGCGCAGCCTTCGGAAACACTGCTCCTCCGACATGTTGATATATGAAAACTGCTGGTGGAAAACCCTGGCAGCGTAAGGTCTCGTGTGGCGACGTCTGCAGGCCCTCCTCCGTCTGGCCATGCCTGCCACTCTATCCCTGCGTCTCTGTGCCCTGTCAGTATGATTGAGAAGCACGACGTTCCCATCCAATGCAGCCCCCATAGTAAGTGCGCACTGAAAGTTATGCCGTTTGAGAAGCTCACCAACTGCAAAGTGATGTTCAGAAGGCTAAAGTTCCTCTGCCAGCGCTGGCTCACTGCAGAATTGGCTCTCCGTGTGTAGCTGAGCAACTCTCTCTCTCTCTCAAAGAAGTTGTGGTCCAAAAATGGCTGCCACTAATAATCCAGAACAGTCCCCTTTAAAGAGCGCCCCCCAAGCCCGACAGCGACTGGGAAATGTTCCAGGTAACCTGTCCTTGTTAGCGCCAGGCGGAACGGAGGGGGGCGCCACTGAATTTCCGGTCCTGGGTGCCCCAAAGGCGTTGCACACTGAAATGACGTCATGATCTGCTTGCGCCGGTGAGCGGGCGCTACGGTTTAGCGCCGGCGCTAAATGTCCGCTCAATATGGGAAGAGGCGCAGAGTTCACTGCGCCCAGGCGCTAGTTGGTTAGCGCCCCACTTCTCTACCTCTTTAGGCGCTAATGGGTGGCGCAACCAACCGAATTTTTCCCCTGAGACTTACCGATTTAATACCTTGAAATCAGGCCACCTCGTCCTACTAAAATCTAAAGGTATCAGCCTGAACACTCAAACCCAACTCCCCAGATTCTCTTTCACTCACGCATGTTTTACCAGCACCCAAACAGTCTGTCTGCAACCAATCCTGGTACCTACATGCAACCTGGTGCATTTTGGCTGCCATCTTTCTGCATACCCTGGACTTTTACAACCTATATATGTGAAAGAAAACACCAAGACCAGATTTTGCCGCTCTGCTCCCTGTGGACGCACCTACCCTTCCACCCCCACTTCTCAGTAGCCTCTGGTACTCTTTGCCCTGCCCTCTGATGTGCTCTTCTGCTCAGGTCTGTGCTCTGCTCTGTCCCCCCTGCCTAGGCCTGTATTCTGGTTCTATATCTGATCCTGCAGTATGGTACATCTTCCTTCTCCCAGCCTCGTCAGGTGCACAGTCCCAAGTGCTTATAGGCACCAACCAACACTACAGATCCCAAGTACTTTCTGCACTCCTCGAAGTGTTCTCTCATTTCAAACTACAGCTCCCCTAAATTCTCTTGGGCTGCTACTCCAATACTTCCAAGCACCCACCCCAAGTTCTCCCAGACGCCACCGAGTCAAGTATTCCCACGCCTTAGACTCCCTCACCCCACTGCTGAGTACTCTAGGCTTGATATACCTTAAATAGCTACAGAGACTGGTAGTTATAACTCAAACAGTTGGCTTTTAATAGCTTAAAACTGGACAGAACAGAACACACATGTTAGCCTTCTGACCAGCTTCTCAGAAGTGAACTAGGAGGCGGAGCCAGGGGCGAAGTAACAGATCAGGACAATCAATGGCACAGCAGAGTGGTATACAGTACATCAGCATTCCTGGCCAACCAAGAAAACAGCAGGGTTACAATAGATTACAATAGGAAACTATACACAGGTAGAATAAGGTATATACTTATAAGACTTATTTCACCACAAGGCTCAAGCCTTATTGATTTCTCACCCCTATCTCCTCTCTCCTATGTGTCAAAGCAAGGCCTCCCATTCTCACCCTGAGCACTCAAACCCAACTCCCCAGATTCTCTCTCACGCATGTTATACCAGCACCCAAACAGTCTGTCTGCAACCAATCCTGGTACCTACATGCAACCTGATGCATTTTGGCTGCCATCTTTCTGCATACCCTGGACTTTGACAATTTTAAGTCTAATTGACTAGTGAGAGAGATACAAGAGAGAAAACAGAGGAGAGGCTTACAGAAAGAATGATAGAAAGGTGTGAGAAAAATATTCTGATACAGACCAATAGGAAAGTGTGTGCTAACCATATAAAGAAAGAGAAACAGAATGAGAGAGAGACTGAAAGAATTAGAGTGGGATAGAAGCACAGAACAGTTATTATATTTTTCTACATCAGCAGCACTATGGGAAGCCTATCAGTACACTGGTAGATTTTAAACAGGAATATTAAATTACATTATTTATAATTCATTTCCTAATGAACTGCTCTAGGAACATAACATTTGATTGTTGTCTTAACAGGATGTCATTAGACAGAGTGCCCCTGTTTTTCTTCAGCCCATAGTGTACACATTGGCTGGAATTTTAATTGGGAGGCGGGTTGGGAGGGTGCTAGGAAGCGGTCAGGAAACCCGGGAGAACGGGTTGCCCGCAGGCGCTGCCAAATTTAAAGGCAGGGCCTGATTTGCATTTCAAAAGTCTGTATCCCACATGCAGCCGGCCAGATGGAGAGGCTGGCTGGCTGCGGGTGGGTAGGCCTGCAGCACTAGGCCACAGAGAGGAGGGAGGGAGGGATCAGGTGGGAGCCGGGGTTGGTTGGGGGTGAGGGAAGCAACGATCATGGCTGGAAGAGGTTTGGTGTGGGGAGAACGAGAGAGAGAAGCAACAATCAGGGCCAGAGGAGTTCGGAGGCGGGTGCGGGGGAAGCATCAGGGCCGGCCTGAGGATCATCGATGGGAGGGAGAGGTCCGGGGCCGGCCTAAGGATCATCAATGGGAGGGGAGAGAGGTACGGGGCCGGCCTGAGGATCATCAATGGGAGAGAGAGGTCCAGGGCCGGCCTGAGGATCATCGGTCGGGGGGGGGGGAAAGAGGAGCTGGGCCGGCCTGAGGATCATCGATGGGAGGGGAGAGAGGAGCGGGGCCGGCCTGAGGATCATCGGTCGGGGGGAAAGAGGTACGGGGCCGGCCTGAGGATCATCGGTGGGAGGGGAGAGAGGAGCGGGGCCGGCCTGAGGATCATCAGTCAGGGGGAGAGAGAGGAGCGGGGCCGGCCTGAGGATCATCAGTCAGGGGTGAGGGAGAGGAGCGGGGCCGGCCTGAGGATCATCGGTCAGGGGGAGAGAGGTCCGGGGCCAGCCTGAGGATCATCGGTCGGCCTGAGGATCATCGGTCGGGGGGGAGAGGAGCGGGGCCGGCCTGAGGATCATCGGTCAGGGGGGGAGAGAGGAGAGGGGCCGGCCTGAGGATCATCGGTCGGGGGGGAGAGGAGCGGGGCCGGCCTGAGGATCATCGGTCAGGGGGGGAGAGAGGAGAGGGGCCGGGCTGAGGATCATCGGTCACGGGGGGAGAGGAGCGGGGCCGGCCTGAGGATCATCGGTCAGGGGTGCGGGAGAGGAGCGGGGCCGGCCTGAGGATCATCAGTCAGGGGTGAGGGAGAGGAGCGGGGCCGGCCTGAGGATCATCGGTCAGGGGGAGAGAGGTCCGGGGCCAGCCTGAGGATCATCGGTCGGCCTGAGGATCATCGGTCGGGGGGGAGAGGAGCGGGGCCGGCCTGAGGATCATCGGTCAGGGGGGGAGAGAGG
The DNA here is from genome assembly GCF_052327205.1 of Somniosus microcephalus. Taxonomy (NCBI): domain Eukaryota; kingdom Metazoa; phylum Chordata; class Chondrichthyes; order Squaliformes; family Somniosidae; genus Somniosus; species Somniosus microcephalus. Next base: position 157,289,373 of record NC_140993.1, on the reverse strand, counting down.
AGAGGGGCCGGCCTGAGGATCATCGGTCGGGGGGGAGAGGAGCGGGGCCGGCCTGAGGATCATCGGTCAGGGGGGGAGAGAGGAGAGGGGCCGGGCTGAGGATCATCGGTCAGGGGGGGAAAGGAGCGGGGCCAGCCTGAGGATCATCGGTCAGGGGTGCGGGAGAGGAGCGGGGCCGGCCTGAGGATCATCGGTCAGGGGGGAGAGAGGATCGGGGCCGGCCTGAGGATCATCGGTCAGGGGTGAGGGAGAGGAGCGGGGCCGGCCTGAGGATCATCGGTCAGGGGGAGAGAGGAGCCGGGCCGGCCTGAGGATCATCGGTCAGGGGGAGAGAGGAGAAGGGCCGGCCTGAGGATCATCGGTTAGGGGGGAGAGAGGAGCGGGGCCGGCCTGAGGATCATCGGTCAGGGGGAGAGAGGAGCCGGGCCGGCCTGAGGATCATCGGTCATGGGGGAGAGGAGTGGGGACGGCCTGAGGATCATCGGTCAGGGGGGAGAGAGGAGCGGGGCCGGCCTGAGGATCATCGGTCAGGGGGGGGGGAGAGCAGCGGGGCCGGCCTGAGGATCATCGGTCAGGGGGGGGAGAGAGGAGCGGGGCCGGCCTGAGGATCATCGGTCAGGGGGGAGAGAGGAGCGGGGTCGGCCTGAGGATCATCGGTCAGCGGGGGGAGAGGAGCGGGGCCGGCCTGAGGATCATCGGTCAGGGGGGAGAGAGGAGTGGGGCCGGCCTGAGGATCATCCGTCAGGGGGGGGAGAGGCGCGGGGCCGGCCTGAGGATCATCGGTCAGGGGGAGAGAGGAGCAGGGCTGGCCTGAGGATTATCGGTCAGGTGGGAGAGAGGAGCGGGGTCGGCCTGAGGATCATCGGTCAGGGGGGAGAGAGGAGCGGGGCCGGCCTGAGGATCATTGGTCAGGGGGGGGAGAGGAGCGGGGCCGGCCTGAGGATCATCGGTCAGGGGGAGAGAGGAGCGGGGCCGGCCTGAGGATCATCGGTCAGTGGGGAGAGAGGAGCGGGGCTGGCCTGAGGATCATCGGTCAAGGGGGAGAGAGGAGCGGGGCCAGCCTGAGGATCATCGGTCAGGGGGGAGAGAGGAGCGGGGCCGGCCTGAGGATCATCGGTCAGGGGGAGAGATACAGAGCTGGCCTCAGGATTATCGGTCAGGGGGGAGAGAGGAGCCGGGCCGGCCTGAGGATCATCGGTCAGGGGGAGAGATACAGAGCTGGCCTCAGGATTATCGGTCAGGGGGGAGAGAGGAGCGGGGCCGGCCTGAGGATCATCGGTCAGGGGGGAGAGAGGAGCCGGGCCGGCCTGAGGATCATCGGTCAGGGGGAGAGATACAGAGCTGGCCTCAGGATTATCGGTCAGGGGGGAGAGAGGAGCGGGGCCGGCCTGAGGATCATCGGTCAGGGGGAGAGAGGAGCAGGGCCGGCCTGAGGATCATCGGTCAGGGGGAGAGGAGCGGGGCCGGCCTGAGGATCATCGGTCAGGGGGGAGAGAGGAGCGGGGCCGGCCTGAGGATCATTGGTCAGGGGGGGGAGAGCAGCGGGGCCGGCCTGAGGATCATCGGTCGGGGGGGGAGAGAGGAGCGGGGCCGGCCTGAGGATCATCGGTCAGGGGAGAGAGAGGAGCGGGGTCGGCCTGAGGATCATCGGTCAGAGGGGGGAGAGGAGCGGGGCCGGCCTGAGGATCATCGGTCAGGGGTGAGGGAGAGGAGCGGGGCCGGCCTGAGGATCATCGGTCAGGGGGGAGAGAGGAGCGGGGCCCGCCTGAGGATCATCCGTCAGGGGGGGAGAGGAGCGGGGCCAGCCTGAGGATCATCGGTCAGGGGTGAGGGAGAGGAGCGGGGCCGGCCTGAGGATCACCGGTCAGGGGGGAGAGAGGAGCGGGGCCGGCCTGAGGATTATCGGTCAGGGGGGAGAGAGGAGCGGGGCCGGCCTGAGGATCACCGGTCAGGGGGGAGAGAGGAGCGGGGCCGGCCTGAGGATTATCGGTCAGGGGGGAGAGAGGAGCGGGGCTGGCCTGAGGATCATCGGTCAGGGGGGAGAGAGGAGCGGGGCCGGCCTGAGGATCATCGGTCAGGGGGAGAGAGGAGCAGGGCCGGCCTGAGGATCATCGGTCAGGGGGAGAGGTATGGGGCCGGCCTGAGGACCATCGGTCAGCGGGGGGAGAGAGGAGCGGGGCCGGCCTGAGGATCATCGGTCAGGGGGAGAGGTATGGGGCCGGCCTGAGGATCATCGGTCAGAGGGGGGAGAGAGGAGCGGGGCCGGCCTGAGGATCATCGGTCAGCGGGGGGAGAGAAGCGGGGCCGGCCTGAGGATCATCGGTCAGGGGGAGAGAGGAGCGGGGCCGGCCTGAGGATCATCGGTCGGGGGGGGGAGAGGAGCGGGGCCAGCCTGAGGATCATCGGTCAGGGAGAGAGAGGAGCGGGGTCGGCCTGAGGATCATCGGTCAAGGGGGAGAGAGGAGCGGGGCCGGCCTGAGGATCATCGGTCGGGGGGGGGAGAGGAGCGGGGCCAGCCTGAGGATCATCGGTCAGGGAGAGAGAGGAGCGGGGCCGGCCTGAGGATCATCGGTCAAGGGGGAGAGAGGAGCGGGGCCGGCCTGAGGATCATCGGTCAGGGGGAGAGAGGAGCGGGGCCGGCCTGAGGATCATCGGTCACGGGGGAGAGAGGAGCGGGGCCGGCCTGAGGATCATCGGTCAGGGGGAGAGAGGAGCGGGGCCCGCCTGAGGATCATCCGTCAGTGGGGGAGAGGAGCGGGGCCGGCCTGAGGATCATCGGTCAGGGGTGAGGGAGAGGAGCGGGGCCGGCCTGAGGATCACCGGTCAGGGGGGAGAGAGGAGCGGGGCCGGCCTGAGGATTATCGGTCAGGGGGGAGAGAGGAGCGGGGCCGGCCTGAGGATCATCGGTCAGGGGGAGAGAGGAGCAGGGCCGGCCTGAGGATCATCGGTCAGGGGGAGAGGTATGGGGCCGGCCTGAGGATCATCGGTCAGGGGGGGTGGAGAGGGGCGGGGCCGGCCTGAGGATCATCGGTCGGTGGGGGGTGGAGAGGAGCGGGGCCGGCCTGAGGATCATCGGTCGGGGGGGGGAGAGGAGCGGGCCGGCCTGAGGATCATCGGTCGCGGGGGGAGAAGAGCGGGGCCGGCCTGAGGATTATCGGTCAAGGGGGAGAGAGGAGCAGGGCCGGCCTTAGGATCATCGGACAGGGGGAGAGAGGAGCGGGGCCGGCCTGAGGATCATCGGTCAGGGGGAGAGAGGAGCGGAGCTGGCCTGAGGATCATCGGTCAGGGGGAGAGAGGAGCGGGGCCGGCCTGAGGATCATCGGTCAGCGGGGAGAGAGGAGCGGGGCCCGCCTGAGGATCATCCGTCAGGGGGGGAGAGGAGCGGGGCCGGCCTGAGGATCATCGGTCAGCGGGGAGAGAGGAGCGGGGCCGGCCTGAGGATCATCGGTCAGGAGGGAGAGGAGCGGGGCCGGCCTGAGGATCATCGGTCAGAGGGGGGAGAGGAGCGGAGCTGGCCTGAGGATCATCGGTCAGGGGGAGAGAGGAGCGGGGCCGGCCTGAGGATCATCGGTCAGCGGGGAGAGAGGAGCGGGGCCGGCCTGAGGATCATCGGTCAGGAGGGGAGAGGTACAGGGCCGGCCTGAGGATCATCGGTCAAGGGGGGGAGAGAGGAGCGGGGCTGGCCTGAGGGTCATCGGTCAGGGGGGGAGAAAGGAGCGGGGCCGGCCTGAGGATCATCGGTCAGGGGTGGGGAGAGGAGCGGGGCCGGCCTGAGGATCATCGGTCAGGGGGGAGAGAGGAGTGGGGTCGGCCTGAGGATCATCGGTCAGGGGTGGGGAGAGGAGCGGGGCCGGCCTGAGGATCATCGGTCAGGGGGGAGAGAGGAGTGGGGTCGGCCTGAGGATCATCGGTGAGGGAGGGAATCCGGGAAGGCGATCGGAGGCCTCATGGGGGGGTCTCCGATCGCAGCAGTTGGGTTAGGCAGGGATGCTGGATTCAGAATGTAAGTGTAAAGGTACTTACCCCCTCGTTGCAGCAGTCCTCGCCTTACTTTAGCTGGCCGGTTCACCGAAGCCTGCAAAACCTGACCAGCCACAGTTAAATTTGAAATGCTGCTTAAATCTGAGGCACACCAGCCTCATCATAATACTTAAATGGACAATCCGTGTCTTGGGAGTGGATTGGCTTCCCGCTCCCCGTGCCGCCTCCATTAAAACCGGAAGTGGTTGGGATACTCAACGACTGAGCATCCACAGCTCTCTGGGGTAGAGAACTCCAAAGATTCACAGCCCTTTCAGTGAAGAAATTTCTCCTCATCTCAGTCCTAAATGGCCGACCCCTTATTCTGAGACAGAGACCCCTAGTTCTAGACTCCCCAGCCAGGGGAAACAACCTCTGAGCATCTACCCTGTCAAGCCCTTTAAGAATTTTATGGCCTAGTAATTTGATTAGGCCTGGAAACGGCCGGTGCCTGCGTGGGCCGAGGTTAACGGCCACCCTCAAATAGAGCGCAGGCACTATTTTGGTGCTGCCTACTGACTTAAATGATCCGAATGCAAAACCTACTGCGCAACGCGCTGTTTCAGGCGGAAGTCTCAGCAGGAGGCCCAATGTAGCGTGGCCGTAGCGTCCCTGGAGCGAGGCAGCGTTGTCTTAAAGCTAGCCTGTCATTTTAGAAAGCAGTGTTGAGCTGGTAAAGGGGAACTGCCTTCTAAAATGAAATAAATAAAAATAATTTAAAAATAGGCAGTGTTTACCCTTAGAGCTCAACTGCTTCCTGAAAAAAAATACAAATAATTACAAAATGGCAGTCTTCAGCTCTTAAAGCTGAACTGCCTTCTGCACATAAAAAAATGGTAAACGTGCTTCAGCGCCTGCATAAATGACTCAACAAGCCAAGAAGGGGCACCCAGGGTCTCATCACAGCACTCCAGCTTTGTGCAGGGGGTCAACATTGCAAGACAGGCCCTCGACCCACAGGGGCCCAGAGGCCCTCCAGAAAGAACGATGTGGGACCAGATCACCAAAGCCACCATTGCCAGCAGTGTTGCCCTCACCACCTGGCTCCAGTGCCCAAAGAAGTTTCATGACCTAAGACCAGTGGTCAAGGTCAGTGAATGCATCTTCAAAAGCTGTTTCCTACCAACTGCACCACTAGCCTCACACACTGTTCATTGTACGACACCTCCGCACCCCCCCACCACCCCCATCAACCCGCCATCACTCATCTACCAACAATCTCTACAAAACACGAGGCACACCTCACATTCCTAGCTTCAGCTCACCCCCTTGGAGGAAACAGTGCTGGCCATTCTTGGCAAGAGTATGGCTGAGCCCTTGGCCAGTGGCGGGGCTAAAAGGATACAGGATGGTGGTATCCTCATAAGTTATCATCCTTCTTACATCCCATTTCCCCCTCATCCCAGAATCTCTGCTGATTTACAAGGTGTGCATAGTGTAAGCATGCAGCTCTTGCTTTCCCACATTCCCCTCACCACAACCTACCCTTGTGCCTTCCTCATTTCAGACACCCAAGAAATCCAACCTGCCCAGCCAATGGTTCACCAAGAAGAGGGGGAGGAGTGAAGAAGAAGAAACTCTATTTGACATTCCCAGCCAGCAGCTTCTCAAAGTCGTCCTGCAAGGCCATCTGCAGTGTCCCCCACTGAAAGTCAGCAGCCTTCCACCAGCCATGCTGCAGCCACTGGGGAAGCACTGCGTTACATCACTAGGATAGGCAAAGCCACACACAAGACAGTCACTAAGGGAATGCATATTGGTGATGAGTTGATTTCTTGATGTCATATTGGATGGATAGATGTTTAAAGCTGGATTGGAAAGTTTGCTTTGTGGTTGCTTTTATTTCAGCATTGTGGCCAAGAGGATGCTGTGATGGTCAGTAACAGAGGGAAGGTAAGCTGTGGGACAAATGTTGAAAGGGGAATTGGGAATGTGGTCACTGGTACCGCAGGCGGATGAATCCATCCTGGATATCGCAGCCAGAAAGGGATTGTCTGGGTTGCATCCTTCCTTCTGCTAACCCCTCTTATGCGTCTTCCTCTTCTGCTCCCTCCTCTTCTGCTTCTTCCTCTTCTGCATCTTCCTCCTACTTCTTCCTTGTCCCTCTGCGAGCAGCTTGTCTCCTTTGTTGCCTCTGCTTCATCTCCATGTGCCCCCGAGGACTGTGAGCAAGTGGTCTTCTCAGAGGCCAAATACTGCAGATGCTGGAAATCTGAAATAAAAGCTGAAAATGCTAGAAATACTCAGCAGGTCAGGCAGCATCTCGACCTGAGACATTGGGGGTGATTTTCATTCAGAAGTCGGGTTGGAGGCGGGACTACAACTTTTGGGGTTGTAGTCCCGCCTCCATCGAGATGCGGCCAATCCATGCGATTTTGACTTGATTGACCTTGTTGAGCCCGCCCAGCGGGCTCAGCAAGCCAATTAAGAGCCACCCGGCAACAGGTGACGTCACAGACTGAAATTTCATCTGTCAAGAGGTGTTGACAGATGAAATATCAGTGTTTCACAGTTGTTTGAAGCTGTCAAACACTGACAGTCTTACTTCTAACCTGAGTCCTTCTACACAGACTCAGTTAGAAATCTCACCGGCACAGAAAACTGCAGGCTGTCACTTTTGACAGATCGCAGCCATTCTGCTTTCTGTGCCGGTTAGATGATGGACTCCCAAAACCTAGAGGAAGGAAGGCTGCAGAGGTAAGTACAGGTAATTTAAACTTCTTAGACACACTAAACACAATTACCTTTGCACTCATGCACCCATCACTCACCTGAACACGGACATCTCGACCCCTCCAAGTCCTTCAACCCGACGGCCCGACTCCTCTAACTTGGCGTGGTTTGGAGCCGTCGGGAATCCCACACTTCAAGCTTTAAAATAGGGATTAGGCTAAAAACTGCCTGTTAACTACCTGTTAACAGGCAGTTAATTGGCACTAATCCCTTCCCGCCTCTGGTAGGCGGGTCCCAGTGCGGGGCGGGTATCCACCTCCTTTGAAACTTACATGGAGGCGGGTTGGGGGCGGGATGGTGTCAAGATCCCCAAATTCGTGATTTTAACCCCCCACACGCCACCAATCCCAACTCCACGGGTCAATGAAAATCGACCCCATTAACTCTGTTTCTCTCTCCACAGATGCTGCCTGACTTGCTGAGTATTTCCAGCATTTTCTGTCTTCTCAGAGGCTTTCCTTTACAATCCAAAGTCTTGCAAGCGTCCAGCAGCACCTCCTGCACTCCAAAAAGTTTTAACCTCTATTGCACCAAGCCACTACTTCAATAAAGTATAAAAATTAACAGTCCAAAAGCTGAAATCCAAACTTACCTGAAAGGTGTGTGTGTCCCTTTAAGAAGCACTGACAACGTCTCTGCAGGGCTGCTTCATGCACGCTTTTCTATGTGTATTCAGGACATAGCATAATGGAGAGCGAGAACATCCAAATTAGCAGTCATGGCACCAAATCAGGCGTTGCACGTTGATTGACGTCACAATCTGCTTATTTAAATTTGAGAAGCCAGCGCTGTCAATGGCAGCCGCCATTTCTTCTACAAAACCGGCCTTAACGGCCAGCATTAAAGCATCATATTTCTAGGACTATATGTTTCGATGAGATCACCTCTCATTCTTCTAAACTCTAGGGAATATAGAAACATAGAAACATATAGAAGATAGGAGCAGTAGTAGGCCATTCGGCCCCTCGAGCCTGTTCCGCCATTCAATGAGATCATGGCTGATCATTCAAATTCAGTACCCTGTCCCTGCTTTCTCCCCATATCCCTTGATCCCTTTAGCCTTAAGAAATATATCCAACTCCTTCTTGAATATATTTAATGAATTGGCCTCTAGTGCCTTCTGTGGTAGAGAATTCCACAGGTTCACCACTCTCTGGGTGAAGAAATTCCTCCTCATCTCTGTCCTAAATGGCTTACCCCTTATCCTTAGACTATGACCCCTGGTTCTGGACTCCCCGACCATCGGGACATCCTTCCTACATCTAGTCTATCTAGTCCTGTTAGAATGTTATAAGTTTCAATGAGATCCCCTCTCATTCTTCTAAACTCCAGCGAGTACAAGCCCAATCGACCCAATCTCTCTTCATACATCATTCCTACCATCCCAGGTATCAGCCTGGTGAATCTTTGCTGCACTCCTTCCATGGCAAGAAAATCCTTCCTCAGATAAGGCGACCAAAACTGCACATAATACTCAAGATGTGGTCTCACCAAGGCCCTGTACAACTACAGCAAGACATCCTTGCTCCTGTACTCAAACCCTTTCGCTACGAAGGCCAACATACCATTTGCCTTCTTAACTGCCTGCTGCACCTGCATGCTTACTTTCAGCGACTGGTGCACAAGGACGCCCAGGTCTCGTTGCACTTCCCCTTCTCCCAATCTATTGCCATTCAGATAATAATCTGCCTTCCTGTTTTTGACACCAAAGTGGATAACCTCGCATTTATCCACATTATATTGCACCTGCCATGCTTCTGCTCAATCACCCAACCTGTCCAAATCATACTGGAGTTTCTCGGCATCCTCCTCACAGCACACACGCCCACCCAGCTTTGTATCGTCTGCAAACTTGGAGATATTACATCTAGTTCCCTCGTCCAGATCATTAATATATATTGTGAATAGCTGGGGTCCAAGGACCGATCCCTGCGGTACCCCACTAGTCACTGCCTGCCACTCGGAAAAACACCCGTTTATTCCAACTCTTTGCTTTCTGTCTGCCAACCAGTTCTCTATCCAAGTCAATACCTTACCCCCAATCCCATGTGCCTTAACTTTACACGCTAATCTCGTATGCGGGACCTTATCGAAAGCCTTTTGAAAGTCCAAATACACCACATCCACTGGTTCTCCCTTATCTATTCTATCAGTTACATCCTCAAGAAATTCCAGTAGATTAGTCAAGCACGATTTACCTTTTGTAAATCCATGTTGACTTTGTCCGATCCGGTCACTGTTTTCCAAGTGCTCTGCTATTACATCTTTTATAATGGACTCTAGCATTTTCCCCACTACTGATGTCAGGCTTACCGGTCTGTAATTCCCCATTTTCTCTCTACCACCTTTCGTGAACAGTGGGGTAACATTAGCTACCCTCCAATCCATGGGTACTGTTCCAGAGTCTATCGAATTTTGGAAGATGACCAGCAATGCATCTACTATTTCTAGGGCCACTTCCTTAAGTACCCTAGGATGTAGATTATCAGGCCCTGGGGATTTATCGGCCTTCAATCCCGTCAATTTCCTTAACACCATTTCCCTACAAATATTGATTTCTATCAGTTCCTCCCCTTCATTAGAACCTATGTTCCCCGACATCTCTGGGAGGTTATTTGTGTCCTCCTTTGTGAAGACAGAACCAAAGTATGTATTTAATTGGTCTGCCATTTCTTTGTTCCCCATTATAAATTCCCCTGATTCTGACTGCAAGGGACCTACGCTTGACTTCACCAATCTTTTTCTCTTCTCATATCTATAAAAGCTTTTACAATCATTTTTTTATGTTCCCTGCAAGCTTACTCTCATACTCTATTTTCCCCCTCTTAATTAATCCCTTTGTCCTCCTTTGTTGAATCCTAAACTGCTCCCAATCCTCAGGTTTACTGCTTTTTCTGGCCAATTTATATGTCCTCTCCTTGGATCTTATGCTATCCCTAATTTCCCTTGTTAGCCACAGTTGAGTCACCTTTTTTGTTTTATTTTATGCCAAACTGGGATGAACAAATTCTGTAGTTCATCCATGCGATCTTTGAATGTTTGCCATTGCCTATCCACCGTCAACCCTTTGAGTGACATTCCCCAATCAATCCTACCCAACTCACGTCTCATACCATCGTAGTTTCCTTTATTTAAATTCAGGACCCTAGTCTCCGAGTCAACTACTTCACTCTCTATCTTAATGAAGAATTCTATCATATTATGATCGCTCCGACCCAAGGGGCCTCGCACAACAAGATTGCTAATTAATCCTTTCTCATTACATAATACCCAGTCTAAGATGGCCTGATCTCTGTAATGACATATTGGTCCAGGAAAACATCCCATATACACTCCAGGAATTCCTCCTCCACAGTATTGTTACTAATTTGGTTAGCCCAATCCATATGTAGATTAAAGTCACCCATGATAACTGCTGTGCCCTTATTGCACGCTTCTCTAATTTCCCTTTTAATGCCATCCCCGACCTCCGCATTACTGTTTGGAGGTCTATATAGCACTCCCACTAACGTTTTCTGCCCCTTGGTATTTGTCAGTTCTACCCATACAGATTTCACATCATCAGAGCTAATATCCTTCCTTACAATTGTGTTAATCCCCTCTTTAGCCAGCAATACTACCCCACCTCCTTTTCCTTTTTGCCTATCTTTCCTGAATACTGAATACCCCTGGATATTGAGTTCCCAGCCTTGGCCACCCTGGAGCCATGTTTCCGTAATCCCAATCATATCATATTCGTTTACCTCTATTTGCGCAGCTAAGTCATCCACCTTATTATGAATGCTCCTCGCATTAAGACACAAACCCTTCAGGCTTGTTTTTTTAACGCTCTTAGATCTTTTAGAATTATTATTTACTGTGGCCATGTTTGATTTAAACCCTTGATTTCTCTGTCTGCCACTTTTGTTTTTCTCCTTCCGATCTTTGCTTTTATCCTTGTTTCCCTTTCCTCTGTCTCCCCGCTCAGGTTCCCAACCCCCTGCCATTTTAGTTTAAACCCTCCCCCAGAGCACTAGCAAACACTCCCCTAGGACATTGGTCCCGGCCCTGCCCAGCTGCAAACCGTCCATTTTGTACTGGTCCCACCAACCCCCAGAACCGGTTCCAATGTCCCAGGAATTTCAATCCCTCCCCCTTGCACCATTCCTCTAGCCACGTATTCATCTGAAATATCCTTCTATTTCTACTCTGTTGTATCCGTGTGTTAATGGAGACACGGAATGCAGGAGTTGGTTTCACAGGTGTTTACTGAACAAAGTCCGGAGGTGAACTAACAGATACAAGACACTATACAGGCTTATATAGCCCGAGTGGCCATTACCGGCATTACAGTACACAGGGGGCTCTTAAAGGCACATACACCACAATTCCTCCCCTTTTAGACAACCAGTACATAACATTTTAAGTAATCATTAATTAACATGTTACAAGAACAATAATCTACACATTTTCTGCAGTTAATCAATTATAAGTCAGTCTCTCTGGAGGCTTCCTGACTCGGTCCGGATAACGCCTCGGTGGTGTAGTAGTTTTTGGTGGTGTAGTAGGTTCTTTTGGCAAGGTCGATTCGGCTTGAATGCCAGTGTCGGGTTCATCTGGTTCCAGTATCACCGGATCGGAGGTAGATACTATGGGTATCTCTGCTTCATCATTAGGCGTATAGAGTTGTGGTGTAGGTTGTCCCTTTTCGGATGACTCTATGATCTGGTCAGCATGGCGCCTTATTATGCTTTCTCCAATGTCCACGGTATACATCAGCGGTCCTAGTCGTGTGCAAATAGTTCCAGGCTGCCATTTCTCGGTACGGTAGTCCCGGGCCAAAACTTGTTGACCAATCTGGAAGGTTCTAGTTGGCCTTTCATTCATGCCTTGAAATTGCCGGTTCTCCACGTCCCTTCTGATGTTTGGCTTGATCAAATCCAGCCGGCATCTTAGGCTTCTATTGAAGAACATCATGGCGTGAGTTTGGTTTGTAACCACATGTGTTGCATTCCTGTATGCAAACAAGAAGTTATCTACCTTATGCTGTAGATTTATGTCTTCATTACACATGGCCTTTATGGCCTTCTTGAAGGTCTGGACAAACCTTTCAGCCAATCCATTGGTGGCGGGATGGTATGGGGCGGACGTGTAGTGCTTAACCCCATTGTTTTTTAAGAACTTCCTGAATTCTTCAGACACAAATTGCGGTCCATTATCAGAACAGATCTGTTCAGGCAGCCCATTCCTGGCAAATATGGTCCTTAATACTGTGATGGTTTTTTCCATGGTGGTGGAGGACATCTTTATTACCTCCGGCCACTTGGAGTGTGCATCAACCGCGATTAAGAACATTGAGTCCATAAATGGACCAGCAAAGTTGATGTGTACCCTTTGCCATGGAGATGAGGGTCACTCCCATGGATGTAGAGGGGCTTGTGGTGGGGCGTTTTGGACCTTCTGGCATCCTAGGCAGCTCTTGGTCATTTCTTCGATGTCTCCATCGATACCTGGCCACCACACAAACGCTCTGGCTAGGTTCTTCATTTTCACTCCACCCAGATGCCCCTCGTGAAGCTCCTTTAGCACTTTATCCTGGAGTTTGGGTGGAATCACCACTCTGGATCCACACATCAAGGCTCCTCGGCACACTGACAGCTGTTCTCTTCTTTGCGAGAATGCTGGCAACAGTGGTTCGCCATGTGCTGGCCATCCCTTCACCGTTAAATCGTAGACTCGTGAGAGAGTTGGGTCATTTCTCGTTTCCTTTTCAATGGCAGAATTTGTTACTGGTAGACATTCCACTATGGTTGAGTGGAACATCTCCACTGGGTCCACTGTAGGTGCCTCTTCTACCGTTGGCAACGGTAGCGATAAACCGTCAGCATTCCCATGCTGTTTTGATCCTTTGTATTCTATGTCATATTGGTGTGCCCCTAGGAAAAGGGACCACCTCTGTAGCCTTTGCGCTGTCATAATGGGAACACCCTTTTTAGGGTTAAATATGGAGACGAGGGGTTGATGGTCAGTCAACAAGGTAAATTTTTGTCCGTGTAGGTAATGGTTGAATTTCTTCACTCCCCATACCAGGCTGAGTGCTTCCCTGTCGATCTGGGCATAGTTACGCTCAGCTGAGTTCAATGAGCGTGACGCAAAAGCTATTGGCCGCTCCGAGCCATCAGGGAATCTATGCGATAATACCGCTCCTACGCCGTAAGGGGATGCATCGCACGCCAGTCTGATTGGTAGTGATGGGTTGTAATGAGCCAAAACTTCCTTGGACGTGATCAAGCCTTTGCATTTATGGAAGGCACGTTTACAGTCTTCGCTCCATTTCCAAATTACTCCCGTTTGTAGCAGTTCGTTAAGAGGGTGCAGAAGAGTTGACACGTTCGGTAAAAATTTATGATAGTAATTTATCAATCCCAGGAACGACCTTAATTGTGAGACATTTTCAGGTGCTGGGGCTTTTATGACCGCTTCAATTTTTTCAGGTGACTTATGCAACCCTTCCGCGTTAATTATGTGGCCACAATATGATATTTCTTTCTGGAAAAATTTGCACTTGGGGCGATTTGCTCATAGGCCCCGTTCTCTCAGCCTAGTGAGCACCTGCTCCAAATTGGCAAGGTGCTCGTTGTCGTTTTCTCCTGTTACAAGGATGTCGTCTAGGTAGCATTGAGTCCCCAGAATCCCTTGGAGGACTTGCTCCATAGCTCTTTGCCAGATAGCTGGAGCTGATGCTACTCCGAAAACCAGTCGATTGTACTGGTACAGACCTTTGTGTGCATTTATCGTGAGATACTTTTTAGAGGCCTCTTCAACCTCCATCTGTAGATATGCCTGTGCCAAGTCAATTTTGGTGAAACGTTTCCCTCCGGATAGTGAGGCGAAAATATCTTCTATCCTCGGAAGAGGATACTGTACCGTGTGAAGGACCGGGTTTACAGTCACCTTGAAGTCCCCACAGATGCGAATTTTTCTCTGTTCTTCAGATTTATCATTATTCAACGTTTTCTTCATAACCGGGACGATGGGTATTGCCCACTCGCTCCAATCTATTCTGGATAATACGCCTGCCTTTTCCAAATTCTCCAGCTCTGCTTCGACTGCTGGACGAATTGCGTATGGCACTGGCCTTGCCTTAAAAAACTTGGGAATTGCCGCATCTTCCACTTTTATTGAGGCGGTGACGCCTTTCAAGGTTCCTAGTTCCTGTTGAAATACTTCCTTGGCGTTGGCCAAGATGTCTTTTAATCGTTCAGGTATGACGTCATCATCATTTTTTTTCTTACTGGTCACCATCAGTGCCTGAATGGAGTGCCAGTCTAAACGTATCTTCCTGATCCATTCACGTCCCAACAGCGGTGGACCAGCATCTTGCAGAACGTATAAATACAACTTCTGTATTTCCTTGCCGTTGTATACAACAGGCACCCTTATTTTCCCTTTGGGGTATACTTTCTGCCCCGTATATGTTTTCAAGATAATGGATGTGTCTTTCAAAGGTATATGCAGAAATAGCCGCTCGTAATCCCGTCGACTTATGACGGTCAGAGCTGATCCTGTATCTAGCTCCATTTTAACTGGGGACCCCGCTATCATGAGGGTAACCCAAATGGTCTGGTAATCTTCTTTGGCAATTACATTATGTAATTTGAGACAGCTTAGTCTCTTGTTTCCGGAGTCGCTATCGCTCTTCTGGTCTTCGGAGCTACTGTCCATCATCATTTGTACCTTTCTGTACTTTTCCTTATTGATTTTTTTTCTGTCTATGGATTTTTTGTTTCCAGATCGGCATACACGTGCAATGTGTCCAATCTTTCCGCATTGCCTGCATGCTTTGTCCTTGAACCAGCAGTCCCTCTGGTCATGGGTGGATCGGCCGCAGCGATAACATCTCTCGAAACCCCGTGTCATTTCATGGGTGCCGAAGTCCTGTGGCTTTTGCTGTATCTCTGCAGTTCCTCTTGCGGCTGCTTCGTATGATACAGCCACACTGAAAGCCTTGTCCAGTGTCAAATCTTTCTCAGAAAGTAGCCTTTTCTGTGTTCCTTCACTTAGGAGACCGCAGACGAATTTGTCTCGAAGAGAATCTGCCAGTCCTGCCCTGAATTGGCAGTGCTTTGACAGCTTCCTTAATTCGGTGAGGTAATCAGCGTTACTTTCATTCTTGTGCTGATTCCTCCTGAAGAATTTGAATCGTTGCACTATCAGCAGCGGTGTTGGGTTTAAGTGCTCCTGTAGGGTATCAACAATCTCCTTAAAATTCTTGTCCTTCGGTTTGGCTGGAGTGATTAAGTTTCATAACAGCCCGTATGTCCTTGCGCCCATTAGATTTAGAAATACTGATGTCTTTTTATCATCCTCTATTTCATTTGCTGTGCAATATACCTCCACTCTTTCCACATATGTGGTCCAATCCTCTATATCGCTATCGAAAGTAGTAATATTGCCAGTCTTAGGCATCCTGAAAAAAAAATGGCGCCTCCCGCGCTTTCCTTTCTTCCCCGCAGAAAAAAATGGCGCCTCCCGCGCTTTCCCGCCGCTGCCGCTGCTGACAACGCTGTTCTCCGCGGTTTTTATTTACATAGGTATTTTTAATAGGTGGAGACTCGTTCCCGCCGGACTCTCTGGGACTTTTCCCTCCCTCTGCTTGGTCCGAACGCCGACCTGCTTTGCAGCGCCGGCCGTCTCCCGAGTGCTCCACCCTCTGTCTCTGTTTGCCTCCGCCTTCGCTGCTTGGTCCCGCTGCAGAGCCAGCCGATGGAGCCCCAGCCTGCTGCCCAGGAAGGATTATTGCAGTACCTGCCACCAGCTCGGCTAGCTGGTGAAACCACAGGTTTTTTTTTTCTTTCTTGTTTTTCTTCGACTTTCGTCTGAGGAATCGATCTCCTTGAGGTGCTGCTGAATTGCAGGTAAGTCCGTTTCCAATTCGTCGCCACTGTTGTATCCGTGTGTTAATGGAGACACGGAATGCAGGAGTTGGTTTCACAGGTGTTTACTGAACAAAGTCCGGAGGTGAACTAACAGATACAAGACACTATACAGGCTTATATAGCCCGAGTGGCCATTACCGACATTACAGTACACAGGGGGCTCTTAAAGGCACATACACCACATACTCTGGCTAGCACGTGGCACTGGTAGGAATCCTGAGATTACTACCTTTGAGGTCCTATTTTTTAATTTACCTCCTAACTCCCTATATTCAGCTTTTAGGACCTCATCCCGGTTTTTACCTATATTGTTGGTACCTATATGCACCACGACAACTGGCTGTTCACCCTCCCCTTCCAAAATGTTCTGCAGCCGCTCTGAGACATCCTTGACCCTTGCACCAGGGAGGCAACACACCATCCTGGAGTCTCGTTTGCGGCCGCAGAAATGCCTATCTATTCCCCTTACAATAGAATCCCCTATTACTATAGCTCTACTCCTCTTTTTCCTCCCGTCCTGTGCGGCAGAAACAACCCTGGTGCCAGGAAGTTGGCTGCTGCTGCCTTCCCCTGGTAAGCCATCCCCCCCATCAGTATCCAAAGTGGTATATCTGTTTGAGAGGGGGATGTCCACTGGGGACCTCTGCACTACCTGCCTGTGCCTACTACTCTGCCTGTTGGTCACCCATTCCCTTTCTGCCTGTGCAACCTTTACCTGTGGTGTGACCAACTGATCAAACGTGATATCCACGCTGTTCTCAGCATCGCGGATGGTCCAGTATGTATCCAATCGCAGCTCCAGCGCCGCAATGCGGTCTGTCAGTAGCTGCAGCTGGATACACTTCCTGCACACATGGTCGTCAGTGTCCCTATGTTCCCACATAGCGCAGGAGGAGCATTCCACGGGGCCGAGCTGTCCTGCCATGACTTACCCTTTAATTAATTCAAATTAAATTAAACAAATTAATCCCACCAATTACACTACAGTTAAATGATATACTTAAGGGCCCTGGTTTACCAACAGTCCCCGCTACACCACAGAGACCCTAGAAACTATAAACCACAGAATTTAATTTAAAAAAAGAAATACTCACCAACCAATCACTTACCTGCTCTCTGGTGACGTCACACTTCAATTACTTTTTACTTCTCTCTCTCCCTCTGAGCTCGGAGATTGGAGATTGGTAAACCTACCTGAGCCTCGCCGCCGCCACCTCACCCAGGTCCGCCACCGCTGTGGGGCCTACCTGTGCTCTGCCGCCGCTTTTAGACTCGCTCCTCTGCCGCCGCCGCCTCACCCAGGTCTGCCGCCGCTGACTACTCAGACCTAGTCTACTCAGTCTCTCTTCATAGGACAATTCCCCCATCCCAGGAATCAATCTGGTGAACCTTTGTTGCACTCCATCGAAGGGAAGTATATCCTTCCTTAGATAAGGAGACCAAATCTGTACACAGTATTCCAGTCATGGTCTCACCAAGGCCCTATAAAATTGTAGTAAGACTTCTTTACTCTTATACTCCAATCCCTTTGTAATAAAGGCTAGTATACCATTTGCTTGCTGTACCTGCATGTTAACTTTCTGTGACTTGTATGCAAGGACACCAGGTCCCTCTGAATACCAACATTTCCCAGTCTCTCACCATTCAAAAAATATTCTGCCTTACTAATTTTCCTACCAAAGTGGATAACTTCACACTTCTCCACATTATATTCCATCTGCCATGTTCTTACCCATTCACTTAACCTGTCTATATCTCTTTGCAGCCTCTTTGCATCCTCCACATAGCTTACATTCCCACCTAACTTTGTATCATCAGCAAACGTGGATACATTACACTCAGTCTACTCAACTAAGTCATTGATATACACTGTAAAGAGCTGAGCCCAAGCACTGATCCTTGCGGTACCCCACTAGTTACAGTCTGCAAACCCAAAAATGACCCGTTTATTTCTACTCTCTGTTTTCTGTCCATTAACCAATCCTCAATCCATGCTGATTTTTTAAAATTCATTTCTGGGATGTGGGTGTCGCTGGCAAGGCCAGCATTTATTGCCCATCCCTAATTGCCCTTGAGAAGGTGGTGATGAGCTGCCTTCCTGAACCGCTGCAGTCCGTGTAGTGATGGTACTCCCATAGTGCTGGTGGGGAGGGAGTTCTAGGATTTTGACCCAGCGTCGATGAAAGAATGGCGATATATTTCCAAGTCAGGATGGTGTGTGACTTGGAGGGGAACTTGGAGGTGGTAGAGTTCCCAAGCACCTGCTGCCCTTGTCCTTCTAGGTGTAGAGATCGCAGGTTTGGGAGATGCTGTCAAAAAAGCCTTGGCGAGTTGCTGTAGTGCATCTTGTAGATGGTACACACTGCAGCTATGGTGCACCAGTGGTGGAGGGAATGAATGTTTATGGTGGTGGATGGGGTACCAATAAGTAGGCTTTGTCCTGGATGGTGTCGAGCTTCTTGAGTGTTGTTGGAGCTGCACTCATCCAGGCAAGTGGAGCGTATTCCATTACACTTCTTACTTGTGCCTCGTAGATGGTGGAAGGGCTTTGGGGAATCAAGATATAGTACCCCCAAACCCATGAGCCCTAATTTTGTGTAATAACCTCTTGTGTGGCACCTTATCGAATGTTTTTTGAAAATTCTGTGGCCTTTAGCCTGATGATAGTGCCACACTGCACATTAGAGGATGTAATCTTACATCAATAACAGGCAAACTACTGAAATTAATCATTAGGAACAAATCTGAACATTGTCTGCATGAACATAATTTAATAAACTGGCGTCAACACGGTTTCAGAGAAGGAGATCCTGTGTGATAAATCTCCTTGATATTTTTCAGAAAGCAACATTCTAAATGGACTTCAGAAAGCGTTATGCTGTATTTCACTTAGCATTCCAGAAAGCTCATGATGAAATTCTGCTATACAAGCTTAAGGGAGTGGATATTTTTTGTAAATCTTGGTGGTGGATAAGGAACTGGCTGCATGGAACTAATGAGTACTAGTTAGGGGAATGATGTTGTGCTGGTTACCAGTGCTGGAATCCCGACTGTTTCTAATCTACATAAACAATTTGAATTCAAAAATTAAATGTGAGTTGCAGATGATACTAAATGGGAGAGTATGGGGAAGAGAGAAGTCAAGAAACTCTAGGACTGAAACAAAATTTGCAAATGGGCAGAATTATAGCAGATAAAATGCAATATACTGTAGTTGGAAGATGTTACATGCTGAACAAAAAAATGGAGGACACATTCACTCACTACTCCCCCAGCTAGCGTTGAACTAAGTAGGGGAGACTTGGAGCGATATTCAAATTAATCAATAAAGCAAACAGAATACAAAGCTGTCATCAAATATATCAGAATATCAAATCAGTTAATGCAAGTTTGAGAGTCATGCTGAAGCTGTATTGTGCTCTGACCAGGTCTCACCTGAGAACTACATTCAAGGCACAAGAGAAACAAGGGGCTGGATTTTGCCAGCCCTGGGGAGGCAGGTTTGGAGGCGGGACTGCCAGGAAAATGTCAGAATTTGGGGGCGAGTGCCCAACCCACCCGCAACCCATCTCCATGCCATCTTGCCAGGAGGCGGGTAGCCGTCCTGCGCCGGGTCCCATCTCCTTGGAGGCAGGAAGGGATTACAGCCACTTAACTGCCTGTTAACAGATAGTTAACAGGCAGAAAATAGGATTATCCCCATTTTGCCCACACAAGTGCAGGCTTCCCGAAGGCTCCAAAACCCGCCAGGGTCACAGAGGCGAGTAGTGAATCTGCGGGGGTCAGAGGGGTCCAAAAGTGTGCTGTGGAGGTAAGTGCTGGGTGCAAGTGTGGAGAGGTGAGTATCTGAAGTAAGTTGAAAGTCTTAGAAAAAGTGTACTTACCTTTGTTTCTTCCTGCAGGCTTCAATCGTTGGGTATGCGGAGAGTCTCGCACCTCTGCAGCAGAGATGACAGAAGGCAGTTGCATTCTCCAATGCAACAACCATCTAATTTCTGCAAAAGAAAGAGGTTTGATGAGGTCTTGAATTCAAGAACTCATCAAACTACAGAGAATGTCAGTGTTTGACAGCTTCACAGAGCTGTCAAACGATGACAATTTTGACAGATGAAATGTCATACGTTGATGTTCTCTGTAACCGGCTTTCCCTTAATTGGCCTACTAAGCCCATTGGGCGGGCTTAACAAGGTCAATCAAGGGAAAATAGCGTGGGTTGGCCAGAAGTTGATGGAGGTGGGACTGAAACCCGACAAGAGTAGTCCCGCCTCCAAAAGCTCTCCATTGGCAAAATCCAGCCCAAGAAGTCGTGGAAACAATGTAAACAAAGGCCACGAGGCTCATCCATAATGTCAGAGGACTGAATTATGAGAAAAGGTTAGAAAAACTCAGATTTTTCAGCCATGAAAGGAGACAAGTGAGAGGGGACCTTATAGAGGTATGTAAGAAACTAAGTAGAATAGCAAAGGTGAATCCAAAACATTATTTATAAGTTAAACCATAATTGTAGGATAATGGGACATATGTACAAACTGGTAAAAGTTAAGGACAACTGTCAGGAAGCACTTCCTAGTCAGGGGGATAGATACTGTTCTCTGCAGCTGCGACAGGGAGTACCGAAGGCTGAGTTGCCTGTCCGGTGCCAGGGTTAAAGACATCTCCTTGCAGCTGGAGAAGAACTTGGAGTGGGAAGGGGAGGTTCCAGTTGTCGTGGTCCACGTAGGAACCAGCGACATAGGTAGAACTAGGAATGAAGTTCTGCTGAGAGAGTTTGAGGAGTTGGGTCCATATTAAAAAGCAGAACCTCAAAGGTAATAATCTCTGGATTGTTACCTGAGCCACATGCCAATTCGCATAGGGATAAGCAGATTAAAAGGTTAAATGCATGGCTGAAAGAATGGTGTGGGAGGCAGGGGTTTCACTTCATGGGCCACTGGCACCAGTAATGGGGAAAGAGGGAGCTGTTCCGTTGGGGTGGGCTCCACTTAAATCGGGCTGCAATCGAATAACTTGGGCAGTAGACAGTGCTTTAAGCTAATGAATGGGAGGTGGGGGTGGTGGGAGCATTCAGGAAAGAGTAAATTTAAAAGCAGCGAGAGAAATGTCAAGGCTTTAGAGCAGAGTAGAGTTTTGGGTAAAAATAACCAGAGTGGGTCAAGAAGGGACAGAGAGAGTAACAAAGGTAATAAGGCATCAGTGACTAAGATGACATCAGGGAAAAATAGAAATAATTCAAAGCTAAAGGCACTATATCTGAATGCGCAAAGCTTCACAACAAAATAGATGAATTAATAGTGCAGATAGAAATTAATAGGTTTGATCTAATAGTCATTACAGAGATGTGGTTGCAAAGTGACCACGGTTGGGAACTAAATATTCCAGGATACTTAGCTTTTAGAAGAGATAGGCAAAATGGAAAAGGAGGAGGGGTAGCCCTGATAATAAAGGATGGGATAAAGACAGTAGAGAGAAAGGATCTTGGCTCGGAAAATCAAGAAGTAGAATCAGTTTGGGTGGAGCTAAGAAACATCAAGGGGCAGACATTGGTGGGAGTTGTTTATAGGCCCCCAAATAGTAGTTGTAATGTAGGGCAGAGTATAAATCAGGAAATTAGAGGTGCACGTAACAAGGGTAATACAGTAATCATGGGGGACTTTAATCTACATATAGACTGGGCAAACCAAATTTGCAGTAATAGTGTAGAGGACGAGTTCATGGAATGTATACAAAATAGTTTTCCAGATCAGTATGTTGAGGAATCAACTAGGGAACAGGCTATTTTAGATTGAGTATTGTGCAACGAGAAAGGGTTAATTAATAACCTTGTAGTAAAGGGGCCTTTAGGGAAGAGTGACCATAATATAGAATTTTATATTGAGATTGAAAGCGATTTAGTTAAATCAGAAACTAGGGTCTTAAATCTAAACAAAGCAAACTACGTAGGTATGAGGGGCAAGTTGACTAAGGTAGATTGGGAAACTACATTAAAAGGTATGACGGTAGAGAAGCAATGGCTAGCATTTAAAGAATTAATACATAATTTACAACAAATCTACATTCCTTAAAGGCACAAAAACCCCACAGGAAAAGTCGTCCAACCATGGCTAACAGAGAAGTTAAAGATAGTATTAGATCAAAGGAAGAGGCTTATAATGTTGCCAAAAAGGGTAGCAAGCCTAAAGATTGGGAGGATTTTAGAATTCAACAAAGGAGGACCAAGAAATTGATAAGGAAAAAGAGAAAAGAATATGAGAGTAAATTAGCAAGAGACATAAAAACAGATTGTAAACATTTCTATAGGTATGTAAATAGGAAGAGATTGGTGAAAGTAAAGGTGGGCCCTTTAGAGGCAGAGACAGGATAAATTTAAATGGGCAATAAGGAAATAGCAGAGACATTAAACAAATACTTTGTATCTGTCTTCATAGTAGAAGACTCAAAAAATATTCCGGAAATAATGGTGAACCAAGGGTCTCGAGAGAGAATGAGGTACTTAAAGAAATCAGTATAAGTAAAGACATAGTGCTGGAGAAATTATTGGGACTAAGTGGTGACAAATCCCCTGGACCTGATGACCTGCATCCTAGGGTTTTAAAAGAGGTAGCTGCAGAGATAGTGGATGCACTGGTAGTAATCTTCCAGAATTCCCTAGATTCTATAACAGTCCCCAAGGATTGGAAGGTTGCAAACATAACCCCGCTATTTAAGAAAGAAGGAAGAAAAAAAACAGGGAACTATAGGCCAGTTAGCCTGACGTCAGTAGTAGGCAAAATGCTAGAATCTATTATTAGGGACGTGGTAACAAGGCACTTAGAAAATCGTAATATGATTAAGCAGAGTCAACATGGTTTTATGAAAGGGAAATCATGTTTGACAAATTTGTTAGTTTTCTGAAGATGTAACTAGTAGGATGGATAAGGGAGAACAAGTGGATGTAGTGTATTTGGATTTTCAAAAAGCATTTGATAAGGTGCCACACAAGAGGTTATTACACAAAATTAGGATTCATGGGATTGGGGGTAATATATTAGCATGGATTGAGGTTTGGTTAATGGACAGAAAACAGAGAATAGGAATAAACGGGACTTTTTCGGGTTGGCAGGCTGTAACTAGCGGGGTACCGCAAGGATCAGTGCTTGGGCCTCAGCTATTTACAATCTATATTAATGACTTAGATAAAGGGACTGAGTGTAATGTTCCAAGATTGCTGATGATACAAAGTTAGGTGGGAAAATAAGCTGTGAGGAGGACGCAAAGAGGCTGCAGAGAGATATGGACAGGTTGACTATGTGGACAAGAACATGGCAAATGGAATACAATGTGGGGAAGTGTGAAGTTATCTATCTACTTTGGTAGGAAAAACAAAAAAGCAGAATATTTTTTGAATGGTGAGAGACTGGGAAATGTTTGCATTCAGAGGGACCTGGGTGTCCTTGTGCACGAATCACTGAAAGTTAACATGCAGATACAGCAAGCAATTAGGAAAGCAAATGGTATATTGGCCTTTATTACAAGAGGATTTGAGTACAAGAGTAAAAATGTCTTACTGCAATTATACAGGGCCCTGGTGAGACCACACCTGGAGTATTGTGTACAGTTCTGGTCTCCTTACCTGAGGAAAGACACACTTGCCTTAGAGGGAGTGCAACAAAGGTTCACTAGACTGGTTCCTGGGATGAGGGGATTGCCCTATGAGGAGAGATTGAGTAGACTAGGTCTAGAGTTTAGGAGAGGTGATCTAATTGAAACATATAAAATTCTTAAGGGGTTTGACAGGGTTAATGCTGAGAAAATCTTTCTCCTGGTTGGGGAATCTGGAACACGGGGTCACAGTCTCAAAAGAAGAGGTCGGCCATTTAGGACTGAGATGAGGAGAAATTTCTTCACTCAAAGGGTTGCAAATCTTTGGAATTCTCTGCCCCAGAGAGCTGTGAATGCTCAGTTGTTGAGTATATTCAAGACAGAAGTCAATAAATTTTTGGACTCTAGGGGAATCAAGGGATATGGAGATCAGACAGGAAAGTGGAGGTGAGGTAAAAGATCAGCCATGATCTTGTTGAATGGCGGAGCAAGCTCGAAGGGCCAAATGACCTACTCCAGCTCCTAATTCTTATGTCCTTATGTTCTTATTTCTCATGCAAAGTGTGGTTAATACCTGAAATGATGTTCTAGGTAGGATAGTAGAGACAAAATTCTGGAGTCATTCAAGAGGCAGTTAGATGCAATGATGGCAAAACTTTATTATGTTTTGGCTTTTTCATTATGATGTAGGAAGGCTCCTTTAAACAAACCTCCCTTGTGCAAGTTGCAAACTACTATCAAGGACAACAATCCTGATTGGTACTCCAGGGGAGAATTTTGACAGTGATCAAGCTAAGGTCAGTAAGTGCACACAATTCTCTAGTGTAAATATTAGAGGCATCACTTCTGTATGTTTACAGCAGGAGCAACTGTGACTTTGCAGTTTCCCTAAAGCTTGAAATAAATTACTTTGGTAAAAAAAAACTGGACTGAAAGGAGGCCGACCCAGCAAACCCCTCCCGCCCGAAGGGGCGCTGTGGCGGGAGGTCCAGCCGGTCCCTCTTGTTGCGGTGGCGGGGTTAGCCTGGCTCCGGCACTTAGCCGTTGCAGACGTGGTGCTGCCGGCATTGTGTGCAGCTCGGGGCCGATCGCCAGCTGCTGCGGAGTCTCGGAAGCCGCCGCCATGGGTGTGCGCAAGAAAAGCAAGAACCCGCCGCTGCTCAGCCACGAGTTCGTCATCCAGAACCACGCCGACATCGTGTCGTGTGTCGCTATGGTCTTCCTGCTCGGACTCATGTTCGAGGTGAGTCGGTCTGGGGATTCGGGCCGGCCCGAGTGTGATGGGTTCTGCCTGCCGGGTGCGGGGCAGCCGAGCCGAGCCCGGCCCGGCCCAGCCGTACCGTTGTTACGTGGCACTCCGCAGTGTCAGGCGGACCCCGAACCCGTCACTTTGCCCGGCCTTCGGCGGAGCCGCCCTGCCACGGATACACGGCGGCTTGCTCAAGAGTTCCATGTCTTCCCCGGAGCCGCTCTGTTCACACCGGGCCCCCCGCCGCGGAGCGCTCTGGGATTTGTAGTGCCTGTGTGATGTGACAGAACGGCAGCGGTGAGACGGCGGACTACATTACCCAGGGTGCAGCGCGCGGGGGGCGGGGATTCGCTTCTGGTCATTTTGTGGGTGGTAATGCTCAAGAGATCAGTTTGGGTTGACGTGTACAATTCTGAACTGTGCAGTTTCTGATGTTTCTGCTTACCGATACTTTCCAACATTAATATGTAGATTATATGAATTCTTAGATATCCTGCACTTGTTTTAAATGCAAGCAAAAAGTATTAAAAGGATAATATTCAATTCGAGAATCAAAACCAATCTGTTCCTATGCATAAGACATAAGAAATAGGAGTAGGCCATTCGACCCCTGGAGCCTGCTCTGCCATTCAGTAAGATCATGGCTGATCATCCAAATTCAGTACCTTGTCCCTGCCTTCTCCCCATATCCCTTGATCCCTTTAGCCTTAACTCCTTCTTGAATATATTTAATGAATTGGCCTCCACTGCCTTCTGTGGTAGAGAATTCCACAGGTTCACCACTCTCTGGGTGAAGAAATTCCTCCTCATCTCTGTCCTAAATGGCTTACCCTTTATCCTTAGACTGTGACCCCTGCTTCTGGACTCCCCGGCCATCGGGAACATCCTTCCTGCATCTAGTCTGTCCAGTCCTATTAGAATTTTATAAGTTTCAATGAGATGCCCTCTCATTCTTCTAAACTCCAGCAAGTATAAGCCCAATCGACCCAATCTCTCCTCATACGTCATTCCTGCCATCCCAGGTATCAGTCTGGTGAATCTTCGCTGCACTCCACAGCAAGAACATCCTTCCTCAGATAAGGCGACCAAAACTGCACACAATACTCAAGGTGTGGTCTCACCAAGGCCCTGTACAACTGCAGCAAGACATCCTTGTTCCTGTACTCAAACCCTCTCGCTACGAAGGCCAACATACCATTTGCCTTCTTAACCGCCTGCTGCACTTGCATGCTTACCTTCAGCGACTGGTGCACAAGGACGCCCAGGTCTCGGTGCACTTCCCCTTCTCCCAATCTATTGCCGTTCAGATAATAATCTGCCTTCCTGTTTTTGCCACCAAAGTGGATAACCTCGCATTTATCCACATTATAATGCATCTGCCATGCTTCTGCCCAATCACCCAACCTGTCCAAATCATACTGGAGTTTCTCGGCATCCTCCTCACAGCACACACGCCCACCCAGCTTTGTGTCGTCTGCAAACTTGGAGATATTACATCTAGTTCCCTTGTCTAGATCATTTATATATATATTGTGAATGTGAATAGCTGGGGTCCTAGGACCGATCCCTGCGTTACCCCACTGGTCACTGCCTGCCGCTCGGAAAAAGAGCCGTTTATTCCAACTCTTTGCTTCCTGTCTGCCAGCCAGTTCTTTATCCAAGTCTGTACTTTGCCCCCAATCCCATGTGCCTTAACTTTACATGCTAATCTCTTATGCGGGATCTTATCGAAAGCCTTCTGAAAGTCCAAATACACCACATCCACTTATCTATTTTACCAGTTACATCCTCAAAAAATTCCAGTAGATTAGTCAAGCATGATTTACCTTTTGTTAATCTATGTTGACTTTGTCCGACCCTGTTTCTGTTTTCCAAGTGCTCTGCTATTACATCTTTTATAATGGACTCTAGCATTTTCCCCACTACCGATGTCCGGCTTACCGGTCTATAATTCCCCGTTTTCTCTCTACCACCTTTTTTGAATAGTGGGGTAACATTAACTACCCTCCAATCCATGGGAATATACTCAACAACTGAGCCTCCACAGCCCTCTGGGGTAGAGAATTCCAAAGATTCACCACCCTCTGAGTGAAGAAATTTCTCTTCATTTCAGTCCTAAATGGCTGACCCTTTATTCTGAGACTGTGACCCCTGCCAGGGGAAACATCCTCTCTGCATCGACCCTATCAAGCCCTGTAAGAACTTTGTATGTTTCAATGAGATCACCTTTCATTCTTCTAAACTCTAGAGAATATAGGTCTAGTCTACTCAACCCTCATAGGACAATCCCAGGAATCAGTCTGGTGAACCTTTGTTGCACTCCCTCTATGGCAAGTATATGCAGGTGTGGTCTCACCAGGGCCCTATATAATTGCAGTAAGACATCTTTACTCTTCTACTCAAATCCTCTTGTAATAAAGGCCAACATACCATTTGCTTTCCTAATTACTTGCTGTACCTGCATGTTAACTTTCAGTGATTCATGTACAAGGACACCCAGGTCCCTCTGAACACCAACATTTCCCAATCTCTCGCCATTTAAAAAATACTCTTTTCATAACCAAAGTAGATAACTTCACATTTGTCCACATTATATTCCATTTGCCATGTTCTTGCCCACTCACTTATCCCTGTCTATATCCCCTTGAAACCTCTTTGCATCCTCCTCACAACTTACATTCCCACTTAGTTCATCAGCAAACTTGGATGTATTGCATTTGATCCCCTCATCTAAGTTATTAATATAGATTGTAAATAGCTGAGGCCCAAGCACTGATCCTTGCTGTACCCTGCTAGTTACAGCCTGCCAACCCTAAAAAGTCCCATTTATTCCTACTCTCTGTTTTCTGTCCTTTAACCAATCCTCAATCCATGCTAGTATATTACCCCCAATCTCATGAGCCCTAATTTTGTTTAATAACCTCTTGTCGAATAACCTTATCGAATGCCTTCTGAAAATCCAACTACACCACATCCACTGGGTTCCCCCTTATTTATTCTGCTCGTTACAACCTCAAAAAACTAACAGATTTGTCAAGTATGATTTTCCTTTCATAAATCTGTGTTGACTCTGCCAAATCCTATTATTATTTTCTAAGTGCCCTGTTACCATGTCCTTTAATAATAGATTCTAGCATTTTCCCTACTACTGATGTCAGGCTAACTGGTCTGCAGTTCCCTGTTTTCTCTCTCCATCCCTTCTTAAATAGTGGGGTTACATTTGCTACCTTCCAATCCATGGGAACCGTTCTAGAATCTATGGAATTTTGGGAGATGACAACCAATGCATCCACTATTTCTATAGCCACTTATTTTAGAGTTACAATGTCCTTGTATTCATCATAGCTTCGTGTCTCTCTGTCTTTCTCTGTGTTCTACTTGGAGAAGTTTGACTGGTGACATCCTCCAGACATTACTGTTTACCTGACCTAAATGGCCTGGCTGATGTGGGGAATTTGCTGTGTGTAGAATCACGGGTGAACCCTGTATCTTGACGCATTTGACCTCTTCTGTATATCTATTTTTTTTTTCTTAATTTTCTATGTTCATATTTATAATGGAAACTGCCTACATAAACTTACCACACTGTAATTATACTCTCTCTGGTGCTACAGTGCCAACATTGGTGGGAGGGCGTAATTCTAACATGACAAGTTTACATAGGCAGTTTCCGTTATAAACGTGGACATAGAAATTTATAAAAATAAGGGCAACATTTTTGGCTTTAAAATGGGTACTGAATTACATATGTGTACACTGGGCCAGTTATCCTCTGCCCTCACCTGAAGACCATATTTGGTTTTGACTCTCCACGTGCAAAGCCACAGGAGATTGATTAAAGAGGAATACAAACATTATACAAATGCCAGGTTTGAAGAATTTCACAAAACAGGGGCAAGTTACTTTCCAACTCAAGTTAAAATTCACGTAATTTTTTTATCTCTCCTTCCCTAATCCTTCATTGAGTTTCTTCCCCTGTTTGGTCAGTGCACTTGCTCTTTTCCCAGTTGTAGAATTTGTTATCCACTGATAAGCTCCTGGCTAATTTAATGTCAGAAAAACCCACGTCATCTTTTCCAGCTTGTACAAACACTTTTTCCTGGCTCGAGCTTCAAATTCATTGCCTGCCTCAGTTGCCACATCAGACATATTGAACCTCACTTTTATTGGTTGAACTTGGGCTCAGCTTCCTCCACCATATCCAGTCTGTCACCAATGTGACCGTGGAGCATTATTCGTCCTTGTGCTCCTCGACCTCTCTAAAGTCTTTGACATGGAAGTCCACACCATCATCCTCCAATGCTGTCCTTCACCTCTGCAACCTTGCCAGGCTGCGCCCCTACTTCTCACCCCTCTCCACTAAAACCCTAACTTTATAATCTTGCAACTGGACTTCTCGGCAGTTCTCCTCGACGGCCTTCGCACTTCTACCATTTACGAACTACAAATCATCCCGAATGTTGCAGTTGATGCACTCATATACACTAAGGTTCACACCCCCATCACTCCTATCCTCACTGAACTTTACTGGCTTCCCTTGTTTGAGAATTGACACCCTCTTCTCAAAAAAAAAAAAAACCCCACCACCAATCCATTTGTCCTTGCAAACGATTGCCCCATCTCCTACTTTCCTTTCCTCTCCAGTCCTTGAACATGTAGTCACCACCCATACCCATCTTTCCCACAACCCTATATTTGAATCTCTTCAACCAGGATTGCTGCCCCTGCCTCAGCATTGAAACAGCCCCATTCAGTCACAAATGCCATCCTCTGTGACTGCCTTATTATCCCTCCTTGACCTCTCTAAAGCATTTGATATGGTTTTCTACACCACCCTCCTCCTACACCTCTCTCCCAATGTCCAGCTTCGTGGAACCGTTCCCACTTGATTCTACTCTTGCCTATCCAATGTAGACAGAGCATCTCCAGCAATGGCTTCTCTTCCCACCCCTACACCATTAATCTGAAGTCCCCCAAAGATCTATCCTTGTCTCCTTCCTCCTCCTTATCTACTTGCTAGAAACCATGATGTTATCATCCGTAGATGTGGATCGAATTCTACATGTATGCTGCCGACACCCAGCTTTATTTCTCCACCACTTCTCAACCTCTTCACTGCCCCTGTGTTATCAGCCTACTTGTCCAACATCCAGTCTTGAATAAGCCACAATTTCCTCCCCACCCTGGCCATTGTCTCACGTTGAATCAGACATTTTGCAACCTCTCTGACCCCGAGCTGAACATCCAATCCCATATTCTTTCCATCGCAAATTCTTTCTACATCCTCTTCCATAACAGCACTGATCTCTGCCCATTCCTCAGCCTTTCCACTGCTGAAACCCTCATCCATGCTTTTCTCTACTCTGGAATCAACCATTCCAGTGTTCTCCTGGCTGACATCCCATCCTTCCACCCTCTGAAAGCTACAGCTCATTCAAAACTCTGCTGCCCATATCCTAGCCCATACCAAGTCCCACTCATGCATCACCCCTGTGCTCGCTGACCTACATGTTGTCACGGTCCCCTAGTCCCTCAATTCTAAAATTCTCGTCTTTAAATCCCTTCATGACCTTGCCCCTCCCTATGTCTGTAACCTTTTCCAGTCCTACAACACCTCACCCTGCCCACAAACTCTCCACCCCTCTGATTCTCGCATTTTGTGCACCCTTTGCCCCATTATTGGCAGCCATGCCTGGAGTAACCTAGGCATTTTTTGAGGATGTAACTGGTAAAATAGATAAGAGAGAACCAGTGGATGTGGTGTATTTGGACTTTCAGAAGGCTTTCGATAAGGTCCCGCATAAGAGATTAGCATGTAAAGTTAAGGCACATGGGATTGGGGGCAAGGTATTGACTTGGATAGAGAACTGGTTGGCAGAAGAAAGCAAAGAGTTGGAATAAACGGGTCTTTTTCCAAGTGGCAGGCAGTGACTAGTGGGGTACTGCTGCGATCGGTGCTAGGACCTCAGCTATTCACAATATATATTAATGATCTAGACAAGGGAACCAGATGTAATGTCTCCAAATTTGCAGACGACACAAAGCTGGGTGGGCGTGTGTGCTGAGAGGAGGATGCCGAGAAACTCCAGTATGATTTGGACAGGTTGGGTGATTGGGCAGAAGCATGGCAGATGCAATATAACGTGGATAAATGTGAGGTTATCCACTTTGGTGGCGAAAACAGGAAGGCAGATTATTATCTGAATGGCAATAGATTGGGAGAAGGGGAAGTGCAACGAGACCTGGGTGTCCTTGTGCACCAGTCGCTGAAGGTAAGCATGCAGGTGCAGCAGGCGGTTAAGAAGGCAAATGATATGTTGGCCTTCGTAGCGAGAGGGTTTGACTACAGGAGCAAGGATGTCTTGCTGCAGCTGTACAGGGCCTTGGTGAGACCACATCTTGAGTATTGTGTGCAGTTTTGGTCGCCTTACCTGAGGAAGGATTTTCTTGCCATGGAAAGAGTTCAGCGAAGATTCGCCAGGCTGATACCTGGGATGGCAGGAATGACGTATGAGGAGAGATTGGGTCGATTGGGCTTATACTCGCTGGAGTTTAGAAGAATGAGAGGGGATCTCATTGAAACTTATAAAATTCTGACAGGACTGGACAGACTAGATGCAGGAAGGATGTTCCCGATGGTCGGGGAGTCCAGAACCAGGGGTCATAGTCTAAGGATAAGGGGTAAGCCATTTAGGACAGAAATGAGGAGGAATTTCTTCACCCAGAGAGTGGTGAACCTGTGGAATTCTCTACCACAGAAGGCAGTAGAGGCCAATTCATTAAGGGGAGAAAGCAGGGACAGGGTACTGAATTTGGATGATCAGCCATGATCGCATTGAATGGCGGAGCAGGCTCGAGGGGCCGAATGGCCTACCCCTGCTCCTATCTTCTATGTTTGTATGCATCATGCTCTGGAATTCCCTCCCTAAACCCCTCTGCCTTGCCAGCTCCCTCTTTCCTTTAAGACACTCCCTAAAATTCACCCTTTTAACCAAGCTTTTGGTCACGGCTCCTAATATACGGTGTCTATTTTTCTCTGATTACGCCTCTATGAACCACCTTGGGACATTTTTCTATGTTAATGCTGCGTATAAATACAGATTGTTGCTGTTCATCAGTGGTAATAACTGCTATAGAAATATAAGTTGATATTGTATCAGAAATGTATTTTTGATTTTTATGGGGGAGTTCTGGATAAATTTCAAGTTTTGATGAGTTTAAATTTTGTCCCTTAAAGTGCTTTTTCCCTGTTCTCCTGAAGGTGCTGGATATGATTCCACACAGGTCCTTGCGGCCTCTGGTATTTCACATAGGTGACCATTATTCACTTGAGTCTAAACAGTGCATATCCGCATTTGACTGCTGAGTCCAATTCTGACTTCATCCCCTGCCCATACATGCACAAAACGCAGATAGTGATCAGCGTGTGAACTGTGAATGATTTTTTTTTCCACTATAGCACTTCAAGTGCTGCCCTGATGAGATCAAGATGAACAATGAGCAACTTTTAAAATACTCCCTTCCAGTGCTGACTTAATGCTGATCAAAACAATTTTTTTTGACACACCAGCATATATAAAAAAATTATCTTTTGTAAAAGAATAATACTGTTTTGTAGCTGTTGTAGTGTATGTAACCCATGAATCATTTGGTTGCTGCATTGTTCGTTGGAATGTATGGAGGAAGAGGTTAGAACAGCAAATGCTCAAACATTGGAGCTCTTCAGCATCAAGACCTGCGGTGTGTACGTCTTGTTGGGCTTGGTTGGCAGCCATTGAAAGGGCGATGGAGTGATGCATTTTATATTCTGTTTGGTGGTTGCAGATTGGGTAGGTTTTCTAATGGTTAAAATATCATTACTTATATATGGTAGCTGAGCTGATATTTTATCTTTCCTGTTTTGCAGGTGACAGCTAAGATAGCTGTTTCTTTTGTCACTCTTCAATATAATGTCACAATTCCTGCAACAGGTATGTTTTCTCCCCGCCTTTTTAAGATTTTTCACAACAACAACTTGCATTTATATCGCACCTTTTAATGTAGTAAAACATCCCATGGCGCTTCACAGGAGCGTTGTCAAACAAAATTTGACACCGAGCCACATAAGGAGATCTTAGGGTAGATGACCTAAAGCTTGGTCAGAGGTAGGCTTTAAGGAACGCCTTAAAGGAGGAAAGAGAGGCGGAGAGGTTTCGGGAGGGAATTCCAGAGCTTAGGGCCTTGGCAGCTGAAGGCACAGCCACCAATGGTGGAGTGATTAAAATTGCGGATGCGCAAGAGGCCAGAATTGGCGGAGCGCAGAGATCTCGGAGGGTTGTGGGTCTGGCGGAGATTACAGAGATAGGAAGGGGTGAGGCCAAGGAGCAATTTGAAAAGAAAACTGAGGATTTTAAAATCGAGGCGTTGCCAGACCAGGAGCCAATGTAGGTCAGCGAGCATAGGGGTGATGGGTGAACAGGACTTGGTGTGAGTTAGGATACAGGCAGCAGAGTTTTGGTTGAGCTCAAGTTTACGGAGGGTGCAAAGTGGGCGGCTGGCTAGGAGAGCATTGAAATAGTCAAGTCTAGAGCTAACAAAGGCATTGAGGAGAAGAATTACTCGTGTGGGCCACTGGCCTTCATATCAGAGTTATACACTTTAATGATGGTGGTGTTTCCTTGCCAGTTTTCTCCTTTCTCTGTCCTCTCCTAAAGCTGTTGATTCCGTGTTGGCATATGGGCATTGGTTGACCACCTGTATTTTATACATATGAACCTAGATGGTGAGTGTTGGCAGGTTATTTGACTGGGCCTAGGGAGTGGTGTAAATCAGAGCGGAGCTTTATCCTGGCAGCCACATGTACATCTGCAGCAGCGATTGAAAGCAATCAGGAATGGGAGTCTTGATTGATTGTCCCTTTCCCTTAGACCAACTTTAGTGTCTTTATTGCTGCCGTGAATAAGATCGGCCAATTCGTTGGGGTACTTTTTAAATGTTATGGATGCAACTCAAAACTTTTTCTAACTTTTTTCAAAGGTGCTAAGTTTCCTTAAAAAGAGGCATGTATTATTGCAAAATGTCTCTAGTCTTTGAGAATTAAATAAACTTATTTTAGGAGGTTATTTTCCATTGAAATAAAGTTCAGTTTTTATATTCTTCATTTAATGCATTTCTATTTCTCTTCTGATCCTGCACCAAAACAAGAAAAAAATATTATTGAAAATTGCACATTATTGCTATAGATTTGTGTAGCCACCACATTGTAGTTAATGTTTTTTTTTATTCATTGATGGGATGTGGGCGTCGCTGGCTAGGCCTGCATTTAGTGCCCATCCCTAATTGCCCTTGGGAAGATGGTGGTGAGCCGCCGCCTTGAACCGCTGCAGTCCATATGGTGTAGGTACACCCACAATGCTGTTAGGAAGGGAGTTCCAGGATTTTGGCCCAGCGACAGTGAAGGAACGGCAATACAGGTCCAAGTCAGGATGGTGTGTGGCTTGGAGGGGAACTTGTAGGTGGTGATGTTCCCATGCGTCTGCTGCCCTTGTCCTTCTAAGTGGTAGAGGTCGCGGGTTTGGAAGGTGCTGTTGAAGGAGCTTTGGCGAGTTACTGCAGTGCATCTTGTAGATGGTACACACTGCAGCCACAGTGCGCCGGTGGTGGAGGGAGTGAATGTTGAAGGTGGTGGATGGAGTGCCAATCAAGCGGGCTGCTTTATCCTGAATGGTGTCGAGCTTCTTGAGTGTTGTTGGAGCTGCACTCATCCAGGCAAGTGGAGAGTATTCCATCACACTCCTGACTTGTGCCTTGTAGATGGTGGAAAGGCTTTGGGGAGTCAGGAGGTGAGACACTCGCTGCAGAATTCCCAGCCTCTGGCCTGCTCTTGTAGCCACAGTATTTATACGGCTGGTCCAGTTCAGTTTCTCATCAATGGTAACCCCCAGGATGTTGATAGTGGGGGATTCAGCGATGGTAATGCCATTGAATGTCATGGGGAGATGGTTAGAGTCTCGCTTGTTGGAGATGGTCATTGCCTGGCACTTGTGTGGTGCGAATGTTACTTGCCACTTGTCAGCCCAAGTCTGAATGTTGTCCAGGTCTTGCTGCATATGGACACGGACTGCGTCAGTATCTGACGAGTCTCGAATGGTGCTGAACAGTGTGCAATCATCAGCGAACATCCCCACTTCTGACCTTATGATGGAGGGAAGGTCATTGATGAAACAGCTGAAGATGGTTGGGCCTAGGACACGGCCCTGAGGAACTCCTGCAGTGATGTCATGTGATTGAGATGAATGACCTCCAACAACCACAGCCAACTTCCTTTGTGCTAGGTATGCTTCCAACCAATGGAGAGTTTTCCCCTTGATTCCCATGTGTTGCAGATTAGTGGATATTTATTATGAGTACAATATTAAAGGAGAGGTTTCCCATGGAGAATTGCAAAATCGGTGTCCAGTAGCGCCAGGTTTAATTTTAATCACAAAAAAAAATATTTGGTAGTTTTAGACTAACTGACTTGTTTACGTTTTCTCTCCCTTTTCTGTCACTTTTCTCTCTTGAAGGCATTGGCTCTTTGCTGAGGCACCAGCCTGTACTTCATTCAAATGGCCTTTCTTCACGTGTGAGCCTTGACACTGATTGTGGCATGCATCACATCCAAGCCAATCCTGTCCTCACTGGTATCCACACATAGATACTTGAGGCAGGGGGATCACTGGATGATGATCAGGACCATGTATCCTGGCTGGCTGTCTCCACTTTGACAAAATTGTACCAGCAGAGATTTGTTAACGACAAGGTATGTTTGACAAATGTAGTAGATTTTTGAAGAAGTGACAAGTTGGATAGGTAAAGGGAGTACTATAGTAGTGTAGTATATATTGATTTTCAGAAGACTAAAGAAGTTTCTCCTGCTCTCTGTTCTAAACCCCCCTTTCAATTTTAAAGGGGGAACCTTTGAAGGTGGTGGGACAAGTTGAGAAGGCTATTAAAGCATATGGGATCCTTGGCTTTATAAACAAAGGCATGGAGTATAAAAGCAAGGAAGTTATGCTGAACAGTTATAAATTGCTGCTAAGACCCCAGCTGGAGTCTTGTGCTCAATTCTGGGCACCACACTTGAGGAAGGATGTCAAGGCCTTAGAGAGGGTGCAGAGGAGATTTATTAGAATGGTACCAGGGATGAGGGACTTCAGTTATGTGGAGAGACTAGAGAAACTGGGGTTGTTCTCCAGAGAGCAGAGAAGGTTAAGAGGAGATTTGATGGAGGTGTTCGAAATCATGAAGGGTTTTGATATGATAAATAAGGAGAAACTGTTCCCAGTGGCAGGAGAGTCAGTAACCAGAGGAGACAGATTTAAGGTCATTGACAAAAGAACCAGAGGCGAGATGAGAAGTTGTTTTTAATACAGCGAGTAGTTATGATCTGGATGCACTGCCTGATGGGGTGGTGGAAGCAGATTCAATAATAACTTTCAAAGGGGGGAAATTTGTAGGGCTATGGGGAAAGGGCAGGGGGACGGTCCCCGGCAATCGAGTAGATGGGGGGTCGGTGTCGGGGAGCTCGGCGTAGAGGGAGGGTGAGATCGCAGTACGAAAGATTAACGGGATGGGGAGAGGTTGCAGGTGAGGAGAAATCGTGGGGAGAGGGGGAGGAGAGATTGTGGGGGGCTGGGGGAGAGATCGCGGCAGGTTTCCTCGAGAGACCAGAGGAAGCACTCCTGCTCCTCCTAGCCCACAAGCAGTGCTGGAAAAGCACTTACCTGCTGGACCTGGCAGCTCCCGTCTCCCTTCAGCTGTTGGGTTTCCCGGGCCCTGGGAAACCCAGCCTGTGGCCGTTTTCCGACCTGTCACTCGAGCGGGTTACTCGTCCGACCCTAAACACGACCTGGTTAAACCGGAAGTAGGCACGTTCACGGTGGGTTGTTGCTAAGTTTCCTATTTTTAACAATTTAACCTCCCCACCCACCCGCCCGCCCGTCCTGGGAGGGCAGGGGTGTTAAAATTACCCCCATAATTTCCAAGGCTTTGACACTTTTCTGCCTCAGGATCCTAGGATGTATCTGGTCAGC
The DNA here is from genome assembly GCF_052327205.1 of Somniosus microcephalus. Classification (NCBI taxonomy): domain Eukaryota; kingdom Metazoa; phylum Chordata; class Chondrichthyes; order Squaliformes; family Somniosidae; genus Somniosus; species Somniosus microcephalus. Next base: position 157,252,822 of record NC_140993.1, on the reverse strand, counting down.
CCTGGTGCTTTGTCTTCCTTTAGCCTAACTAATTTATCTAAAATTTTCCTTTTATCCATCATAATATCACACCTTTTGCTCTTAATCATCTCAGCATTCACATCTTCTCCGAGCTCTGTTCTCCAGCCACCAATCCATTCCCCTCCCTGGCCACTGTCTCAGGCTGAACCAGACTGTTTGTAACCTCAGCGTCTTAATTTGGCCTGAGCTGAGCTTCCCACCTCAAATCCTCCCCATCACTAAGATCACCTCCTTCCACCTGCATAATATCTCCCATCTCCACCCCTGCCTCAGCCCTCATCCATGCTTTTGTCATCTCTAGACTTGACTATTCTAATGCTCTTCTGGCCGGCTTCCTATCTTCCGCCATCCATAAACTTGAGCTCATCCAAAACTCTGCTGCCTGTATCCTAACTCGCACCAAGTCCCGTTCACCCATCACCCCTGTGCTCGCTGCCCCGTGTCCTAACTCGCACCAAGTCCCGTTCACCCATCACCCCGTGCTTGCTGACCTCCCAGTCCAACAACGCCTCGATTTAAAAATTCTCAACCTTGTGTTCAAATTCCTCCATGGCCTCGCCCCTCCCTATCTCTATAACCTTCTACAACCCTCCGAGATATCTGCTCCTCCAATTCTGGACTCTTGCGCGTCCCCAACTTTCTTCGCCCCACCATTGGCGGCTGTCCCTTCAACCGTCTAGGTCCTAAGCTCTGGGATTCCCTCCGTAAACCTCTCCGCCTCTCCACTTTTCTCTCCTCCTTTAAAACACTCCTTAAAACCTACGTCTTGTCCTACTGTCTCCTTCTTTGGCTCAGTGTCAATGATTTTGTCTGATTACGCTCCTGTAACGTGCCTTGGTTGTTTTACTGTGTTAAAGGTGCTATATAAGCAAGATGTTGTTATCTTTCTCTTGAGCAAAGACTTCTGCAAAGTACTTACTAATTACCTGTGCCATTTTTTTTGATGAACCTCTACAAATTGACAATCTACTTCTCTCACCTCACGTTTAGCAATTCTCTTACTACTGACACACTTCTTTTGATGTTGTATGAAATATTTCTCTTATATTCCCTCTTGGCTTTCCTTATCTTGCACTTAACCTTTTATTTTCTCATATTCTCTTTTAGCTTTTCGTTATTTTTATAGGTGCTCTCATTCAATTTTAATTGGTTTCTATCCTCTTTATTTTTCCATGGCATCCTAAAACTACTAGTTATTTCTATTTTAATGGAATATACGTATCCTGTACCTTTGCAATCACTTTTTAATAAATCCCACTCTTGCTCTACAGTCCTGTGTGCCAATTTCTCCTACCTCACCTGAGCTAGCTTGCAGCTCATCTTTCTAAAATCTGCACTAATCCAATATGATGATCTAGTTTGTCTACTGATTTTTATTCCCTTTCTAGTTGGATCTTAAACCTTATTACATTACAGTTATACTCCCATGATATTACTCACCCATATTTAGTTCACCTACCTGAGCTATTTCATTGCTCATTGTGAGATCTAGCAACGCCTCCACCTTTAAAGGTCAACTAACATATTGCTTGAGAACATAAGAAGTAGGAGCAGGAGTAGGCCATACGGCCCCTCGGGCCTGCTCCGCCATTCAATAGGATCATGGCTGATCCGAACCTAGACTCACGTCCACTTCCCTGCCTGCTCCCCGTAACCTCTAATTCCCTTATCAGCTAGGAAACTGTCTATCTCTGTTTTAAATTTATTTAATGTCGCAGCTTCCACAGCTCTCTGAGGTAGCAAATTCCATAGATTTACTACCCTCTGAGTGAAGAAGTTTCTCCTCATCTCAGTTTTGAAAGGGCAGCCCCTTATTCTAAGATTATGCCCCCTAGTTCTAGTCTCACCCATCAGTGGAAACATCCTCCCTGCATCCACCCGATCAAGCCCCCTCACAATCTTATATGTTTCGATAAGATCGCCTCTCATTCTTCTGAATTCCAATGAGTAGAGGCCCAACATACTCAACCTTTCCTCATAAGTCAACCCCCTCATCTCCGGAATCAACCGAGTGAACCTTCTCTGAACTGCCTCGAGAGCAAGTATATCTTTTCTTAAATATGGAAACCAAAACTACGCAGTATTCCAAGTGTGGCCTCACCAGTACCCTGTATAACTGAAGCAAGACTTCCCTGCTTTTATACTCCATCCCCCTTGCAATAAAAGCCAAGATTCCATTGGCCTTCCTGATCACCTGCTGTACCTGCATACTAACCTGTGTTTCATGCACCAGGACCCCCAGATCCCTTTATACTGTAGCACTTTGCAGTTTCTCTCCATTTAGATAATAACTTGCTCTTTGATTTTTTTCTGCCAAAGTGCATAACCTCACACTTTCCAACATTATATTCCATCTGCCAAATTTCTGCCCACTCACTTAGCCTGTCTATGTCCTTTTGCAGTTTTTTTTATATCCTCCTCACTCACTGCTTTCCCTCCCATCTTTGTATCGTCGGCAAACTTGGATATGTTGCACTTGGTCCCCTCCTCCAAATCGTTAATATAGATTGTAAAGAGTTGGGGGTCCCAGCACCGACCCCTGTGGAACACCGCTAGTTACTGATTGCCAACCTGAGAATGAACCATTTATCCCAACTCTCTGTTTTCTGTTAGATAGCCAATCTTCCACCCATGCCAGTATATTACCCCCAATCCTGTGATTTTTTATCTTGTGCAGTAATCTTTTGTGTGGCACCTTGTCAAATGCCTTTTGGAAGTCCAAATACACCATATCCACTGGTTCCCCTTTATCCACCCTGTTTGTTATGTCCTCAAAGAATGCGAGCAAATTTGTCAAACACGACTTCCCCTTCATAAAACCATGCTGACTCTGTCCGATTAAATTATGCTTATCCAAATGTCCTGTTACTGCTTCCTTAATAATGAACTCCAACATTTTACCAACCACAGATGTTAGGCTAACTGGTCTATAGTTTCCAGCCTTTTGTCTACCTCCCTTTTTAAATAAGGGCGTTACATTAGCAGTTTTCCAATCTGCTGGGACCTTTCCTGAATCCAGGGAGTTTTGGAAAATTACCACCAATGCATCCGCAATCTCTACCGCTACTTCTCTCAAGACCCACTTGAGGAAGGAGTTCTGTATACACATTAGGAATTGCATTCCCTTTTCTCCACTTACTTACACTCTGTCACAATTGATAAATTGATCATTTAAAACCTCCCAGAATATAATTTTGCTGATCATCTCTCTAATTTGACTGTAGATTTCCTCCCTTGTTTCCTTCCCACAATTTGCATGCATTAATTCCTGGAAACGATCACCTATGATAGGCCTATTTGTACTTTTGTTTTACATATAAAATTTGAGTCTGAGTATCAATAAATAGTGAATTCTTTGTTTCATTTCTTAGATGAAAAGGCTGAACAGTTTATTCTTTACTATTATGGCTTTAAAGACTTGGCCACAATTTTCTTTTATACATTGGTTGCTATCATTCTCCATGCCATCGTGCAAGAGTACGTGCTTGATGTGAGTATAGTTACATTTTTTGGAATCTCTGAAGTGATGTTGGATTTTTGCAGCTATAAATAAAATGACCATGAACTTTCATTTCAGAAAATCAACAGGCGGATGCACTTTTCAAAAACAAAACACAGCAAATTCAATGAATCTGGACAACTCAGTGCCTTTTACCTGGTTTCTTTTGTCTGGGGAATGTGTATTCTAGCCTCTGTAAGTATAAAGTTTATTTTGCATAGTTAATTGGTTTCACTAAATATAGTGCATTACCACATGGCCTAAGCAAACACTTTCTCTTTAAATTTTTCTATAGGAAAATTATGCAACAAATCCTACAAATTTATGGGAAAGCTACCCCCATACACTGATGCCGTGAGTACTTTAAGAATTCCTGCTAGTGAAAGAAGCACATATTGGAAAACAGCAATGCCACATCCTTAAACTAGTTATCAAATGAATGCTCCCCTCTTTTTCCCCCCTGCAATCTTTTGCAGAGCATCAATATCCCACATCGTATCTGTGATGTTCCCCACAATCTAATACCATGTTGACACTCGCTATCCAGACTATTGCATTAAAAAATTGTAACTAGTGAGAAGCTCTGGAGGGTAGTACTGCCTTCAGAAAGGGTACAAGGAAATTGAGGGAGGGTGAGCCAAATTCAAACCTGGGCATTGCGATAAACTTACTGGGCATGATGTCAGATCCTTTACGTGATGTGAAGGATCTGGCTATAACCAGAATTTTAATTGTAAAAATTTTCTGTTTATTTAAATCTACATAAGTCTTAAATTGTCATATGCCAGGAGCTCAAGACATTAAAGAAAATTATTGGAATGAAGATTCGTTTCCAAAGGGCTGCATCTTGCTGACCAGTAACAACATGCATACAAGAGTTGAAATATGCTATGTATTTGATTGCTGATAGCTACTAAGTTTAACACTATAAGCGCATATTATAGCAATCCCAGGTGAAGAGCACTAGCAATCCCAGGTGAAGAGCATGATCAATCACAGTTATGTCATCCTGTCAGAATGAATGTAGGAAAGAGAAGTTATGTCTTCTCGTGGTGAAGAAAATTGTGATATTTGTGCAGTAACTTAGTTCAGAGCTGCCAGCAAAGGATACCATAGATGTCTGGAACTCCATGTGTTGCTTATAGTAATGATAACGTTTTCAAAATATTTAGCAGTGTATGTATTTAACTATTTGTACTCAAGTATGTTTTATTCTGTGCATTTTGATTTCAGCATGGAACTGTACAGTACATTATTTTGCACTAAATTGTCACATTCTCTTGTATATTTTGTGATACATTTTGTTATCCTTTTAGATTTCAGGTGAAGTTTTTCTATATCGCACAGTTGGCTTATTGGTTTCATGCCTTGCCAGAACTTTATTTTCAGAAAACCCGAAAGGTGGGCATAAGTGCTCTGTTTTTAGAATGATGTTGTGCATACCTTCGCAGCTGCAGTGCCAGATATTGGGAGGGATGAGTCAATTAACAAGGAAAGTTAAGTAAAGATAAAAGTGGTGATTTTTCTCTCCCAGTGTAGAGTCTCGCTAGCGGCGAATGTAATGGCAAAGAAGTTGTAGACGTTACTTTTCCGACCCACGCTAACGGCTAACAAAGCTCTGTGGTGGGGCATTGTAAAGTTACCTTGAATGTCTAAGCCTACATTATGGAAACCAGTTCTGAGATTCCCTGATGGCTGAGTGGACAAAGCCACTGCTTGGTGTAGCTATACAGACCAGAATGTTCTGGTTTAAGTTGCCAGTCTGTGCTGTTCAGAGCCAAGCAGCAAGTGTATAGGTAAAGTTAGTCTTGGAGCCTCTGGGCCTAGGGAATGGAGGAAACTCCATTGGAGTTTCTGCTCCTGATTTCCATCAAATGACGCACTGGAAAGTGTGTGTGCGTGTGTGATCATTGAGTGAGGGCACGGTCAGACTCGTCTCTCATGCAACACCCCCCATCCCCCTATGGTTGAATAGCCTGCTAACATTTAATGCCCAAGTTCTCTCTCTGAGTGGGCACTTGGGAGAGGTACCAGAGCAGAATCAGCACCTGTGGAACCATGTCCCAGTAAAACAGTCCTTTCAGAAGAAAGGCCATTGGGTGGAAGCAACTTCTACTGTGTCTAATGAAAGAGAAAAACCTTTGCAACACCTTGTGCAGATCCTTGCACCCTTCAGAAGGGGCAGACTGGCTTCATTGTGATTAATTTGAGTTGGGCTTACTAACAGTTTGCTAGGTTGTCATTGATATTTAAAAGAGCTAGATGGTTGATGTACTAATGCTGCACTATGGCCTGGTAGTAAGTCAGAGGGTTAGAATTTATTGCAAATTGTTGATTAAACATTTTGAATATATGGCTGCAACAGTGCCTTGTAGTGATAGTATTATGCATTCCAGCCAAGATTGTTTGCATTCAAAGACCTTTAAAGTGAACATTTGAATTATACTCTGTGCTGTTATTGGTTAGTAATCACTTGAATGCCTTTCTGTTTTCAGGAGGATATTCCTCGGCAGCTTGTGTACACAAGTTTGTATGTTTTTCACATTGCTGGAGCTTACCTGTTAAAGTAAGTGTTTTTTTTTAACCGGTGTGGATAAGGGGCCAGGCCTCAAAAGCTGTTGTGCAACATGAATGAGACAACTGAAATAAACCTTAAGTCAGATTTACTGGGCCAGAATTTGCGGTCAGCGGCGAAGCGACGGCCATCATTGAAGAATTCTCACAAACCAGGAAGTAAAATGCATTGATTTTCCTTCACTTTTTAATAATTTTAGAGAGCGAAATAAAGATTGGGACATACACATGGGATTAAGTTAGAAGCTGAAATATCATAAATAAACTTTTTTTTAAATTTAAATAAATAAAAAATTATGATATTTAAAAACCATGGAATTAAAAAAATTCGACATTCCACAAATATAAAATTAGTTTTTCAGGGCCAAAACGGTTGTTCAGTAATTTTGAATCAGTACGTCATTTAAAAACCCAGTTACACCTCATTCAAAAGGCTTAACTTTTTTTTTTTTTTTTTTTAAAAGAGTAATATTACAGGATAAAAGCTTTAAGTTCTCGTTAGTTCAGTGATTCCCCAAAGGTTGCCGACTCCAGGGAGTTCAACCGCGTATCCTATGGAGAAGCGTAGAATTACGGACAGCAACTTCTGGAATTCCACGTTTATGTGCACATGCGCTATCTCCAGAACTGGCTGTCAGTTTCAAAGAGCTAATGATGGCGAATGCTGACCGTTTCATTGTCATTACCACTGCAGAATCTGGGCTACTACTACATCAGGGGGGAGAAATTGGGTGAGTAGCGCCACCTGCTAGCGCCTAAAGAGGCAGTCAGTGGCTGTAGCGCCACTGGCTGCGTCTCTGGCGATATTCAGTAGGGGCGCTAATGGTGGCGTTAGGCATTTGCGCTGCGCCGCCACCGATGACGTCGTCGGTGTGCGCAGTGCCCCGTTCGCGATATTTGGTAGCGAACGCCGCAGTTGCGCCGCTCGCTACCCGCGCCCGGTTCACGGGGCCTTACTGTGCCGGCAGCGGTGCAACTTAAGGTTAAGGTGGAGGTGCGGGGCGGCCGCTTTTTTGGCGGCCGCCTGCCAGCACCTCCGTCCCCGGCCTCCTAACCCCCCCCCCCCCGCAGCATTGCCGGCTGTTTCCCGAGAGCCCGGCACTTCTCCTTGGTGCCGGGCTCATTTGCCGGCACTCGCGATCAGGGATCGCGCTGCTGCAGGCCCCTCCCCCTTAACGGGAGGAAGGCCTGCAGTACCGCAGCGTGCGGCGCTGCGGCACGTTACGCTGCGATAATCAGTTTCAGCGCCCTAAGAGGGACGCCCCATCTCCCTCGAGGGGCACTGAAACTGAATTTCTGGCGATCAGTATCAGTCCGATCGCTGCGCTAAATCCTGTGCTCAGGTGACTTTTGCGCCACTTTGGTGCCCCAACCCAATTTCTAGGCCCAGATGTTTTATCCGCGCTTTCTGAAGCCTCATACAGGGATCATCCAAATGGCCATTTCTGTTTGAGGCTAGATAGTGAGTATTGGGAGACTGTTTGACTGAGGAACAACTAGAAGGACATAATGAAGAGGGGTGGCTCATTCCCTGTGATGCCAGCTGTAAGAGCACTGTCAGCACTATGCTCAAGCTGGTTTTATGCCAGATTACATAGAATTTACAGCATAAAAACAGGCCGTTCGGCCCAACTGATCTGTGCTTTTGTTTATGCTCCACACAAGTCTCCTCCCACCCTACTTCATCTAACCTCATCTGCGTATCCTTCAATGTTCGAGTGGCATTTTTAGGCCAGTCTTCTTTAACAATGTGCTCACTAAGTTCTCTTGCATCATTTCCGTTTCTGCAGCAATGTTCACATTAATTTTTTTTTGGGTGCACGGCCCATTTAAGGGGCTGCACGGCCCATTCAAAATACTGCACATGCGCAGTTCTTCCTATTGAAAAGCCAACAAGCCAGCTGCACAGGAGGTCCAGAGAGCTGTGCAGCTTAAAGGAAACATTGTTCTCCAGACTGCTCTAGTTTTCTTCATCTCTTAATTTCAAGATGTCATCCACATGTGTGTTTTGTACGTGAAATCACAAATATGCTACTTATTTTTATTTCCCAAACCTCACCCTGTTTCTCATATGAGAGCAGACAGGCATCCTGCGAACATCCCTCTGTATTTAGCTTCTAGAAGTTATGTGCAGCAGTCTGGTTTTATCCATCTGCATACTTCAAAAAAAAAAATTCCCTCCATGTCTTGCCTTGCTCAGTCACTGAGATTAGGAATTTGGTATACTGTGAATTGTATCTGAATTTGGCCCTAATCTGAAGATGGAGCACACTGGTACACCAGTAGTTATACTTTTGGACTGCTTTCACTTGTATATATTAAAATTAACTGTTGAGAATCGGCTATTCAATGCTGATCTTTTAGCCTTTGATACCGTTACTATGAGTAGGGTAACTTCTTAGGAAAACTTGTAGATATCATTGCCCATTACTTGCTAATATAACAAAGAATTTTGTGAATGATTTGTCCTTGTTTGTTTCTAGCCTGAACCGTTTTGGCCTAGTACTTCTGGTGCTGCATTATTTTGTGGAACTTTTGTTTCATATTTCTCGTCTGTTTTACTTCAGCGATGAAAAGAACGAGAAGGGGTGAGTACTTCTAATATTTCCAATCGCTTAAGTAAGTGGTTAATGGAAACATTTTAAGTGCTGACCACGACAAGCTTAATTATTCAATGTTATCCAAATATTCAAAATAATACATCTTGAAGCTCTGTTCCTTGTATGAGAAGTTCTTATGCAGAGTTAGACATTACTTGCTGAAGCATTATTTTGGAAAATGTATTAGGTTGTGGAAAATCTCTGACTTCCTCACTGATACCCCAGTACAATATTTAGAAAAATAGGAGCAGAAGTAGGCCATTCGGCCCTTCGAGCCTGCTCCACCATTCAATATAATCATGGCTGATCCTCTATCTCAATACCATATTCCTGCTCTCTTCCCATACCCCTTGATGCCTTTTATGTCTAGAAATCTATCTATCTCCTCCTTAAATATATTCAGTGACTTGGCCTCCACAGCCTTCTGTGGTAGAGAATTCCACAGGTTCACCACCCTCTGAGTGAAGAAATTTCTCCTCATCTCTCCACATTCTCCCCATGTTTGCGTGGGTTTCCTCCGGGTGCTCCGGTTTCCTCCCACAGTCCAAAGATGTGCGGGTTAGGATGATTGGCTATGATAAATTGACCCTTAATGTTAGGGGGATTAAATACGTGGGGTTACGGGGATCAGGTGGGATATGTGTCGGTGCAGGCTCGATGGGCTGAAATGGCCTCTATCTGCACTGTGGGGTTTCTGTGATTCTGTGACTCTGTCCTAAATGTCCTACCCCGTATCCTGAGACTGTGACCCCTCGTTCTAGACCCCCCAGCCGGGGAAACATCCTCCCTGCATCCAGTCTGTCTAGTCCTGTCAGAATTTTATACATTTCAGTGAGGTCCCCTCTCATTCTTCTAAACTCTAGTGAATACAGGCCTAGTCGACCCAATCTCTCTTCATACGACAGTCCTGCCATCCCAGGAATCAGTCTGGTGAACCTTCGCTGCACTCCCTCTATGGCATGTATATCCTTTCTTGGGTAAGGAGGCCAAAACTGCACACACTACTCCAGGTGTGGTCTCACCAAGGCCCTGTATAACTGTAGTAAGACATCCTTGCTCCTGTACTCAAATCCTCTTGCAATGAAGGCCAACATACCATTTGCCTTCCTAACTGCTGCTGCACCTGCATGTTTGCTTTCAGTGACTGGTGTACAAGGACACTCAGGTTCCTTTGTACATCAACATTTCCCAATCTATCACCATTTAAATAATACTCTGCCTTTCTGTTTTTCCTACCGAAGTGGATAACTTCACATTTATCCACATTATACTGCATCTGCCATGTATTTGCCCACTCACTCAACTTGTCTAAATCGCCTTGAAGCCTCTTTGCATCCTCCTCACAACTCACAATCTCACCAAGTTTCGTGTCGTCAGCAAACTTGGAAATATTACATTTGGTTCCCTCATCCAAATCATTGTTATATATTGTGAATAGCTGGGGCCCAAGCACTGATCCCTGCGGTACCCCACTAGCCACTGCCTGCCACCCCGAAGAAGTCCCATTTATTTCTACTCTCTGTTTCCTGTCTGTTAACCAATTTTCAATCCATGCCAGTATATTACCCCCAATCCCATGTGCTTTAATTTTGCACACTAATCTCTTATGTGGGACTTTATCAAAGGCCTTCTGAAAATCCAAATACACCACATCCACTGGTTCTCCCTTATCTATTCTACCAGTTACATCCTCCAAAAACTCCAGTAGGTTTGTCAAACACGATTTCCCTTTCATAAATCCATGTTGACTTTGTCTAATCCCATTGATATTTTCAAAGTGTCCTGTTATCACATCCTTTATAATAGACTCTAGCATTTTCCCTACTACTGATGTTAGGCTAACTGGTCTGTAGTTCCCTGTTTTCTCTCCCTCTTTTTTAAATAGTGGGGTTAGATTTGCCACCCTCCAATTTGCAGGAACTGTTCCATAATCATAGAATTTTGGAAGATGACAACCAATGCATCCACTATTTCCATAGCTACCTCTTAGTACTGTGGGATGCAGATTATCAGGCCCTGGGGATTTATTGGCTTTCAGTCCCATTAATTTCTCCAGCACTTTTTTTACTAATACTAATTTCCTTTAATTCCTCCTTACTAAACCCTTGGTTCCCTAGCATTTCTGGGAGGTTATTTGTGTCCTCTTGCGTAAAGACAGAACCAAAGTATGGGCCGGATATTCTGATCCCTACGGGTGGGTACGCGCTGTGCACCCACCTGTAGGGACATCGGAAATGCCGGTTTCAGGCATGCACAGCGCATGTGCTGAAAACCGGCATTTCCGATCTGTCAAGAATCCTCTTGACAGATCCTCCGGCTGCCTTGGAGAAGGGCCTCTGCGGGCGGATAGTTCTGCTTTTTGGAGACCCTCTGTCCACAGAAAACTTTTACAATTCTTACTCCTGGTAAAAGTAGAAAAAAAGTTTTTTAAAAAAATTCACTGATTTGTCATTTAAAAATACTTTAAAAAAGGTAAGTTTACTTTTAGCCCCATAAAATACTTTAATTATTTTTTTCAAAAAATTAAATTTTTGTTTAAGATACTTAATTTATTGTAATTTCAAGTCATTTTAAAAATGTGATGGTTTTTTAAAACTTATTTAAAGTTTTACTATTTTTTCATTGACCTCCGTTCATATATTTAACAGGTCTTCCTGTCAAATGTATGAAGGGAGATTCCCTTCCATGATTGGCTCCCCATGGCCCACGTGATCCCAGGGATGCTGCGAACTACATGCGCCTCTGGAATACGTGGGCCCTGCGCACTTGGGAGTTTGGTGAGGCCCAGCATCGGAACTGCGTGTTCCGGGAGTCCTCGGGTAAGGGTGCAGATTGGAAAATACGGGCCTATGTGTTTAATTGCTCTGCCATTTCCTTGTTCCCCATTATAAATTCTCCTGTTTCTGACTGTAATGGGCATACATTTGTTTTCATTAATCTTTTTCTTTTTACATACTTGTAGAAGCTTTTACAATCCGCTTTTATATTCCTATTTGTGGGACTTTGCTCCTGATTTCCCCTCCCCCCACCCCCTTAATGTGGTCACTTATACTGGGATATAGTTCCAAGAGCACTGACAGCTCTCCGGTACTTTTGTCAAAATAGCCATTCTCAGGTGGTAGCAAAAGCTGTGCATTTTGGGGGCAGCACAGCTAAACCTAATACAAAAGCAAAGTACTACGGATGCTGGAAATCTGAAATAGAAACAGAAAATGCTGGAAATACTCAGCAGGTCAGGTAGCATTTGTGGAGAGAGGAACAGAGTTAACGTTTCAGGTCTGTGACTGAAAACAGTCAGCCCCCAAACCATATTAAGTATTTGCTTTACACGAGATTAGTTTGCTATTGTATTATTTTAAAAGTACTTTGTTGGCTGTAAAGCGTTTTGCGATGTCCTGAGGTCATGAAAAGTGCTATATAAATACAAGTTCTTTCTTTACTCTGAGCTGGAGGAGGAAGTTTAATGAGGAAGAGCAAAAAGAACTTAATGTTGCAGGAAACTCTTTCTAAAGAGCTAGTTAAAATTCTCTTGGTTTTTATGAATTTTACAGACTTCTGACATTACTCTCATTGTTTTTCTCAGCTATATATTGCATTCAATATCTTTATTAATCTGTTTTTTTTAATTCTAGTTTTACACTTTGGGCCTTCTTGTTCGTAGTGGCACGACTGCTTACTCTCTCCCTGTCTGTCCTTACATTTGGATTTGGTCTTGCTGGAGCTCAAAATCAAAGTCTCGATTTAGCTGCTGGAAACTTTAACATACTGGCTGTAAGGTACAAATTTTAAATCTGTTAGTGCTGACATTAAATCTATTAGTGTTTCCTTGAACTTTTGTTGGTCAGCATAGAAGGGTATGTAAGTCACTAATGACATTGCATTTCTGGATCATTTTCAAACTGAAACTGATCTTCGTGTCATCTAAAATGACTTCAGGTTGATTGTAATGAACAATCATCATTTTATCTCCTTAATTGTTTCAAACAAGGGAGATAAATAGAAAAGGCAATCATGGTCCATTGCACAGATGGAACATGGAAAATAAAACTGACCTCTTGATGGTAGAAAGTTGTCTTCCTATTCTTTAACACTACATGTTAACTGTTTTCAGCTGGTGTATATCAATTGGGTGTTAATTGTATTCCGATGGTGGGTATTAATTAAGGACTCTTGCGTTCATGTATATAGGAGCAGGCTCGGGAAGTAGAGGAGCTTAGCTTGGGGGTGCATGGTATGCAGTGTGTGTCTCTGTAAATAAAGGCTTGTGAGCAACTGAAGACTAGGCTCTAGTATTCTATCTTTCACCACCTGGCTATCTGACTTTTACACCACGGAGGGTTTCTTTTCAGATTATCCACAATTCACCTCCAAATTGTTAATGTATATTTTCAATACAGAAAAGGGTTTTTCTTTTTCCTTTTTCTTTCCGGTTACATAGGGAAACTGGCATTCCTTGGGTGGGTGGGCAGCTGAACTCTTTTTGCACCCATCAAAAAGGCCGCTTGAAGTGAGCGTGTGAGTATTATCACACTGTTCGAATGAGGGAAATACAGCATAGGACATATTTCCCGTGATTAGCACCTGTGTCTCTCCGGTGTCCAGCGTTGGTAAGGGCCTGGGGTAGGCATTTACAACTTCAGAGACTGGTTTCAGCAATATGGTCAATTATATTACTGTATATCTATCTATATATATATATAAGGATAGATCTGTCTGTCTGTCCTTTGGTGTGTCTGTCCGGCTATACACTCAAAAGTTATAGAGTGTACCTACACATGCGTTACATCCAAAGAAAGCTTACGATTCCAGGATGGTCGTAAGCGTATTTACTTTTCGGTCGGACAAAAATTGTTCGCGCGTTATACAAAAAACCTTCAATGCTCATTAGCATTGATTGACTGACGTCAAGGTCGACCAATCCTGTGCCGTCATGATTGACCAATCCTACAGTTCAGTCACCTGATGGTTGGCCAATCGCTGCGTCTGTGGGCGGGACTAATCATTTTGAACTCCGGCATCGGGCAGCCATTGCTTCAACTACTTCCAGCTCAAAATCTGCTAATCCAGCTTCGAAAAAGTTAGTATCTCTTTTAAAAAATAACACAACATTTACCAAAAACGTTTTATAAGTACTTTCACTTTCATCTTTGAAGGTATTAAAAGGTACAAATGTTGCCCAGCAGCAGATTCAGAGGGACAGAGAGACAGGGCCCAAAGCCTGGGACTCGATTTAAACCGCCCGGCCCAAAACAGCCCTGGCAACGCGGGGGCCCCCCCAGCTAGTTGATTATGAAGCGGCTTTTAACATTGGAGCATTTTTCAGTGTTAGGCCGGGACCACTGCACCAAAAATGTTGCCTTCATCCATAGCTCCCTGTTGGCTTTATGCATAAATGCATTTTTAGTTGGGGTGTCAAGCCATATGGACAAAAAGGTCCTGGGTTCAATTCCTGGTCTGTGCTGAACAAGCTGATCTTGGTCAGTGTGACATTTGCATACTACAATTTGTTTCAGCACCCCTGGGCTAAGGAGGAGGGAGAGTCTAACCACCTCCCCATGACATTCAATGGCATTACCATCGCCAAATCCCCCACCATCAACATCTTGGGGGGGGGGTCACCATTGCCCAGAAACTTAACTGGACCAGCCACATAAATACTGTGGCAACAAGAGCAGGTCAGAGGCTAGGTATTCTGCGGCGAGTGTCTCACCTCCTGACTCCCCAAAGCCTTTCCACCATCTACAAGGCACAGGTAAGGAGTGTGATGGAATACTTTCCACTTGCCTGGATAAGTGCAGCTCTAACAATAGACAAGAAGCTCGACACCATCCAGGACAAAGCAGCCTGCTTGATTGACACCCCATCCACCACCTTAAACGTTCACTCCCTCCACCACCGGTGTACCGTGGCTGCAGTGTGTACCATCTACAAGATGCACTGCAGCAACTCGCCAAGGCTTCTTTGGCAGCACCTCCCAAACCTGCGACCTCTTCCACCTCGAAGGACAAGGGCAGCAGATGCATGGGAACAGCACCACCTCCAAGTTCCCCTCCAAGTCACATACCATCCTGACTTAGAAATATATCGCTGATCCTTCATGGTCGCTGGGTCAAAATCCTGGAACTCCCTACCTAACAGTACTGTAGGAGTACCTTCACCACACGGACTGCAGCGGTTCAAGAAGACGGCTCACCACCACCTTCTCGAGGGCAATTAGGGATGGACAATAAATGCTGGCTTTGCCAGCGACGCCCACATCCCATAAACAAATAAAAAAAACTAACCAGGGGCCCCTGCTGCAAAATGCAAGTGTGGCTGTTGGATGAGAACAGAATCAGGCTTGTGTTCTAATGTCCTCTGTGCATAAATAGCCAACCAACACTCTCTTTTAGGCATACACATGAAGAACCACTAGTTGCACAAGGTATTGGATGGCTGCCTATGACTGTGTAACTATATCGTAGCCAGTGTCAATATCTCTTGGAGAGGCAGAAACATTGACAGAAAATCTTCATGATAAACAGTAATTCCATGGTGAGCACGATAAATGTTGTGATAGTACTTAATTTGTTATGTATACACCTGTCCTTAGTCCAATACCTGCATTTACTAGCCTAGACAGAAGAGACCTATTTTTGGTGCCTTTACTTGATATGAGTGCTGCCATATAGTTATGCTGTCTCTTGGAAGCTACCTGCAGACAACTTGCACCTTAGGAACAGCTCTTGTGAGCGTGAATTACATTTCCATGGTACTGGATCCTTCCAAGCTATCTCCAGTGACTTACACTAAATCAGTCAGTCATTCTCCCAGATGCATCAAGCAAGTGATGGAAGCCTTGTTTTCAAGAGACAACATATTCATCACTTTCCCTATGGAAAACAGGCATCAGCTTGACGGCACAGAACATTTGCTGAGTGCTGGGATTTCTGGGAGTACAGGTTGCTGTATTGCTGACCCATGTATTGTACTCACCATTGAGTCTGGCTGCCATCTGACCAATATCCACTGATGTTCTCTGGGAGGGTGCCCTGAAGTGCCAAACAGGGTAGGGCCCCTCGCATCCACCTCATGCAGCACATCCACTTTGCTAGCTATCAAACCGGTAAGATGCTTGTCCGCGTGGTCACTTAACAATAGACTCAGTTTTATGCTTCGGGAGGAATTTCTGTTACTTAATTTTTGCCTGGCACTTCTTCCTCTCACCCACTCCCGAGCCTTGGCAAAGGGTGACAAATATTTCAAATCCATTTTAAATCTTTACAAAGGCTGAAACAACATTTACCTTTAAGTATGCACATTCCCTTAAATTTGAGCTGCTGGCCGAATTTTGGAATTTCTCCATTTAAGTTAGCTGTCAGTGCAAGGCCAAAGCTGTGCTAGGAGCGTATACTAATTATTTTAAAATGAGCTGATCCTGCAAAATTGGGCACAGCCCCCCTCAATGCCCTGTGGGCTAGCTCGGGTCGTTCAACCAGCCATTCCCGGCATCGATTTTGCCAGTCTCTCAAAATAGGAGCTCATATAGCGGCTGTCACTGCCTTTGTGAGGTTGGATGGGGGTGGGTAGGAACTGAAACAGTTAATTTTTCTAATTTCCTCCTCTTCATCGTCTGTACCAATTCCTTATTAATAGGCTTTTTTGCCATTCTACCTGCTGAGTTGTGCCCTCTTTAAAATTTTGAGGAATCAAGAGTATGAGCCTGCTTCCCAACAGAGAATGCCACCAAACTACCTGTCTGGTTTTATATTGGTTTAGAACTATTTTCAATTACGCATCCCTCAATGGCCCATTGGTAAAGGTACCAA
Organism: Somniosus microcephalus; assembly: GCF_052327205.1. Classification (NCBI taxonomy): domain Eukaryota; kingdom Metazoa; phylum Chordata; class Chondrichthyes; order Squaliformes; family Somniosidae; genus Somniosus; species Somniosus microcephalus. Next base: position 157,236,320 of record NC_140993.1, on the reverse strand, counting down.
GTGGTATAGTACTAAGCCAAGAAGTCCCAGGTACAATCCTCGATCTGTACCAAGTTAGCTGAGCAGCAATTGGGGAGCTATAATTGGCCTTGGCACCTCTGGACTATGGAAAGGAAAAATAAGCCAGAGTTCCTGCTCCTGGCTGTTATCCAGTATGCTGGGAAGTATGTGTATATACCATGTGAGAGCAGGGTCAGGCTCAACTGTGATGCCTTCTGCAGTGGAATAGGCTCACTATAGGGGCTCAGACATGAAGGAGACCTGCCTATTGAACTGTACTCCAGCAGGAACAATGCTTTTTATGGGCAGGAGGGAAGAAAATTGGAGAAATGTTTTAAAAATTTTAGTCACAGATTGTATAAATTAATATATTAAGGCATATCATGACATGTCCATAATAAGACAGACTTTTGTTTTTAATAAACAAAATAAATATATATATAGCTAATAAAATTGAAGCTGAAGAAATTTAACCACATATATAATTCTATTATTAATTCCAGAATAAGTGCCCTGGCTGCCATTTGCCTAACGCAAGCGTATATGATGTGGAAGTTCATTCATTTTCAGCTTAAGCGGTGGAAAGAGCATGCACAAATTCAGGCTCTGAAAAAGAAAGCTACCAATACAAAGAGCAAAGCAGCTAAAAAAGGAGAAAACAAAGGTTAGTTTATTCATTTTAAAGCAATACAAAAATGACATTTGATACCATACTGTGGTAATACAAATCAGTTAGTAATGTTCAACCTGTTGAATATCGTTTTCTCTGACATGTTACAGTGGTCTCTCACTGAGGTGAAAACAAAGTGCTGTAAATTAATGCGGGGAAGGGAAAATAAAGGTTGAACTCTTTATTTAATCTATTATTTCTCTTTACAAGTGCTGACTGATCTGCAAATTTTCGGTTTTCATTTCAGATTTGTACCATTTCTGAATCTTTTTAGCCTCTAGCCTGCCCTAACTTCTCTTTAGGCTCTTCCTCTATAGGTGCTTCTTAGAAGAGCAACTGCATTTTTACCCACATGAAGAAATGGTTTTTGACTCTGGCTGCAACGTTATTGAGAATAATACTGTGCTATGTCTGAAATGTATTCGAAGATCACATTTCCCCCCCCTTGCATGTTATAGTTTCTTCGTTGAACCAAAATAGTCTGTGTGCGGAACCTCGGTTGGGAGCGCTAGCTTGCGTCCCCATCCAATCGGCCGCCCGTTATACACCCTGCCCACTTTTCTTTTACATTGACTTCACCTGATACTGCCAGTTTATGTCCCGGCTGAAGTTGAAAGTTCTGCCCTGTATGATTTAGCCTGTACTTTATTACCACTTCCTCTGCTTTATTTGGGTACAATTTCTGTCTGTATTCCCCATTGTGCAGACTGGTTGCAGTCCACACTCTAATTAATTGAAATTGTAAGTATCATATTTCAGTCCCAGGTCTCCACAGGAAAGAAATAACAGTAACTGGTCTTTCTGTCTTGCAGCTAATGGAGTAAATGGGACCGTCACTTCTGAAGATAGAGACTCTCCACGTGCAAGAAAAGTCAAATCTTCTTGAAAGTTGATTACATCAGTACACAAATTGCCAATTTCATGATTTGTTTTTTCTTTGACAAGTTCCCCATAAACATTACTGAACTTCCTGCAGCAAGCAACATTTACTTCTAAGTACTTGTGAACAGTGTACATTCAAAAGCAAATAAAGCTAAAGGGAAAGAAAAGCTTGTTTGGGGGGTGGGGTTACTCTTTATTCAAATAATTCCCCCATTTTATAAAAGAAAATAGTAGTTTGAGCAGATTTTTTTTTTTTTTTGACGTTTTAGTAAAAATTCTGCCTCCCAGAGCAGCTCCACAGGAAATATGGAGATAAGAGCAACTTCAAACTGATCCAGAACTGCCAGCCTTGACAAACCACACTATAGCTAGGGTTCAGGTTTCCTAACCTCTAGTGATGTTTCCCAGGGCCAGAAAAGCTCTATTGTGACTCATAGACTCATCAGGGAACCACACTCCCCTGATTTTTTTTTAATGGAACCACTTCACAGTGTGATGTCTAGGAGTGTAGAGGACTGCACTTAAGGATCTCTGTGTCAGTAAGAAGCTAAAGTGGCAAAACAAACTTCTGCTCAGACATACTCGGACAGAAAATGTACTCAGCCTAGACTTTACATAGGTGATTCAGCGATCCGGCTTTCCCTGTGGGGAGCAGTATTTGCAGGGGGCACATCTGCAGGCACTCAGCCCCTAATTTGTCAAGATCTGCCCCCAAGGAGTGCTGGATCACAGAATCATCCTTACTTCCCCTTAGTAGAGTACTTTTAACATTGCCAGCAACTGTTCTGGCAGTAGGTAACAGGTGTCATGTGTCACTAAATTGGTAAGAACAATTTTGCAAGCATCGTGTTAAACGGCGATGGGCTGCAGAGATGGAATTCAGGCAGTGACCCCATATGAAAAATAAAATGTTTTCTAACATCGTGCTTGTTTTCACCTGTGGTGTGTGTTGAGTTATGTGGCTAGCATCTTTTCATTTTATATTTTGAAATCCATTGCAGCCTGAATGAAATTTTATTTTTCCTATCACAGGCTTGATTATATTACTAGTCACTTGAGTATTTTAAGTTAACAACTCGGCACCAAAATTCCAATTTTAAATGCTGTAAATTGAGAAACAATCTGTAATTCTGTACACGTCTCTAATTATTGTTCATAGTTGGTACTGGTACTTATGGGAAATGATTTTGAAAGTGATATCAAAGAAGAGATAGGTGTATTTTGAAAGCTAAATAGGTTTTTCAGGCTATTGGATTAAAATAAATGCAAGTTCATATGACAGATTGGCTGCTAATATCAAATTAATTCTTTCTGCCTTAATTTGTTGTGATTAGAACTGCAATATTCTTCTCCTCTAATCTACTTGTCTATTTTCAGTCAGTTTTATAACTTCAAAGCCAAACTCTGTGTTCTCAGGTTAATTTTGAACAGGGGCAGTCTGTGAAGAGACCACTGCAATAAAGTTTTTTTTTAAAGAAAGCAACAAAGAAATTGCAGTAGAACTTCAAAGAGGAGAAATATTCTTTTTATTTTTTTACTCTAATGAAAGACCCCAAAAAGACTGCCAAATTTTAATAGCAGTTTTATAAAACTTATGCTAGGCCTTAGTATGGCAGTACTGCAGATGTAATAGATAATCACGTGACTATTATTAAGGGGACCTTTATTGCACAACATTCTTTACATAGGGAATTGCTGATTTCAAAAGAATTTTATTAATTTTATAAAATAATTTGAATATAAATGAGAATTTCATATATAAAGATCTTTGTTACCTTTAAGCTTAGACATTCCTAGATTGCTAACTATTGGTGGAGCCTTGTTACAATGCATTTTCTTTTTGTAAATTAAGGAATGCTCCTGGATGAAGCACTTCAATAACCTTTTCCTGGAGAGTTTGAAAATACAGTCCTGTATATAGTTTGGATATAACTTGCGTGTGCGTGAGGGGCAAAGGGCTAGAAATCGAGGATAATCTGCAGATGCAGCCTGGACCAGGTGGAAGATGATCACTCTCTGATGCAGTCACTGGGACTGGAATGGCACAGTGGGGGTTAACCTCTTCACCTCTGAATTGAGCCCAGACTAATGAGCTGAAGGTCTCTTTCTGGTTGTGATTTCCTATGTGATGTGAGTTTAGGTACTCTTAACCCACTTAATGACCCAAAGCACAAAACTGACCATAATTTGGCATTAAATGGACAGTCTCAGAGTGGCCACAAGGTTGGTTGGGAGTGTGGAATTATCTTTTGAGGTTGGGACTAAGGCACATTGTCAAGAGTAGCAACAGAATAGAGGCAGCTTTGTTGTACCTTACTGTGTTAAACCTGACCTGGGACTGATTGTTGCTCAAAATGGAGAAATACTTTCTTCACAAGTGCTACCCTCCCTCAGCAGTGAGCACACACGTTCATCTTTTTGCCAAAATATACTTGTAAATAATAAGTCCAGGGCTGTATTTTTGAATGGAATATCTAGGGATTATTTCTTTAACCTAACTTCAAGTTTGCTTGATACAGATTATTATCTTAGACACTGTCAAAATCGCTGGACACAAGTGACCTTTTTCTCGACTAGCATCTGTTGTTGAGTACTACATTAAGATGCAATGTGTGTTAGAGCTAAAGAGGTCAAGTTTCTGATCACAATATAGGAGAGATGGTTTTATTTTTAATGCATTGTCTAAGAATTGTAATTTCAGTTATAAGAGCAGCCTGGATTACTGTAACTGCATTAATTGCAGAGTAAATATGAAGTAAAACTGTCCATCCTACTTTGTGACTGAATTTGTTTATTTCATGCAGCATAGGCACATCTAATCATTTATTAGATTTCTTAAAATCCTTCTCTAAATTATACAACCACAGAAAAAGTAAATAGTAAAACTATATTGTGTAATATAACCTGAGAGTTATAATGACCAATGCGCAGTGGATTCTTATTTGAATCACCCTGCTGTGGAGTGTTGTCAAGGGAACCCTCTCGAGCTCACTGTCCATGGAGTTGGACCCCAGTGAGGGAGTTAGAGCCGAGGGAAACGGGGAGGAAAAAAAGGACTTGAAGTAATAATGTTATAATTGTAAATAATTTGGTGATGCATCAATGACACAAAGCACTGATACCCTTGATTAGATTACTTGCTCCTGGCCATTTAGTATCTTCTATCTGATTTACATAAGAAATCAGGGAATGAGGAAAAAATCATTTGGTTCATCAACTTCATTCCCTCTATTAATCATGTAGAATCTACCCCCTAATCCAGAAAGAGAAAGGACAGGTTATGACATTTCAAATGTGTACACTTCCATCAGAATTTACCGTCGTGGGCTATTCCCTGCTATTTAATCTCTGAGAGAAAGTCATGGAAGAATCCACCCTGATTCCCAAAGGCAGTAGAGTGAAATTCCACATTATCCATTTTCACAATAATTACTGCCCTCCACAGATGAAACAATCATCAGCAGCACGGGAACTATTGTGTCCCTGGAGTATTTGATTATTTTTGTGTATGCTTATCTCCATAACCTCCAATCCCATTCTCAACTAGATATTTAGATTTTTCTGAAAGGATTCATAAAAGATAGGAGCAGGAGTAGGCCATTCGGCCCCTCGAGCCTGTTCCGCCATTTAATGAGATCATGGCTGATCATCCAAATTCAGTACCCTGTCCCTGCTTTCTCCCCATATCCCTTTAGCCTTAAATATATCTAACTCCTTGTTGAATATATTTAATGAATTGGCCTCAACTGCCTTCTGTGGTAGAGAATTCCACAGGTTCACCACTCTCTGGGTGAAGAAATTCCCCTCATATTCCAAAATGGCTTACCCCTTATCTTTAGACTGTGACTCCTGGTTCTGGACTCCCACGCCTTCGGGAACAGCCTTCCTGCATCTAGTCCAGTTAGAATTTTATAAGTTTCAATGAGATCCCCTCTCATTCTTCTAAACTCTTATCGAATACAAGCCCAATCGACCCAATCTCTCTCCATACGTCATTCCTGCCATCCCAGGTATCAGTCTGGTGAATCTTTGCTGCACTCCCTCAGTGGCAAGAACATCCTTCCTCAGATAAGGTGACCAAAACTGCACACAATACTCGAGCTGTGGTCTCACCAAGGCCCTGTACAACTGCAGCAAGACATCCTTGCTCCTGTACTCGAATCCTCTCGCTCTGAAGGCCAACATACCATTTGACTTCTTAACCGCCTGCTGCACCTGCATGCTTACCTTCAGCGACTGGTGCACAAGGACACCCAGATCTCGTTGCACTTCCCCTTTTCCCAATCTATTGCCATTCAGATAATAATCTGCCTTCCTGTTTTTGCCATCAAAGTGGATAACCTTGCATTTATCCACATTATACTGCATCTGCCCAATCGCCCAACCTGTCCAAATCATACTGGAGTTTCTCTGCATCCTCCTCACAGCACACACGCCCACCCAGCTTTGTGTCGTCTGCAAACTTGGAGATATTACATCTAGTTCCCTCGTCTAGATCATTAATATATATTGTGAATAGCTGGGATCCTAGCACCGATCCCTGCAGTACCCCACTAGTCACTGCCTGCCACTCGGAAAAAGACCCATTTATTCCAACTCTTTGCTTCCTGTCTGCCAACCAGTTCTCTATCCAAGTCAGTACCTTACCCCCAATCCCATGTGCTTTATCCTTGCACGCTAATCTCTTATGCGGGACCTTATCAAAAGCCTTCTGAAAGTCCAAATACACCACATTCACTGGTTCTCCCTTATCTATTCTACCAGTTACATCCTCAAAAAATTCCAGTAGATTAGTCAAGCACGATTTACCTTTTGTAAATCCATGTTGACTTTGTCCGATCCTGCCACTGTTTTCCAAGTGCTCTGCTATTACATCTTTTATAATGGACTCTAGCATTTTCCCCACTACCGATGTCAGGCTTACCGGTCTATAATTCCCCGTTTTCTCTCTACCACCTTTTTTAAATAGTGGGGTTACATTAGCTACCCTCCAATCCATGGGAACTGTTTTTAAGTCTATAGAATTTTGGAAGATGACCAGCAATGCATCTACTATTTCTAGGGCCACTTCCTTAAGTATCCTAGGATGTAGATCATCAGGCCCTGGCGATTTATTGGTCTTCAATCCAGTCAATTTCCCTAACACCAGTTCCCTACAAATATTGATTTCATTCAGTTCCTCCCTCTCATTAGACCCTATGTTCCCCAACATCTCTGGGAGGTTATTTGTGTACTCCTCTGTGAAGACAGAACCAAAGTATGTATTTAATTGGTCTGCCATTTATTTGTTCCCCATTATAAATTCCCCTGATTCTGACTGCAAGGGACCTACGCTTGACTTCACCAATCTTTTTCTTTTCACATATCTATAGAAGCTTTTACAGTCAGTTTTTATGTTCCCTGCAAGCTTACTCTCATACTCTATTTTCCCCCTCTTAATTAATCCCTTTGTCCTCCTTTGCTGAATCCTAAACTGCTCCCAATCCTCGGGTTGCTGCTTTTTCTGGTCAATTTATATGTCCTCTCCTTGGATCTTATGCTATCCCTAATTTCCCTTGTTAGCCACAGTTGAGTCACCTTTTTTGTTTTATTATTATGCCAAACAGCGATGAACAAATTCTGTTGTTCATCCATGTGATCTTTAAATGTTTGCCATTGCCTATCCACCGTCAACCCTTTAAGTAACATTCCCCAATCCATCCTAGCCAACTCGCGCCTCATACCATCGTAGTTTCCTTTATTTAAATTCAGAACCCTAGTCTCTGAGTCAACTGCTTCACTCCATCTTAATGAAGAATTCGATCATATTATGATCGCTCTGGCCCAAGGGGCCTCGCACAACAAGATTGCTAATTAATCCTTTCTCATTGCATAATACCCAGTCTAAGATGGCCTGATCTCTAGTTGGTTCCTCGACATATTGGTCCAGGAACCTATCCCGTATACACTCCAGGAATTCCTCCTCCACAGTATTGTTGCTAATTTGGTTAGCCCAATCTATATGTAGATTAAAGTCACCCATGATAACTGCTGTGCCCTTATTGCACGTGTCTCTAATTTCCCATTTAATGCCATCCCCAAGCTCAGTATTACTGTTTGGGGGTCTGTATACCACTCCCACTAATGTTTTCTGCCCCTTAGTATTTCTCAGCTCTACCCATACAGATTCCACATCATCAGAGCTAATGTCCTTCCTTACTATTGCGTTAATCTCTTTAACCAGCAATGCTACCCCACCTCCTTTTCCTTTTTGCCGGTCTTTCCTGAATATTGAATACCCATGGATGTTGAATTCCCAGCCTTGGTCACCCTATATCATAGCCGTTTACATCTATTTGCACAGTTAATTCATCCACCTTATAACGAATGCTCGCATTAAGACACAAAGCCTTCAAGCTTGGTTTTTTTAACACTCTTAGACCTTTTAGAATTATTCATTACTGTGGCTATGTTTGATTTACACCCTTGATTTTGCTGACTGCCACTTTTCCTTTTCTCCTTCCTGTCTTTTGCTTCTATCCTTGCTTCCAATTCCTCTGCCTCCCTGCACAGGTTCCCAACCCCCTGCCATTTTAGTTTAAACCCTCCCCAACAGCACTAGCAAATACTCCCCCTAGGACATCGGTCCCGGTCCTGCCCAGGTGCAACCCATCCAGTTTGTGCTGGTCCCACCACCCCCAGAACCGGTTCCAATGTCCCAGGAATTTGAATCCCTCCCCCTTGCACCATTCCTCTAGCCACATATTCATCTGAAATATCCTTCTATGTCTACTCTGACTAGCACGTGGCACTGATAGCAATCCTGAGATTACTACCTTTGAGGTCCTATTTTTTAATTTACCTCCTAATTCCCTATATTCAGCTTTTAGGACCTCATCCCAGTTTTTACCTATATCGTTGGTACCTATATGCACCATGACAACTGCCTGTTCACCCTCCCCCTCCAGAATGCCCTGTAGCCGCTCCGAGACATCCTTGACCCTTGCACCAGGGAGGCAACATACCATCCTGGAGTCTCGTTTGCGGCCGCAGAAACGCCTATCTATTCCCCTTACAATAGAATCCCCCATCACTATAGCTCTCCCACTCTTTTTCCTCCTGTCCTGTGCAACAGAACCACCCATGGTGCCAGGAAGTTAGCTGCTGCTGCTGCCTTCCCCTGATAAGCCATCTCCCTCAACAATATCCAAAGCGGTATATCTGTTTGAGAGGGGGATGGCCCCCTGCACAACCTGCCTGTGCCTACTACTCTGCCTGGCGGTCACCCATTCCCTTCCTGCCTGTGCAGTTTTTACCTGCGGTGTGACCAACTGATTAAACGTGATAGCCACGATGTCCTCAGCAAATGCTCCAGTATGTATCCATTCGCAGCTCCAGCACTGCAATGCGGTCTTCCAGTAGCTGCAGCTGGACACACTTCCCGCACACATGGTCATCAGGGACACAGGAAGTGTCCCTGATTTCCCACAGTGCAGGAGGAGCATGCCACGGGGCCGAGCTGTGCTGCCATGACTTACCCTTTAATTAATTTAAATTAAATTAAATCAAATCAATGCCACTAATTACATTACAATTAAATGATATACTCAAGGGCCGTTGTTTACTAGCACTCCCCGCTACACAACATAGACCTTAGAAACTATAGCCACAAAAATTAAGACTTTATAAACTATTAACCTTAACTGTCAAACTATAGAGTAGTATAAATACCTGGTCATACTCACCCAATCAGCTGCTTCCTCTTGCAAGCGTCACTTTTTGAATCGTGGCATGGCTCGAACGCCGCCACCGGTCTGCGAGATTGACCGGCCTTTGAAAAAATGCCCGCGAAAGTAAGTTTAAATGCTCACTGTACTCTCCCGCTGCTCCTGATACTGGCCTCTTCCTACAGAGTGAAAAGTTAGGAAAAACAATTGAGATTCAGATTCAGATATTAAATATTCTATACATGGTGATATCTTTGTGTGTAGTTCCTATGATTGTGGGTTGGAAATGGCAGATGTGTAAATGACCATCCTGAGATAAATAAATCTCGCCACAGCTAACTCATCACATTTATACTTCATTTTGCTTACACCATCAACTTGATCCTGGTCCTTGTAGCCCTACTTCCACAGCTAGTTTAGAGATGTGACCCTTGGAGTTCACATCAGAGTGCTATATTTATTTCTCCTTTACCCCTCATTCTCTTACTCCTCCTCCTGACAGATTTTAAACAGGTGCTATTTGTGAATGTGAATCTGATTCTTTTAATTTCAATTACAAAAACAGGTTCTGAAAGTAACATACAAAACCTCAGACTGGCTGCAGTATGTGGTGGGGGGGGGGGTCTCTTTGGAAAAGGCTATTCATGGTATGGTCCTAACCTCACTTCAATTTAGTGGTTAGCACTGTTGCCTCACAGCACCAGGGACCCGGGTTCGAATCCGGCCTCAGGTGACTGTCTGTGTGGAGTTTGCACATTCTCCCCGTGTTTGCGTGGGTTTTCTCCGGGTGCTCCGGTTTCCTCCCACAGTCCAAAGATGTGCGGGTTAGGTTGATTGGCTATGATAAATTGACCCTTAGTGTTAGGGGGATTGAATACATGGGGTTGCGGGGATAGGGTGGGATATGTGTTGATGTAGGGGTTGCGGGGATCGGGTGGGATATGTGTCGGTGCAGGCTCGATGGGCCGAGATGGCCTCTATCTGCACTGTGGGGTTTCTGTGATTCTGTGATAACGAACTTTAAACAAATTGTAAGTAGTAGTTATGGATTAGCAACAAACGGCAACCTGAATTTGCCTAGATTCTGGGGCAAGTACTCATGATGCACTTTTCTGACCTGCTGAAAGAAAGGTACTCAAACAAACTTGTGGGATCAATGCACCAGGTCATTAGATGATAGTCACTGAAAATGGCCCAGTCACAATTAAGGCAGTGAGTCATGTATCGTTGGAAAATGTGTGTGTGAGACAGATTTGGGCTTCACTATTATGTACTCTATGATTTGAATAGCCTGCCAATATTCTGTTTCTGCTCATACAAGAAGAATGGCCACTTGGGCCAGGAACTGGGGTGCTTCCAGTCAGTGGCTTCAGGCTAGAAAGTTTCTGCCCTCCTGAAGAAGCTGGCATATGTTGAAGTACGGTTCCACTAGCACCAGCCCCCCACCCCCACTAACTCACATGTGACCTTTCTATGTGAGCCAAGATGGTGAGTAATTGCAGTTATCTGGTCTCGGAGGTCATCAGAGCTGAGCCTGATCCTGCCCTACTTTCACACCTGTATGTTTTCCAGCAGAGATCACTGGGTAGCAATCAGAAGCAGCAACCCTGGCTGGCTGATCTCCTCTGTCATCCAGATATACTGAGCACAGACATACCTTCTCTACTGCAGCTCCAGAGGAGAACATTGCTGCTTTAAATGCATTTTCAAGACTGGATCTCTTCATTCTGCAGTTGCTAGTTAACAGTGAGAGCATACCTTATTTCTTCATTGCTTATCTTTCACAAAATGAAAATAAGAACATTCTTGTCTTTTTAAATTTTCTAGTTAAATTTGGTTGGTTAATATATGTAATATGGGAATTTACTTAAAAGTCGATTGTATTAAGAACTTTTATTAAATGTTATTTTGTGGCTGTTCTCCCCTATCAGTGTTTGTTTTGGTGTGCCTCCACATCTGTCGAATGGATTTGTGACGGTGTTGGACTGGGGTGGACAAATGTAAGAAGTCACACAACACCAGGTTATAGTCCAACAGCTTTATTTGAAATCACAAGCTTGTGATTTCAAATAAAGCTGTTGGACTATAACTTGGTGTTGTGTGACTTCTTACATAATGTATTTGTATAATCGTTAGTTGCAGAGCATTATTACCGTTCAGTCATTGGCTGTGCTATCTGTTTTAGAACCAGAAAATACCAAATACTGTGCTGGATGTGTCACATAGTCAGTTTTTAGAGAAGCATTGTAGTTTTTTATTTCATATGATTTATAATTCTGTTGCAGTCATTCTTTGACAATCCATTGTTTCCCAAGTAATGGGATTATTGTGTCGAGTAAAACTACACCTTGTTTTAAATTCATCAAAAGGAGTTCACTGTTAATTCCCCAAAACATTAATCTGTGCATTATTTTACAGTTCTGAGAGTATATCTATATAATTGCAGTGTTTAACATTCTTATATTTTAGTTTGAAACTGAGACTTGAACCCGAAGACTTATTTCTAAAAACATCAGGACTTTCTTTACTATTAAACTGAGTGAAAAATGAATACAGCATCTCAAAATCTAAATATGCAAATCATAATATTACTGAACAAATCAGTTCAGTTGAAATCAATTAATCTTATTCATGGCAGTTCTGTGAGCATTTAGACAATCCCTATCAAGTGCTTGCAACTGATCAAAAAGTTCATAAATGGAAGATTTGTGAAATTGTGATTTTGTTTGTGAATATAATCATAGAAGTAAACTGGTAAGTAGGTTTTCTGTGTTTTCTGGTTTTGGAGAGTGTAGAATGGAGTGGCAGGATGAGATGTCTCTGCTGGGGAGATCACTGCCTGAGAGTGAGAACTAGACCACCCACTAATGGGAAGACTGGAAGCAGACAGTGAAATTGACCCTCACAACCTCCATCTGCAGTAGCATAAGGGATCTAGTTTGATGTCCTGTACCTCACCCCATGTAATCTCCGAACATTCTATTCTGCTGAATGACAGGGTAACTATCTGGCTGTTTTTCAACAGAGTCGTCAGCAAGGTTTATGAAATCATTTCTGCTTGCTTCAAGTAACAACTAGCTCATCTTGTCAGGCTTCTTAAATTACCACTGATTTAGACATTACCAAAATCACCACTAGATGGCAGCAACAAACATTCCATAAAGCAAATTCAAATTGAAGATTTGGTCAGTAAATAAATCACTGAGCACGAAGAATGCCAAAACTAACCAGAAAGTTAATTTGAATACTATTTTCAATTAAATCTACACACAAGAGGGCGACACATACAACTTTTAAAGCTTGAATTGCAGTTTTCTTTATTTTTGATTTATAAATTCAGCTTTGATTACACACCTAAGAGCAAATATTCTAATCTCTTTGAATCTATAAATAATTCTTTCAAAATCCAGTCAATTGGTTTGTATAAATTCACTGCTGTGCCTAATTTCTTACAGTTTTCCACTGGATTAATGGCCCGGAACTTGCGGTCCTGATGACAGTGAACTGCCTTTGAAACTGACTGCAACTTCAGGATTTAGTGCATGGGCAGCCTAACACAGAAATCCTGAAGTTGCGGTCTGTCATTCACTGCTCCTCCACAGGATGCACTGTGGACACGCCCCCCTCCCACACCGAGTTGCCAGTTAGTGAAATCACTAATCTGACGAAAAATTCCCCTTTTCCAAACAAATATCGCTGTTAGAAACCCCATAAAAAGTTAGGCCCATTCAAATGAAGTGTAACTGAGTTTTTAACAGCGATCTAAGTATTAACTACTGATAAACAACAGTTCTGGTCCTGAAAAATTAATTTTATATTAGCAGGATGTCAAATTCTCCATTAAGTTAAAAATTATTAGATTTTAAAAGTTAATGTTTGTTCATGATTTTTCAGCTTCTACCTTAACCCAATGTGTATGTCCCAAATAACAACAGAAAATGCTGGAAAAACTCAGCAGGCCAGGCAACATCCGTGGAGAGAAATTAGTGTCGACGTTTCGGGTCGAAACCCTTTTTCAAAACTGGAAAGGAAATGAAACAGATCGAAGGCAGGGCTGCGATAGAACAAAAGAAGTAAAGGGACATTAAGAGGTATTCAAAACCAGACGAGATGGTAATAGGACAGTGGAGACAAAAGACGGCTCAGATTAGGTGTGAAGTGTACTGGCAGGATGAGAGTCTGCCATGTGGGAGAGAGAAAAAAAAGGAAAGGGGGGGTGTAATGTATGTACCTTTAAGGGGGGAACTACTTTCTACAGCTCATGTATACTGTAGTACCAGCAGTGACCACATCTGTTGTGATGAAATATGTCATTCATCAGACTCTGTATTTAACTACATATATTGTATTGCCTGCTCCTGTGTTTGTATTGCCTGCTCCTGTGTTTTACCTTGTATTGCATATAGTGCACCGCCCCCTTTCTCCCCATTGGGTGTGTCGGCTCTGCCCATACCTGGCCCTACTTAAGACAAGCCCAGGCTTGTCTTGCAACAGAACAGCAGAATGCTAGGTGAAGCTAGGTGAAGACACAGGCATCTTTCTTTGCTAATAAAAGCCTTGTTTTATCCAGTTAACTTTGAGCCTTGAAGTTATTGAGGTGCATCAATTTTATTAGCAAACTTTCAACGATGGATCAACTTTTGAAACCGGAACGCTTGGATTTGGACCCGCATGCTTCGGATGCATCGGCACGGTTTGGATACTGGTTCCAGTGCTTGGAATTTTTTATGGCCAACTCCGAAGCCGTCACAGCCTCTAAAGCCACCGGAGATGTGAAACTCGGGATCCTGCAGAATCGGGTAAGCCACCGGGTTTTTCCACTCATCCAAGACGCCGCCACCTACCTGGATGCCTGCAACGCTCTAAAGGCCCACTATCAGCGGCCTACCAACGAGGTGTACGCCAGGCATCTGATTGCTACCTGCACACAGCGACCCGGAGAGTCGCTAGAGGACTTTCTAGTCACCCTAAAAGTGCTTGGCAAAGACTGCAAATGCAAAGACATGAAAGCCACGGTATACACAGACGAGCTTATTCGGGATGCCTTTATCGCAGGCCTTAGCTCTAATTACATCCGGCAGAGACTGCTAGAGAAAACGGGCCTAGATCTGACACAGGCTGTGGACACAGCGCGATCGCTGGATGTGGCTCAGAAGAACTCTGACTCCTACTCGGCAGGCCGCGCGGCCCACGCCGCCTCTGTTTCCCAGCCCGGTAGCCCAACACCGTCGGGGCCCTGCTCTCCCCCCAGAAGCCCTACGACCGCCGCGACGCATCGGGGCCCCAAATGCTACTTCTGCGGGCAGCCGAAGCACACCAGGAACCTGTGCCCGGCGAAAGGCACCACCTGCTATAAGTGCGGTAAGAAGGGGCACTTTGGGAAGGTGTGCAGAGGGAACCCCGCAGGCAAACCCGCCACCGCCGCGTGCGCGCCGTGGGAGCGGCCATCTTGGACGCCATCTTGTCCGACCTCGTGGGGTCTGCCATCTCGCGAGCAGACATCGTGGACGCCATCTTACCCGGCCTCATGTGGCCCACCATCTTGTCCCGATCAGGGCCCTACAGTGGCGTCGATCACAGTGGACCAGTCCAGACTGCACCCACTATCCAAATCGATGGTGGACATCGAGGTAAACGGGTGCAAGGTTAAATGTTTAATTGACAGCGGGAGCACGGAGAGCTTCATTCACCCTGGTCTGGTACAACGACTCTCTCTAACTATAGTCCCTACTCAGGGCACGATCTCTATGGCCGACAAAACCCAGATATCGACTATTGCGGGTTACTGCGCGGTACGATTGTCCGTTAAAGGCACTGTATATAATAATTTTAAACTGTTAATTATGAGGGATTTATGTGTGAGCGTGATCTTGGGCCTGGATTTTCAGTGCCACCACCAAAGCATCACGCTCAATTTCGGTGGGACCCAGCCGCCCCTCACAGTGTGCGGTCTGGCTACCCTGAAGGTAAAGCCGCCTTCGCTATTCGCGAACCTTACCCCTAACTGCCGGCCAATAGCGACCAAAAGCAGGAGGTACAGCTGGGAGGACAGGCGGTTTATCGCGACCGAGGTAGACAGGCTCCTGAGGGAGCGCATTATTGAACGCAGCAACAGCCCGTGGCGCGCCCAAGTGGTGGTGGTGAGGGGTAGCGAGAAGAAGCGGATGGTGATTGACTATAGTCAAACAGTCAACATCTATACCCAACTAGACGCCTACCCGCTACCCCGCATATCTGAGATGGTGAACCAAATCGCCCAATACCGGGTGTTCTCCACTATCGACCTCAAGTCAGCGTACCACCAGCTCCCTATCAGACCAGAGGACCGTTCGTACACCGCCTTCGAGGCAAACGGACGCCTCTACCAGTTCCTCAGAGTCCCCTTTGGGGTGACGAATGGGGTCTCGGTCTTTCAGAGGGAGATGGACCGCATGGTCGATGACCACCACTTGCAAGCAATCTTCCCCTATCTCGACAACATCACCATCTGCGGCCACAACCAACAGGACCACGACTCAAACCTCGCGAGGTTTCTGAAAACCGCACAAAAACTCAACCTCACTTACAACGAGGACAAGTGCGTTTTCAACACCACGCGCCTCTGCATACTAGGCAGCGTGGTGGAGAATGGGGAAATCGGACCAGACCCCGACCGATTACGCCCCTTACGGGAGCTGCCCCTGCCCAACACTCCCAAAGCCCTGAAAAGGTGCCTGGGGTTATTCTCGTATTATGCCCAATGGGTCCCTAACTACTCCGATAAAACCCGCCCCCTCTTGAAAGCATCCTCTTTCCTGCTCTCTGCTGAGGCCCATGCTGCCTTCAAAAGGCGGGCCACGCTACAGGCAGTGGACGAGAACACTCCCTTTCAAGTGGAAAGTGATGCGTCTGACCTTGCCTTGGCGGCCACTCTCAACCAGGCGGGGCGGCCCGTAGCTTTCTTCTCGAGGACCCTCCAGGGGCCCGAGATCAGACACTCCTCCGTGGAAAAGGAGGCCCAAGCCATCGTGGAGGCAGTGCGCCACTGGCGGCACTACCTAGCCGGCAAACGCTTCACCCTACTTACCGACCAGCGGTTGGTAGCGTTTATGTTCAATAATAAACAGAGGGGGAAGATTAAAAATGATAAGATTCTTAGGTGGCGGATCGAGCTCTCCACCTTCGAGTACGACATCATATACCGGCCGGGGGCCCTTAACGAATCCCCCGATGCCCTCTCACGAGGGATGTGTGCCAACGCCACCGGGGATCGGCTACAGACCCTCCACAACGACCTCTGCCACCCAGGGGTCACACGGCTGTTCCACTTCATAAAGTCCCGCAACTTACCCTACTTGATTGAGGAAGTTCGGTCTCTGACCAGGAACTGCCGCACTTGCGCTGAGTGCAAGCCTCGGTTCTACCACCCTGATAGAGCCCACCTAATCAAAGCTACACGGCCCTTTGAGCGGCTTAGCTTAGATTTCAAGGGCCCCCTCCCGTCCGTCGACCGCAATGTTTACTTCCTGAACATTGTGGACGAATACTCCCGTTTTCCATTCGCCTTCCCCTGCCCAGACATGACCAGCGCCACGGTTATTAAATGCCTCAACAGCCTGTTCTGCCTGTTCGGTATGCCAAGCTATATCCACACGGATAGGGGGGCGTCCTTCATGAGTGAAGAGCTACGCCAGTACATGCTGTCCAAGGGGATTGCCACGAGCCGTACCACCAGCTACAACCCCCGGGGTAACGGTCAGGTGGAGCGAGAGAACGGGACAGTATGGAGGGCAGTCACCCTAACTCTAAGGACCAAGGCCCTCCCTATCTCCCGCTGGCAGGAAGTCCTCCCAGATGTGCTCCACTCAATACGGTCACGATTGTGTACCGCCACTAATGCCACGCCTCATGAGCTAATGTTTGTGTTTCCCCGGAAATCCACCTCAGGCGTATCCATACCGTCATGGCTCTCCACCCCAGGTCCGGTACTTTTGCGGAAGCATGTGAGGGGCCACAAGACAGACCCTCTCGTGGAGCCAGTGCACCTGCTCCACGCCAACCCACAATATGCGTATGTCCGGCACGCCGACGGACGGGAGGACAGTGTGTCCATAAAAGACCTCGCCCCAGCCGGTAACAACAGCAACAATGACAATGACTACAACAACAACAGCAACAATGACAACAACCACAACAACTATTACCCACCCACTCCACCCACTATTCTTTCATCACCCCCGGAAGAACACCAACTAACGGTACCCCCACCACCTACTCCTTCAACAACCCCGGTGGCGCCCCCGGCAGAGACCCAGGACGTCACCCGGGACACCCAGCCGGCACCCGCGGCACCGCAACCGTTACGTCGGTCACAGAGGACTATCACACCCCCGGACAGACTAAATCTGTAGAAGGGGTGAATGTGATGAAATATGTCATTCATCAGACTCTGTATTTAACTACATATATTGTATTGCCTGCTCCTGTGTTTTACCTTGTATTGCATATAGTGCACCGCCCCCTTTCTCCCCATTGGGTGCGTCGGCTCCGCCCATACCTGGCCCTACTTAAGACAAGCCTAGGCTTGTCTTGCAGCAGAACAGCAGAATGCTAGGTGAAGCTAGGTGAAGACACAGGCATCTTTCTTTGCTAATAAAAGCCTTGTTTTATCCAGTTAACTTTGAGCCTTGAAGTTATTGAGGCGCATCACCTGTATATAACGCTGAGTAGTAATCTGTTGCTTCAGTTGCAGTTTGAATCACGTTGAGTAAACACCTGTTGTACCGTTCTCTGCAGTCCTTTTCTTATTATTACACAGACGTAACAGTGGCGACGAGCAAGTTCGAACCTACCTGCAACTCTGCATCACCTCCCAGGGATTCGCTCCTGGAGAACAGTGGAAGGAGGTCGAGTCCAGAAGCACGGGTGTCGACCACGGGCAACCGCCCAGTCATCCAGCGGAGATTTGAGCATCGCAGGGGAGGCTGTCGAGAGCCAGGCTTGGCTTTCCAGTCACGGTGGTCCAGCGAAACGGGCTGGCAACAGGTACTGCACAGACCCTTCCTGGACAGTGACGGCCTAGAGCCTGACTGAGCGGCACAGAAAAAGGCCAAGCAGCATCGACGGGGGAGAGAGAGAGGGCAGAGCGCACAGGGCGCAGCCGGTGTTCAGGACCGAGCGGCCTCAACGGGGGAGAGAGGCGAGAGAGAGCAGAGCACAGCCGGTGGTCAAGGGCCGAGCAGCGTCAACGGGGGAGAGAGGCATGCAGGAAAACGCGAGGCGCTGCCATTGCCACGAGGACCGCAGAGAGCGGCGTTGGCAGCAGCGCAGGAGCAGCGCACGAAACCCACAGGGCGTCGCCATTTGCCACGAGGACCGCCGAGAGCGGCGTTGGCAGCAGCGCGGGAGACGCCATTTTAAGTCGCAGCGGGGAAGAAAGGAAAGCGTGGGAGACGCCATTTTAAGCCAGTCTAACCACACCCAAAAATGCCGAAGAGTGGCAGTATCACAGCGTTCGACAATGAAGTCGAAGATTGGACGACATATGTCGAACGCATAGAAGTATACTGCAAGGCGAATGAAGTGCCAGATGACAAGAAAGCGCTGGTATTGTTGAATTCAATGGGTGCAAAAACGTATGGCTTACTACGAAACCTAGTAACCCCAGAGAAGCCAGTAGAAAAGGATTTTGAAAACATAGTGTCAATCCTACAGGACCACTTAAACCCCACACCGCTGCTGATAGCAGAAAGATTTAAGTTTCACAAAAGGAACCAGCATAAAGATGAAAGTAATGCTGAGTATTTAACGGAACTGCGCAAGATATCGAAACACTGCCAGTTTGGAACGGGACAAGCAGATACTTTAAGGGACAAGTTTGTGTGTGGGCTTCAAAGTGAAGGAACCCAGAAACGGCTTCTATCAGAAAAGGATCTTACGCTGGACAAGGCTTTCAGCATTGCAGTATCACACGAAGCAGCAGCACGGGGCGCGGCAGAGATACAATGGAGATCGCAAGAATATGGCACCAATGAAATGTCATACGGAACAGTGAAGTGCTATCGCTGCGGCAGAACAACACACAACCATAAGGATTGCTGGTCCAAGGACAAAGTGTGCAGACAGTGTGGAAAAGTAGGACACATAGCAAGAGTCTGCAGGTCGGGAAAGAAAACCAGCAGCAAGAAATCTCCACAGGAGAAGTACAAGAAGGTACATAAGGTGACGGAGAGTAGTTCAGACAAACAGAAAAGTGATACAGACTCCGGAAGCAAGGAGCTGGGTTGTCTGAAACTACATAATGTGATCAAAACGGAGGATCACCAAACTATCTGGGTCATGCTCAAGATAGCAGGAGTCCAAGTGAAAATGGAATTGGACATGGGATCAGCCCTAACAGTCATAAACCGAAGGGACTACAAGTGGCTATTCTCACATATACCCTTGAGAGATAGAAAGATTGTCTTGAAGATGTACACGGGGCAAAAAGTCTACCCCAAAGGAAAAATAAGGGTGAACGTTATATATAACGGCAAGGAAACACCAAAAATGGACCTATATGTATTGCCAGATGGAGGACCACCACTACTAGGACGTGAATGGATCCGGAAGATACAGCTAGATTGGCATTCCATACAAGCATTGACTGTAGATGCCAAAAAGGATGACGACGTCACACCTGGACGACTGTCAAAAACGCTAACTGACGCAGAAGAAGTGTTCCAGCAGGGAATCGGAACACTAAAAGGCATAACAGCGACGATCAAAATAGAGGAAAATGCAAGCCCAAAGTTTTTTAAGGCCAGACCGGTACCTTATGCAATCCGCCCAGCCGTCGAAGCAGAGCTCGAAGGTTTGGAACATTCAGGAGTACTGTCCAAAGTGGACTGGAGCGAGTGGGCTACACCCATCGTTCCTGTAATGAAGAGGTCGTTGAGTAATACGCCTGGGGAACCAAAGAAGGTTCGCATTTGTGGGGACTTTAAGGTGACAGTGAACCCAGTCCTTCACACTGTACAATATCCGCTTCCGCGGATTGAAGATATTTTCGCCTCGCTATCGGGAGGGAAACGCTTCACTAACATTGAGCTGGCCCAGGCGTACCTGCAAATGGAGGTAGAAGAAGCCTCGAAACAGTACCTCACGATCAACACTCATAAAGGTCTCTACCAATACAACCGGCTGGTGTTCGCGGTAGCATCAGCTCCGGCTATTTGGCAAAGGGCAATGGAACAAGTCCTGCAAGGGATTCCAGGGACCCAGTGTTATTTGGACAACATCCTGGTCACGGGCGAAAATGACAGTGATCACCTCGCCAACCTGGAGCAGGTGCTCACTAGATTGAAGGAATATGGGCTCCGAGCTAATCGCCACAAATGCGAGTTTTTCCAGAAGCAGATCTCGTATTGCGGCCATGTTATTGATAAAGAGGGGTTACATAAGTCCCCTGAAAAGATTGACGCAGTAGTCAAGGCTCCAGCACCGGAAAATGTGTCACAACTGAGGTCGTTCCTCGGGCTGGTGAACTACTACCATAAGTTCTTGCCGAATTTGTCTACCGTACTACACCCACTGAACACCCTACTGCAAACGGGGGTACCATGGAAGTGGAGTGACAAATGTAAACGAGCTTTCCAGAAGAGCAAAGCATTGATCACATCAAAAGAGGTGTTGGCTCATTTCAACCCAGCACTACCAATTCGGTTGGCGTGTGATGCATCACCCTATGGCATTGGAGCGGTGCTGTCGCACAAATTCCCAGACGGCTCGGAGAGGCCAGTAGCCTTTGCGTCTCGGTCACTAACCTCAGCCGAGCGTAACTACGCCCAGATTGACAGGGAGGCCCTCAGCCTAGTGTGGGGAGTGAAAAAGTTCAATCACTATCTGCACGGGCAGAAGTTCACCTTGCTGACTGACCACCAACCACTTGTCTCCATCTTTAATCCAAAGAAGAGCGTTCCGGTGATGACTGCGCAACGGCTACAAAGATGGTCCCTTTTTCTCGGGGCGCACCAATATGAAATCGAGTATAAGGGCACGAAACAGCATGGAAACGCTGATGGGCTATCACGCCTGCCACTGCCTACTGCGGAGGAAGCACCAGCAGTGGATCCTGTCGAAATATTTCATTCGACTATAATTGAATGCTTGCCAGTAACTAACGCTGGTATAGAGAAGGAGACCCGAAATGACCCGACACTGTCTCGGGTATATGATTTGATGGTGAAGGGATGGCCAGCACATGGCGACTCACTGTTGCCAGCATTCTCATCCAGAAGAGAACAGCTGTCAGTATGCCAGGGGACCTTGATGTGTGGATCCCGAGTGGTAATTCCACCCAAGTTAAGGGAAAGAGTGCTCAATGAGCTTCACGAAGGTCATCTGGGAGGGGTGAAAATGAAAAGCCTTGCTAGGGCTTATGTGTGGTGGCCGGGGATCGATCAGCAAATCGAGGACCTGACAAAGAGCTGCTCAGGATGCCAGAAGGTCCAAAATGCACCACCACATGCCCCTCTACACCCATGGGAGTGGCCCTCATCTCCATGGCAACGGGTGCATATTGATTTTGCTGGTCCATTCATGGACTCAATGTTTTTAATAGCCGTGGATGCACACTCAAAATGGCCTGAGGTGATCAAAATGTCCTCCACCACCACGGAGAAAACTATTGCAGTCCTACGGACCATTTTTGCCAGGAACGGCTTGCCAGAGCAGATTTGCTCTGATAACGGACCACAGTTTGTGTCCGAAGAGTTGCGAAGATTTATGAAAAGGAATGGGGTAAGGCATTACACATCCGCCCCGTATCATCCAGCCACAAAAGGATTGGCTGAGAGGTTCGTACAAACCTTTAAAAAAGCAGTAAAGGCCATGTGCGATGACGACATTCCACTGCAGCATAAGGTGGACAATTTCCTGTTAGCCTACAGAAATGCGACACATGCAGTCACCAACTAGGCCCCGGCCATGATGTTCTTTAACTGAAGGTTGAGATCTCGTCTGGATTTGCTCAGACCAAATGTACAAAGAGATGTTGAGAGTAAGCAATTCCAGCACATCAATGAGAAGCCGACAAGGAGCTTCAATGTAGGGCAACCAGTCTTGGCCCGCGGCTACCGAACAGAGAAATGGCAACCAGGAACGATATGCACACGGCAGGAGCCACTAATGTACACAGTGGACGTTGGGGAGAGCATCGTGAGATGCCATGCTGACCAGATCCTAGAGTTACAGGAACGAGTCAACCCCATGCCTCACCCATACGTACCTGATGATGAACCCGACGTACAGGTAGCATCTACCCCAGAAACAGTAGCATCGGAAGCTGATGAACCAACCGATGACAGGGGGCCAGAATCGCCTCCGCACCAAGAGCAAGACACTCGGGAAAGGCGCTATCCAGAAAGGATCAGGAAGCTTCCCCAAAGACTGAATTTATAAATAGACTATTTTCAGCTAATGTTGCATGTTAAAAGTGTTAATTGTAATTAGTTTGATATTTAATTGTTAAATGAGTGTTATGGTACTGTTAATCTAAAAGGGGAGGAATTGTAATGTATGTACCTTTAAGGGGTGAACTACTTTCTACAGCTCATGTATACTGTAGTACCGGCAGTGACCACACCTGTATATAACACTGAGTAGTAATCTGTTGTTTCAGTTGCAGTTTGAACCACGTTGAGTAAACACCTGTTGTACCGTTCTCTGCAGTCCTTTTCTTATTATTACACGGACGTAACAGGGGGGAAAGGGAAGACCCAAAACAAAGGGGTGGGAAAAAAATGTAAGTAAAAATGTAATAGGGGCCGAGGTTATGATCTGAAATTGTTGAACTCGATATTGAGTCCGGAAGGCTGCAACGTGCCTAATCGGAAGATGAGGTGCTGTTCCTCGAGTTTATGTTGAGCTTCCGTGGAACAATGCAAGAGGCCAAGGACGGTGAGGTCCGAGTGGGAATGGAGTGGTGAACGAAACTGACAGGCGACCGGAAGCTCGGGGTCACCCTTACGGGCTGAACGGAGGTGTTCCGCAAAGCAGTCACCCAATCTGCGTTTGGTCTCCCCAATGTAGAGGAGACCGCAACGTGAGCAGCAAATACAGTATACTAGATTGCAAGAAGTACAAGTAAATCGCTGTTTCACCTGGAAGGGGTGTTTGGGGCACTGAACAGTGGGAAGGGGGGAGGTATAGGGGCAGGTGTTACATCTCCTGCGCTTGCACGGGAAGGTGCCAGGCGAAGGGGAAGGGCTGTTGGGGGTGATAGAGGAGTGGACCAGGGTGTCTCAGAGGGAGCGGTCCCTACGGAATACTGAAAGGGGAGGGAGGGGAAGATGCGTTTGGCGGTGGGATCACTTTGGAGGTAGCGGAAATGGCGGAGGATGATCCGTTGAATGTGGAGGCTGGTGGGGTGAAAGGTGAGGACAAGGGGAACCCTATCGTGGTTCTGGGAAGGAGGCGCAGGGGTGAGGGCAGAAGAGCGGGAGATAGAATGGACACGGTCGAGGGCCGTGTCAACCACGGTAGAGGGGAACCCTCGGTTGAGGAAAAAGGAAGACATGTCGGAAGCACTGGTGTGGAAGGTGGCATCGTTGGAGCAGATATGGCGGAGACGGAGAAATTAGGAGAATGGAATAAAGTCCTTACAGGAGGCGGGGTGGGAGGAAGTGTAGTCCAGGTAGCTGTGGGAGTCAGTGGGTTTGTAGTAAATATTGGTCGATAACCTATCCCCAGAGATGGAGACGGAGAAGTCGAGGAAGGGAAGGGAAGAGTCAGAGATGGACCATGTGAAGGTGAGGGAAGGGTGGAAATTGGAGGCAAAGTGAATGAAATTGTCTAATTCGGGGCGAGAGCAGGAAACGGCACTGATACAGTCATCAATGTATCGGAAAAAGAGGTGAAGGAAGGGACCTCCCTTCTTTGTATGTCCCAATCTTTGGCCCAGAAATTCGGGTCTCCACGGGGGAGTACGCACGGAGTACTCACCCGTAGGCCCAATGGAAGTGCCGGTTTCCTGCATGTGCAGGAAAGCGGCACTTCCGTTCCCCTGAAAGAAGGGGTTCAGAGTTCGAACGCGTGTGCGGGAGAGGCTGCGCATGCGCATCAAACTTCCGTTTTTTTGCAGGTTTTCCCGGGAGTGTAAGTCTCCAGGAATTACACATTTAAAAAGCAGTCGTAAGGCCTGCTTTTGACAAGGTAAGTGGTGAATTAATTAAAATTAAAACATTTTTTCCACAGGTTTATTATTTTTAAATACTTTAAAGAAAGGTAAGTTTATTTTTAGCCCTGCTAGAATTTTTTTTTAAATTTCAAAAATTTAAATTATTGTTTAAAATAGTTATTTCATGTAATTTATAGTTTATTTAAAAATGTGATTTTTTAAAAATGTATTTGAAGATTTAGTGATGTTTTGGGGCCAGTAGTATTTATAAGTTTTGACAGCTCTTCCTGTCAAACTTATGAATGAAGCATTCCCTGCTCCGATTGGCTCCCCATGGCCCACGTGATCCCAGGGGATGCATCGAACTAACTGCGCCCCTGGGATATGCAAGCACTGCGCGCCGGCAGCTGGAGGAGGCCCAGGATCGGAATTCCACGGGGGCCCACAGCTTAACGGCCAGCACGCTAGGTAAGTGCAGTTCGGGGGCTTACACCCGCGGGAGGCCCCCGACCCGAATTTCTGGGCCGATATTTTGCTCTCTGTAATTTTTTTTTAAATGTTTGATTATTTGTGCTTTCTATTTCCTGGTTCCCTGTCTGTGAGAATTCTGCAATGTGATTGGCTGCTTAGGCAGCTTGTTGACATCACAGCAGCTCGCACAAGGGGATTCCCACTAAACTACGCTGATTTCAACTGCACGTCGGAAAAGCCAAATTCTTCGCCACAGAGATCACGAGAACTTTGTGTGAAGCTTACTTTGGGGCCAATGGCGAACATCGCTAACCACAAATTACAGCCTATGTCTTTGGATTATACTTGACTAGATAGATAAGTGGCTGTTAAGCCATATAAAATGTGTAAATCAAGAGTAGTACAGGTGAATCTTCATTACCACCAAACACCTGGTCAATGAAATTGAACTGAATGAACTCACCCTTGCTGTTAAAATAAAAAGATGTCAAGATTAACAGTCTGGTTTCTAAAAGTGAAACCATTTTGTTCTTTATTCTAATCAGGCCACTGTTCCATTTAATACACATTCCCTTTTAAGTCTGCAGAACTCTATAGCTGTGTGAATTAGGAGCATTGCTGCAGAATGCTAGCCTACTACTAGTTAACTCCCCACCCAATCCCAATACTGCTGGTTTTTCAATCAAATTGGTTAAATTGTGCTGCTCCTGCCCACACAGCAGGCTGCTAATGGAACACCTGCTCTGTGGTATTAAGCAGCTGTGCAGTATTTCAGCAGCTTTGACAGCCATTTAAACTGCTGCCTTTGTGCAGGCCACAGCAAAACAGGGGTTAAGTTTTAATATTGTAAGATGGCAGCTTCTTGCTTTGATGAGGCAGTGCAGGAGCTGCTGATACAAGAAGTGTGGGAAAGGACGGTTGCCTTATTTCTATGATGATGAGGCAGGGCATCTTTTTCAAAAGCAGCAGAAAGGGTCAGTGCTGTCTGCACAACCCAAAGGTCCTGGATGCAGATCAGGAAGAAGACAGCAGATCTGATGAAAGCTTTCTTTGCCAGGTATATGCTCCAACTATGAATGGCACAAAGTATACTGTTATAATCTGCAAGTCATTTAGTGCTGCCTTCTCCTAACCCTTCATACCAGCTTATCCTGTGCTATCCTGCCAGAAGATGAACAGCCTCCTGAATGCTTTCTGTGCGTGGCACAAATAAAATCAGCAACCTAGAACTAGAAATGTTGTCAGCCTGAAGCACGAACGGGCTTGATGTAGGAAATCCTTGTAAAACTACGTAGCTGCAGGATGTGTGTTCATTTACTGTCAAACAAGATGGTCTGCAGGGTGACACGTGTACGTCACTGTGTACTCTCAAAACTTGCAAAATCAGAATTCTCTGCTTGCAGGACAAGATGTCACATAATTGCAAGGGACAGACCAGAATTGGAGGAGGTCATGGACACCACAAATCCTTGACTTTATTTCAGAAGGCTACCCTGAACATGATTCGGCACAAGAATATCAAAGGAATAGGAGGAGGGTGAAGCTAAAGGCCCATCCAAACTCAGAGTTAGTCCCATCCTGCTCTTTGTCTCCTACTCACTGACACAGACATAAAATCAACCATGAAAATATCACACACAGTATATTGCTATGCAAACATTGTTTGAAGGTACTTCTTGGTGCCAATGTTATGACCTATCTTCTGTTTTAAAGGCCTCAAAAAAAAATAAAGAAAGACTTGCATTTATATAGCACCTTTCACCAACTCAGACTGTCCCAAAGTGCTTTACAACCAATGATGTACTTTTGAAGTGTAGTCTCGGTTACAATGTAGGGAAGCGTGGTAGCCAATTTGCGCACAGCAAAGTCCCACAAACAGCAATGAAATAATAACTAGATTTTCTGTTTTAGTGATGTTGGTTGAGGCATAAATATTGGCCAGGACACCGGGACTAACTCCTGTGTGTCTTAGGATTGTTTATGTTCACCTGAGAGGGCAGAGGGGGCCTCAGTTTAACATCTCCTGGCCCAGTTTGTTCTGTGTTCTTTTCAATACCTGGAACTCTGCTCATGTTTGCTTCTTGGACTTCTGAACTCCTCTGCCATCAGGACTGCACGACTCTGCTGGACTACACTGTTTGCCTCGGCTGTTGTGACTGTTCTGCCATTCAATCGCTTCAAGTTTAAGGTAACCTGTTCCAGCCCCTCACCCCACCTAATGCTGTTACCTGCTGAACTTCAGGACTGTACTTTAATGTACTCCTGGCTTCTCCACTTTACTCTGCTGCTGTGTTGGGTCCTGAACAGAAATCCATCTACTCTTGGGCCGAAGTCCATTTCTCTGCTGACATCTGGGTTTTATTGTGACCTCCACCTTCGCCGCTTTCTACTGCGACTGTATTCTCTGTTATCTGCCTTTATTCCGGTACCTGGTCTATTTCTGCGGGCTCAGTTATCCCCTCTGCTGGGAATTTTTCACTCTTACACTGTTACCTCTGATCTGTTCCTGCTGATTTCCGTTCCTGCTCTGGATTCTGCTCCCTTGCTACTAAATGATCTCTGCTTTGCTGTTTTCCCATTGCTTCCTGTGGCTGCTGGTGCCACTCATCCTTCAGAACTCCTCTGTCACCCTTTGCTGTATTGGGTTACATAGGATATACAGCAGAGAAACGGCATTTGGCCCAAACAATTCATGCCGGTGTTTATGCTCCACTCGAGCCTCCTCCCGACTTCCCTCATCTAACTCTATCTGCATAACCTTCTATTCCCTTCTCCCTCATGTGCTCATCTAGCTTCCCCTTAAATGCATCTATACTATTTGCTTCAACCATTCCCTGTTGTAGTGAGTTCCACATTCTCACCACTCTCTGGGTGAAGAAGTTTCTTCTGAATTTGCTATTTGATTTCTTGGTGACTATCTTAGATTGATGGCCTCTAGTTTTGCTCTACTCTACAAAAAAACCTTTCATAAATTTAAAGACCTCTATTAGATCACCCCTCAGCCTTCTCTTTTCAAGAGAAAAGAGACCCAGCCTGTTCGTCCTTTCCTGATAGGTATAACCTCACATTTCTGGTATCATCCTTGTAAATCTTTTTTGCACCCTCTCCAGTGCCTCTATATCCTTTTTATAATATGGCGACCAGAATTGTACGCAGTACTCTAGGTGTGGTCTAACCAAGGTTTGATACAAGTTTAGCATAACTTCTCCACTTTTCAATTCTATCCATCTAGAAATAAACCCTAGTGCTTGGTTTGCTTTTTTATGGCCCTATTAACCTGTGTTGCTACTTTTAGTGATTTGTGTATTTGTACTCAGATCCCTTTGCTCCTTTGCCCCATTTAGATTCTTATTTTCCAAGTAATATGTGACCTCCTTATTTTTCTTAACAAAATGTAATACCTCACATTTATCTGTGTTGAATTTCATTTGCCAATTATATGCCCATTTGGCAAGCTTATTAATGTCTTCCTGTAATTTGTTGCAGTCCTCCTCAGTTTTGACTATCCACCCTGCCAATTTGGTGTCATCCAAGGTCTAAATCATTAATATAAATTGAGAACAACAGTGGTCCCAGGCCAGCACTGATCCTTGTGGGACCCCACTTTCCACCTTCTGCCACTCTGAATAGCTACCCTTTACACCTACTCTCTGCTTTCTGTCTTGAAGCCAGCTAGCTATCCATTCTTCTGCTTGTCCCCTGACTCCACATTCTCTGACCTTATTCATTAGTCTATTATATGATACCTTATCGAAAGCCTTTTGGAAATCTAGATAACTTACATCTACTACATTACCCTTGTTTACTCTCTGTTACTTCTTCAAAGAATTCAATAAGGTTGGTCAAGTAAAACTTGTAACTACCTGCATGTAAACAGTAAGCGGGTAGTAAGAGGCAGGGTAGGGCCTATTAGGGACAAAGAAGGTAATATATGCTTAGAGGTGCAGGGCAAGGCTGGAATACTCAATGAGTACTTTGTATCGGTGTTTACTAAGGAAGTGGATGCTGACAAAATATCGGTAAAAGTGGAAAAGGTAGAAGCAACGGAAGGGGTGAAAATTGATAGACAGGATGTGCTTAGAGTGGATAAGTCGCCTGGTCCAGATGGCTTGCATCCCAGGTTGCTAAGGGAATTGGGGGAGGAGTTAGCGGAAGGGCTTGCCATAATTTTCCAATCTTCCCTAGATGTGGGGGAGGTGCCTGAGGATTGGAAAGTGCAAATGTGACACCTTTGTTCAAGAAAGGGTGTACTCTTCTGATGGGTACATAAACAAATAGACTAACTAAAATAACTTTAAATAAAACTCAACAAATTAAATTAAAATTTTGTTGCAAGAAAGGGTATAAGGACAATCCTAGTAACTACAGGCCGGTCAGTTTAACATCAGTGGTGGATAAAGTTTTAGAAACAATAATCAAGGAAAAAATTAACAGGCGCTTGGAGAGGTTTAAGCTAATTAAGGAGCGTCAACATGGATTTGTAAAAGGCAGATCGTGTTTGACTAATCTAATTGAATTTTTTGATGACGTAACAGGGAGGATTGATGAAGGGAATGCAACGGATGTTGTCTACATGGATTTTAGGAAGGCATTTGACAAAGTACCATATAGAAGGCTGGTTAACAAAATTGAGGCTCATGGAATAGGTGGGTCAGTGGCAGCTTGGATAAGGAATTGGCTTAAGGACAGAAAACAGTGAGTTGTGGTAAATGGCTGTTTTTCAGACTGGAGGATGGTAGACAGTGGTGTTCCCCAAGGGTCAGTGCTGGGGCCACTGCTTTTTTGATTTGTATAAATGACCTGGATATTGGAATACAGAGTAGAATTTCAAAATTTGCTGATGACACCAAACTTGGGGGTGTGGCAAACAGGACACAGAAATGGGCAGACAAGTGGCAGATGGAATTTAATACAGAGACGTGTGAGGTGATGCATTTTGGCAGAAGGAACAGGGAGAGGCAATATACACTTAATGGCACAGTTTTAAAGAGTGTGCAGGGACAGAGGGACCTGGGAGTGAATGTGCATAGGTCCCTGAAGGTGGTGGGACATATTGAGAGAGTGGTTAGCAAAGCATATGGGATCTTGGGCTTCATAAATAGAGGTATTGAGTACAAAAGTACAGAAGTTATGCTGAACCTTTATAAAGCGCTGGTTAGGCCACAACTGGAGTATTGCGTCCAGTTCTGGTCACCACACTTTAGGAAGGATGTGAAGGCATTTGAGAGGGTGCAGAGGAGATTTACCAGAATGGTTCCGGGGATGGGGGATCTTAGCTACAAGAACAGGTTGGAGAAGCTGGATTTGTTTCCATTAGAGCAAAGGAGGTTGAGGGGCGATTTGATAGAAGTGTACAAGATTATGACGGGTTTGGATAGGCTAGACGGGGAAAGGCTGTTTCCACTAGTTGATGGTACAAAGACTAGGGGACACAGATTTAAGGTTTTGGACAAGAGATACAGGGGGGATGTGAGGAAAAACATGTTTACACAGCAAGTGGTGAGGACCTGGAACTCGCTGCCGGTGGAAGCGGACACAGTCAATGTTTTCAAGAGGAGATTGGATAGACACTTGAGGGAAATAAACTTGCAGGGCTACAGGGATAGAGCGGGGAATGAGTCTGACTGGATTGCTCTACAGAGAGTCGGCATGGACTTGATGGGCCAAATGGCCGCCTTCTGTGCCTATATGACACTATGACTTTCCCTTTTGAAATCCATGCAACTATTCATTATTATATTTTTGGCTTCTATTTTTTCCTTTAGTAGGGATTCCATTATTTTTCCTACCACCGATGTTAAGCTACTGGTCTATAGTTCCCTGGATATGTTCTAGCTCTCTTCTTAAATATAGGTATTACGTTCGCTATCCGCCAGCCCTCTGGCACTACACCTTTTTCTAATGAATTATTAAATATGTGTAATAGTGCCTCTGCTATCTCTTCCCTAGATTCTTTTAAAATGCACGGATGTAATCCATCTGGACCAGGGGGTTTACCCTCTTTGAGTTTGATTAGTTTGTTTAATATTTCTCCTCTTTCTATTTTAAATGCCATTATCATGTCCACCTGATCTGTCTCTCTGGTAAATACTGAAGCAAAGTAATTTAATATTTCTGCCATTTCACTATCACTGCCTGTGATTTTATCCTGACCGTCCCTTAGTGGCCCTATTCCTATCCCAACTTTGCTTTTTTTATTCATGTGCCTGTAGAATCTTTTACTATTTTGTTTTATCTTCCTCGATAATTTAATTTCATAGTTCCTTTTTGCCTTCCTAATTGTTCTTTTGACTTCTCTCCTAATCTCTTCATATTCTCGAGTGTTATGCTCTCCCCTGCTGTCCATGTACTCAGTGTATGTCTCTTTCCTTACCCTCAATTTTTCCCTTATGTCTTTATTCATCCATGGTGTCTTATTAATGTTTAGCTTGTTCTTGTTTTTTAGCGGAATATATTTTTCCTGGACTCTGTTGTACACCCTTTTAAATGTTTCCCATTGCTATTCTACATCATTGTTTGCCAATATTGTTGTCTATTTTATTTTCCCACGTTCTATTTTCAGCCCATGTGCTTCTATTTTCCGAATAAGTCTGTTATGAGGCACTTTATTGAATGCCCTTTGAAAGTCCATATATACAACATCTACTGCACTACCTTCATCAACCTTCTCTGTTACTTCACCAAAGAACTCAATCAGGTTAGGCAGATACGATTTGCCTTTAATAAATCCTTGCTGGCTGTCGCTTATTAACCCATGCTCTCCAAGTGAGAATTAATTTTGTCCTTCATAACAGCCTCTAGTAGTTTTCTTACCACTGACGTTAGACTGATTAGTCTGTAGTTACCAAGTGTTCCCTCTCCCCTTTTTTGAACAGGAGTGTAACATTTGTAATTCCCCAATACTCTGGCACCACTCCAATATCCAAGGAGGATTAAAAAAACTGTGGTTGGAGCTTCTGCTATCTCCATCCTAGCTTCCCTTAGCAACCTAGTATGCATCTCATCTGGACCGGGTGACTTATTAACTTTGAGTGATGCCACCTAAACTATTTAGCATCTCCTTTCTATCTATTTTTATCCTATCCGATATCTCTACTCCCCCCTCCTCTACTCCGACATTAACTTCAACCTCTTATTTTGTGAAGACAACAACAACTTATATTTACATAAGAACATAAGAAGTAGGAGCAGGAGTAGGCCATACGGCCCCTCGGGCCTGCTCCGCCATTCAATAGGATCATGGCTGATCCGAACCTAGACTCACGTCCACTTCCCTGCCCGCTCCCCATAACCCTTAATTCCCTTATCAGCTAGGAAACTGTCTATCTCCGTTTTAAATTTATTTAATGTCGCAGCTTCCACAGCTCTCCGAGGTAGCAAATTCCATAGATTTACTACCCACTGAGTGAAGAAGTTTCTCCTCATCTCAGTTTTGAAACGGCAGCCCCTTATTCTAAGATTATGCCCCCTAGTTCTAGTCTCACCCATCAGTGGAAACATCCTCCCCGCATCCACCCGATCAAGCCCCCTCACAATCTTATATGTTTTGATAAGATCGCTTCTCATTCTTCTGAATTCCAATGAGTAGAGGCCCAACCTACTCAACCTTCCCTCATAAGTCAACCCCCTCACCTCCGGAATCAACCGAGTGAACCTTCTCTGAACTGCCTCGAGAGCAAGTATATCTTTTCTTAAATATGGAAACCAAAACTGTACGCAGTATTCCAGGTGTGGCCTCACCAGTACCTTGTATAACTGAAGCAAGACTTCCCTGCTTTTATACTCCATCCCCCTTGCAATAAAAGCCAAGATTCCATTGGCCTTCCTGATCACCTGCTGTACCTGCATACTAACCTTCTGTGTTTCATGCACCAGGACCCCCAGATCCCTTTGTACTGTAGCACTTTGCAGTTTCTTTCCATTTAGATAATAACTTGCTCTTTGATTTTTTCTGCCAAAGTGCATAACCTCACACTTTCCAACATTATATTCCATCTGCCAAATTTCTGCCCACTCACTTAGCCTGTCTATGTCCTTTTGCAGGTTTTTTATGTCCTCCTCACTCACTGCTTTCCCTCCCATCTTTGCATCGTCGGCAAACTTGGATACGTTGCACTTGGTCCCTTCCTCCAAATCGTTAACATAGATTGTAAAGAATTGGGGTCCCAGCACTGACCCCTGCGGAACACCACTAGTTACTGATTGCCAACCCGAGAATGAACCATTTATCCCAACTCTCTGTCTTCTGTTAGATAGCCAATCTTCCACCCATGCCAGTATATTACCCCCATCCCATGATTTTTTATCTTGTGCAGTAATCTTTTGTGTGGCACCTTGTCAAATGCCTTTTGGAAGTCCAAATACACCACATCCACTGGTTCCCCTTTATCCACCCTGTTTGTTATGTCCTCAAAGAATGCGAGCAAATTTGTCAAACATGACTTCCCCTTCATAAAACCATGCTGACTCTGTCCGATTAAATTATGCTTATCCAAATGTCCTGTTACTACTTCCTTAATAATGAACTCCAACATTTTACCAACCACAGATGTTAGGCTAACTGGTCTATAGTTTCCAGCCTTTTGTCTACCTCCCTTTTTAAATAAGGGCGTTACATTAGCAGTTTTCCAATCTGCTGGGACCTTTCCTGAATCCAGGGAGTTTTGGAAAATTACCACCAATGCATCCGCAATCCCTACCGCTACTTCTCTCAAGACCCTAGGATGTAAGCCATCAGGTCCAGGGGATTTATCCGCCTTAAGTCCCATTATCTTACCGAGTACCATCTCCTTAGTGATTTTAATCATGTTTAGCTCCTCCCCCCCATAGCCCTCTGTTTGTCCAGTGTTGGGATATTTTTAGTGTCCTCTACTGTAAAGACTGATCCAAAATATTTGTTCAGCGTATTTGCCATCTCCATGTTCCCCACTACTAATTTCCCGGTCTCGTCCTCTAAGGGACCAACATTCACTTTAGCCACCCTTTTTCTTTTTATATAACTGTAGAAACTCTTGCTATCTGTTTTTATATTTTTTGCTAGTTTACTTTCATAATATATCTTCCCTTTCTTAATTAATCTTTTAGTTATTCTTTTCTGGCTTTTAAATGCTTCCCAATCTTCTATCCTCCCACTAGATTTGGCTACTTTATATGCCCTTGTTTTCAGTCGGATACTATCCTTTATTACTTTACTTAGCCACGGATGGCTGTCTTTTCTTTTATGCCCCTTTTTCCTCAGTGGAATATATTTTTCTTGAAAGTTGTGAAATATCTCCTTGAATGTACACCACTGCTCCTGTACTGTCTTACACCTTAATCTATTTTCCCAGTCCACTTTAGTCAACTCTGCTCTCATACCTTCATAGTCTCCTTTATTTAAGCTTAGTACGCTGGTTTGAGATCCAACTCTCTCACCCTCCAACTGAATTTGGAATTCAACCATGTTATGGTCACTTATTCCAAGGGGATCCTTTACTAGGACATTTTTTATTAATCCTGTCTCATTACACAGGACCAGATCTAAGATTGCCTGCCCCCTGGTTGGTTCAGTAACATACTGCTCAAGGAACCCATCCCTAATGCACTCTACGAACTCTTCCTCAAGGCTGCCCTGCCCAATTTGATTTGTCCAGTCAATATGAAAGTTAAAATCTCCCATGATTATAGCTGTTCCCTTATTACAAGCCCCAACTATTTCCTGATTTATACTCCGACCAATAGAGTTGCAACTGTTAGGAGGCCTATAGACTACGCCCACTAGTGACTTTTTCCCCTTATTATTCCTTATCTCCACCCAAACTGTTTCACTATAGCGCCTTTAACATAATGGGCCAGTAATTCCTGTCCCAGCGCATGAGTACAGACGGGGTACTCACGCGTGGGCCTGGAGGAATTGCCGGTTTTCAGCATGCACAGCGCATGCGGGGAAAACCGGCATTTCCTCTCCTCTGACCCAAGGGGTTAAGAGGCGGAACGCGTGCGAGGTTTCAGGTAGCGCGTGCGCGCTGAACTTTCCTTTTTTTTTTGAAGAGTTGCCCGTGGGGAAAAGACTCCGGTTTTTATGCATGAAAAAAGCAGCTGTAAGTACTTACTTTTAACAGGTAAGTGGTCTATTAAGTAAAATTAGAAATTTTTTCCACAGGTTCATTATTTTTGAAGACTTTACAGTAAGGTAAGTGTATTTTTAGCCCAGATTTTTTATATAATAATTTTTTTCAAAATTTAAAATTATTGTTTAAAATAGTTTTTTACATTATAGTTCATTTAAGTAGTGCGTTTTTTTTTTTTTCTTCTTCTTTCAAGTTTAAGTAGTGTTTTGGGGCCAGGAGTTTTCATGAGTTTGACAGTTCTTACTATCAAACTCATGAATGAACTTTTGCAACCTCCCATTGGTTGCCCAGTGCTCACGTGATCCGAGCCGGCTCATCACACTAAGTACACCGCTGGGTCACGCACACACAGCGCGGCAGGACCTGAAGCGGGCCAGTGACAGGAAATGCAATGCGGGCCAGGATTGAAATGTCAGCGCGCCGGGTAAGTGCACATCGGGGGCTTGCGCGCGCGGCAAGCCCCCAAACCTAATTTCTGGGCCATAAAAACATCCCAAGGCACTTCACAGGAGTGTTATCAAAAAAAAATGTGACACCAAGCCATATAAGGAAATGTTAAGTCAGATGACCAAAAGCTTGGTCAAAGAGGTAGGTTTTAAGGAGCGTCTTAAAGGAGGAAAGAGAAGTGGAGAGACGAGAGATTTAGGGAGGGAATTCCAGAGCTTAGGACCTAGGCAGCTGAAGGCACGACCACCAATAATGGAGCATTTAAAATCGGGGATGTTCAAAAGGCAAGAATAGACGGAGCGCAGAGGTCGAGGGGGATTATAGGGCTGGAGGAGATAAGAGATAAGGAGGGGTGAGGTCATGGAGGGCTTTGAAAACAAGGATGAGAATTTTAAAATCGAGGCATTGCTTAACTGGGAGCCAATGTAGGTCAGCAAGCACAGGGGAGATGTGTGAGCGGGTCTTGGTGTGAGTTAGCACACAGGCGGCAGAGTTTTTGATGACCTCGAGTTTATGGAGGGTAGAACTATAGAGGCCGGCAGGAACGCATTGGAATAGTCAAGTCTAGAGGTGATAAAGGCATGGATGAGGGTTTCAGCAGCAGATAAGTTGAGGTAAGAGCGGAGACGGATGATATAACGAAGGTGGAAATAGGCAGTCTTAGTGATAATACAGATATGAGGTAGGAAGCTCAATTCGTGATCAAATATGTCACCAAGGTTGCAAACAGACTTGGTCAGCCTTAGACAGTTGCCGGGGAGAGAGATCGAATGACTGGAAAGGGAATAGATGAAAGTACTCATTCAGTACCTCAGTCATGCCCTCTGCCTCCACAAGATTTCCTTTTTTGTCCCTAATCGGCCCCACCATTCCTTTAACTAACTTTTTATTTGTTTATAAAAATTTTCGGATTCCCTTTTATGTTCCCTGCTATTCTTTTCTTGTACTCACTTGCCATTTTTTCCAGTGGGAAAGTGATTTTGTTTGTTCTGGCAATTAATACTTGATGCATCTTGCACTGTGGAGTGATAGATGTTGCTGATGTCTTTAGTTTGAAATGAGCCTCTGAGACATATAGGTTTAGGACTGTGGAGAACTTGACAGTGGCTGGCTGTGCCATTGCTGTCGTGCAGGTGACCTGCAGGTCAGATTCCAGCAGATGGCTCTGCACTACAACCTCCCTGGTGAAGCAGAGCCTCTGAAAAGTGCTCCTTGGACATTTCCAGGTAGATGTCAACTGGGTTTGCACACAGGCCTGGGTAAGAGCAGCCTACTTATCAAGGGCAGTGTAAGCAAACCTCCCTTGCACAGCTCCTTTTATGTTTTTTTGTTTGCCTAAAAACTAAAAGAGAGGTATAGCTTGCTTCCAAAAATCCTGCCCAAAAAAATACAACACACAAAAATATAACAAAATCATCTCAAATCCAGCTGTCAAAAACACATTGGCCCAGAAATTCGGGTCGGGGGCTTCCTGCGGGTGCAAGCCTCCGACCTGCATTTACCTAGCGTGCTGGCCGTTGAGCTGTGGGCCCGCGTGGGATTCCGATCCTGGGCCTCCTCCAACTGCCGGCGCGCAGTGCTTGCATATCCCAGGGGCGCAGTTAGTTCGATGCGTCCCCTGGGATCACGTGGGCCATGGAGAGCCAATGGTAGCAGGGAAATGCCCATTCATAAAATTGACAGGAGGAGCTGTCAAACCTATAAATATTATAAGCCCCAAAACATCACTAAAACTTCAAATATTTTTTTTTTAAATCACATTTTTAAAATAACTATAAATTACATGAAATAACTATTTTAAACAATAATTTAAATTTTTGAAAAAATGAATTACATTTCTAACGGGGCTAAAAATAAACTTACCTTTCTTTAAAGTATTTAAAAATAATAAACCTGTGGAAAAAATGTTTTAATTTTAATTAATTCACCACTTAGCTTGTTAAAAGCAGGCCTTGCGCCTGCTTTTTAAAAGTGTAACTACTGGAGACTTACCCTCCCGGGGAAACCTGCAAAAAAAACGTAAGTTCGATGCACACGCGCTGCCTCTCCGGCGCACGCGTTCCACCTGTCAACCCCTTCTTTCAGGGGAACGGAAGTGCCGGTTTCCTGCGCATGCGCAGTGCATGCACGAAACCGGCACTTTCGTTGGGCCGACGCGTGAGTACCCCGTGCGTACTCGCGCGTTGGGACCCGAATTTCTGGGCCATTGTTAATTCCGCAGTCAAAATTACTCCTGTGAGAAATCCAGCAGGTAACCCTTTCAAAAGCCACTTGCTGAAAGGCCACTTGCCTGACCTTCAACACCCATTTTGGCATATGGGATGGGGAATCTCTTTTGTTGGATCCCTGATTTCAGCAAGTGTTTTTTTAAAGGATGACCTGTTGGATTTTTACAGGCCAAAGATCTGGAGAAAGGAACTCTGTGCCCAATATCCTGGCACTTGCTCGCTTACTCGGTGGCAGTGAGACCAATCCCACTGGCTGAAAAATATACCCTAATATCAAAGCAATTCATGTCCAACCATTTCCCCATTATCCATCAATAATGAGGAAGCTTTTCCTGTGTGCTTTCACATTGCCTGACTTCACGTATGAGTAGTTGATAATTACCAGTCTTCCGAAGAGTATTATAAATAAAGTATATGGTATTTTAAAACATATTCTCAAGGATTCCTCTTCTCAAAAATTTGGCACACTAA
Source organism: Somniosus microcephalus (assembly GCF_052327205.1). NCBI lineage: Eukaryota > Metazoa > Chordata > Chondrichthyes > Squaliformes > Somniosidae > Somniosus > Somniosus microcephalus. The sequence goes on along the minus strand of NC_140993.1, from coordinate 157,198,200 downwards.
AAAGCCATCTGTACAACACATTAGGAAGCTATAATTAAAAGGAAATAGGTTAATTCAAATCCTTTACAAACATTGGTTTTATTTAAATATTCAGGGCTAAAAATTTGATAGCCCCCGAAAATGGGCACGGGGATCACGATGCGCGATTAACCCGCGCCTGTTCAAAGTAATGCAGGCAGCATGCAAACTTGGTGCTATCTGCTAATTTAAATGATAGTGGCATGCAGCCTAGCACTGAACACGCTGCTGAGTGGCTGCACGTTCAGCATAGGCCCAAGTTCGGACGAGGCTAGCACCAATTAAAGCTAGCCTACCATTCTTAAAGCCAACCTGCACCTCTTAAGGGGGAGGTGCAGTTTGACGAGACCAGGTGCCGGAAGTCATTCCAGAAGGCAGTTTCATAAGAACATAAGAAATAACAGCAGGAGTAGGCCAAACGAGCCTGCTTTGCCATTCAATAAGATCATGGCTGATCATCGACCTCAACTCCACTTTCCCGCCCGATCTCCATATCCCTTGATTCCTCATATCCCTTGATTCCCCTAGTGTCCAAAAATCTATCTATCTCAACCTTGAATATACTCAAAGACTCAGCATTCACAGCCCTCTGGGGCAGAGAATTCCAAAGATTCACAACCCTCTAAGTGAAGAAATTCCTCTTCATCTCAGTCTTAAATGGTCTACCCCTTATCTGGAGACTATGCCCCCTAGTTCTAGACACTCCAGCCAGGGGAAACAACCTCTCAGCATCTACCCTGTCAATCCCCCTCAGAATCTTGTATGTTTCAATGAGATCACCTCTCATTCTTTTAAACTCCAGAGAGTATAGGCCCATTCTACACAATCTCTCATCATAGGACAGCCCGCTCATCCCAGGAATCAATCTAGAGAACCTTCGTTGCACCGCCTCTATATCTTTCCTTAGATAAGGAGACCAAAACTGTGCACATTACTCTAGGTGTGGTCTCACCAAGGCCCTGTACAATTGTAGCAAGACTTCCATACTCTTATACTCCAACCCCCTTGCAATAAAGGCCAACATGCCATTTGCCTTCCTTATTGCTTGCTGTACCTGCATGCTAGCTTTCTGTGTTTCTTGCACGAGGACACCCAAATCTCTCTGAACACCAACATTCTCACCATTTAAAAAATATTCTGTTTTTCTATTCTTCCTACCAAAGTGAATAACCTCACATTTCCTTACATTATACTCCATCTGCCAGCTTAAAGCCCACTCACTTAGTCTATCTATAGCCCTTTGCAGACTCTGTGTTCTCCTCACAGCTTACTGTCCCACCTATCTTTGTATCATCAGCAAACTTGGATACATTACATTCGGTCCCTTCATCCAGGTCATTAATATAGATTGTAAATAGCTGAGGCCCCAACACTGATCTTTGCGGCACCCCACTAGTTACAGCCTGCCAACCTGAAAAAGATCCGTTTATCCCTACTCTCTGTTTTCTGTCCGTTAACCAATCTTCTATCCATGCTATTATATTACCCCCAATCCCATGAGCCCTAATCTTGTGTAATAACCTTTTATGTGGCACCTTATCGAATGCCTTTTGGAAATCCAAATATACTACATCCACTGGTTCCCCTTTATCTACCTTGCTAGTTACATCCTCAAAAAACTGTAATAAATTTGTCAAACACGATTTCCCATTCATAAAACCATGCTGACCAATTCCAATTCCAATTCAAATGCTTTATTGGCATGAAAGTTTACAGAGAACCATATTGCCAAAGCTTACATAGCAAAAAGGTACAGTTTTCCAACATTCTGTAGGTGTCAATCGATTTGACATTTGTTGGGTACATACAATATTACTTTTAACAATATTAATTTTAAACAGTCTTACTTTTAAACAGTCCTCAGGTTGTGACATGTTGTTACATATTTGGCCCCAAGGTATGGTCTGTCTCCTTCTCCCAGGACTAATCTCAATTTTGACAGGTCATCCAATTCCTTGAAATCTGGGGTTGTTTGGCTTAGCTTGTTGAATAATATGTTTCTTGATGTGTTGAATTTTTCGCATTTTAGGAGGAAATGCATTTCTGTTTCAACCTCGCCGGCCTGACTCTGTCTAATCATGTTGTGATTTTCTAAGTGACTTGCTACCACTTAACAATGGATTCCAGCATTTTCCCGACGACCGATGTCAGGCTAACTGGCCTGTAGTTCCCTGTTTTTTCTCTCCCTCCTTTCTTGAATAGCGGTGTTACATTTGCAACCTTCCAATCCGCTGGGACCATTCCAGAATCCAAGGAGTTTTGGAAGATCAAAACCAATGCATCCACTATCTCTTCAGCCACCTCTTTTAGAACCCTAGGATGTAGGCTGTCAGGTCATGGGGATTTGTCAGCTTTTATCACAGAATCACAGAAACCCCACAGTGCAGATAGAGGCCATTTCGGCCCATCGAGCCTGCACCGACACATATCCCACCCGATCCCCATAACCCCTGCACCAACACATATCCCACCCTATCCCCGTAACCCCATGTATTTAATCCCCCTAACACTAAGGGTCAATTTATCATAGCCAATCAACCTAACCTGCACATCTTTGGACTGTGGGAGGAAACCGGAGCACCCGGAGGAAACCCACGCAAACACGGGGAGAATGTGCAAACTCCACACAGACAGTCACCCGAGGCCGGATTCGAACCCGGGTCCCTGGCGCTGTGAGACAACAGTGCTAACCACTATGCCACCGTGTCCCATTAGTTTCTCCAGTACTTTTTCTCTACTTATATTAATTACGTTAAGTTCCTCACTCTCATTAGACCCTTGGTTCCCCACCATTTTTGCTATGCTTTTTGTGTCTTCTACTGTGAAGACAGATACAAAATACTTCCTTATTCCCCATAATAATTTCTCCTGTCTCAGCCTTTAAGGGACCAGTGTTTACTTTTGCTACTCTTTTCCTTTTTACATACTTGTAGAAACTCTTACAATCTGCTTTTATATTTCTTGCTAGTTTTCCCTCATTATATTTTTTCCCTTTTTATCATTTTTTTGGTCAACCTTTGCTGGTTTCTGAAACTCTCCCAATTCTCAGGCTTACTATTATTCTTTGCAACATTATAAGCTTCTTCTTTCAATCTACTGCTATCCTTAACTTCTTTAGTTAGCCACGATTGGATCACTTTTCCCATGGAGTTTTTGTTTCTCAATGGAATATATTTTTGTTGAGAATATTTCTTTAAATGCTAGCCACTGCTTATCTACCACCATACCTTTAAATCTATTTTTCCAATCTACCTTAGCCAACTCACCCCTCATACCTATGTAATTGGCTTTATTTAAGTTTAAGACTCTCATTTCAGACTTAGGCAAGTCACTCTCAAAATTAATTTGAAATTCTATCATATTATGATCACTCTGCCCCAGAGGATCCTTTACTATGAGATTGCTAATTAACCCTGTCTCATTACACAATACAAGATCTAAAATAGCCTGTTCCCTGGTTGGTTCCATGACATATTGTTCCAGGAAACTGTCCCGAATGCATTTCATGAACTTGTCCTCCAGACTACCTTTGCCAATTTGATTTGTCCAGTCTATATGAAGATTAAAGTCCCCCAAGATTATTACATTAACTTTGTTGCAAGCTCCTACAATTTCTTGATTAATATTCTGTCCAACGGTATAGCTACTGTTAGGGGGCCTATATACTACTCCTACCAGTGTTTTCTGCCCCTTGTTATTCCTTATCTCCACCCATACTGATTCTACTTTCAACTGGGAAGCATTCAGCAATGGCACAATAGGCCAGAGAGAAGGTTCCAAGGTTCTCAGGTGCAGCACTGGAGCCTTAGTACAGGAGCTGGCGAGGAGAAGAGAGGTCCTGTTTCCACATGGGGAGGCAAGAGGCCCCCCAGACAGACACGGCGAAGGCAGTGGGAGCAGATAGCCATGGAGGTCAGTGCCAACAGTGTTGCCCTGAAGACCTAGATGCAGTGCCGGAAGAAGTTCAATGACCTCTGGTGGTTGTGGCGGTTGAAGGATAATAATCACAGCCCCAGGACATCACTGCAGGAGTCCCTCAGGGCATGTCCTAGGCCCAACCATCTTCAGTTGCTTCATCAATGACCTTCTCTCCAACATAAAGTCAGAAATGGGGATGTTCGCTGATGACTGCACAGTGTTCAGTGCCATTCATAACTCCTCAGATAATGAAGCAGTCCATGCCCGCATGCAACAAGACCTGGGCCATGTTCAGGCTTGGGCTGATCAGTGGCAGGTAACATTCGTGCCACACAAGTGCCAGGCAATGACTATCTCCAACAAGTGAGAGTCTAACCACCGCCCTTGACATTCAATGACATTACCATCGCCGAATCCCCCACCATCAACATCCTGGGGGTCATCATTGACCAGAAACTTAACTGGACCAGCCACATAAATACTGTGGCAACAAGAGCAGGTCAGAGGCTAGGTATTCTGTGGCGAGTGTCTCACCTCCTGACTCCCCAAAGCCTTTCTACCATCTACAAGGCACAAGTAAGGAGTGTGATGGAATACTCTCCACTTGCCTGGATGAGTGCAGCTCCAACAACACTCAAGAAGCTCGACACCATCCAGGACAAAGCAGCCCGCTTGATTGGTACCCCATCCACCACCTTAAACATTCACTCCCTCCACCACCGGCGTACCGTAGCTGCAGTGTGTCCCATCTACAAGATGCGCTGCAGCAACTTGCCAAGGCTTCTTCGGCAGCACCTCCCAAACTGTGACCTCTTCCACCTAGAAGGACAAGGGCAGCAGGTGCATGGGAACACCACCACCTCCAAGTTCTCCTCCAAATCACACACCATCCTGACTTAGAAGTATATTGCCGATCCTTCATCGTTGCTGGGTCAAAACCCTGGAACTCCCTCCCTAACAGCACTGTGGGAGTACCTTCACCACATGGACTGCAGCGGTTCAAGGAGACGGCTCACCACCACCTTCTCAAGGGCAATTAGGGATGGGCAATAAATGCTGGCCTTGCCAGCGACGCCCACATCCCATAAATGAATTTTAAAAAACCTCACATGAGTGGTCAAGGTCAGTGAAATCATCTTCAAATGCCATATCCCAGAAACTGCAGCACTAGGCTCAGACACTGCTCAATGCACCACACCCTTCTCACCTACCAACAATCTCTTTCAATCATGACTCCTAGCTTAGATTCATAGGCTCCATCTCACCCTCACACACTTACCATTGCTGCAAGCCTCACATCCACATCTCTCAGTTTGCACACACTGCCACCTATTCAACCATGACAGCCACATCAGTCAAACACATTGAACCACACTCACTGACACACTTCCCTCTCTCTCTTGCAGGACAAAGTGCCGCATAACTGTAGGCAGCTGAGGCTAACCGGAGGGGAACAGGTGAGCCTCCATATCCTGACCCCACTTGAGACGGTGCTCGGCATAGTTGAAGTGGCTGTGACTGAGACTGTGGCCAGTGGCGGCGCTGAAACCATTGAACATGACGGTATGTTGATATCACTTTCTCACATCCCACTTCCCTCTCATCCCACAATCTCTTCAGAGTTACAAGCTGCAGATGGTGTAAGCATGCACCTCTTGTTTCCCTGCACCCCTCCCCCCACTCCCTCCCCTTACCACAACCCTACCGCCTTTCTCACTTCAGAGACCCAAGAAATCCAAATGGCCAGACAGTGGTGGAAGAAGAGAGTGATGATGAAGAAGAAACACAGTCACTCCATCTGACACTCGCAGCCACCAGCTCAGATACTGGCACAGCGCAGACTTTAGAGGATAGCTTAGAGGTGGGATCTGCACGTGGTGAGTCACTGGGCACGAGTGGGCTACAGCCAGGACAGGTGGAAAGGGTAGCGCAGATGTCAGCTCCCTGGAGGGAACGGTTGCGCATGAGTTCTGCTGCACAGGACTCAGATGAGGCCTTTGATGGGGCGGACTACAGAACAAAGCTGATGGGTATCCACAACAAAATGCTTAGTGCATTGGCAGGCCTGCCAGAAATTCTGAAGGCAAAGTTAAGGAGCATGGAAGATTCCAGCTCTAACCTTGCACAGGGCTTTGCGCAGAGCTTGGAGCCCATCCTTTCCAGCGTGGAAGAGGTGGGAAGATCCATTAGTGCACTTGTGGACCCAACCACCATGCAGCGTCTGATGGCCTATGTCTAAGCTTCGATTGCAGCACAAGCAGAAGCCACTCAATGTCTGAGTGCTGCAATGGAAGCTAAGACTGAAGTCATGCAAGCTCACCTTGCTGCCACACAAGCACAGACTGCTGCCAGCATGGCTGCAGTTAGCAGAGTTGAAAGGGGCTTGCAGGGTGTTACAGCAGTCCAGCAATCTGTCCTCCAGCAGATTACTGGGATTGTTGAGGCGCCACCCCAGGGGTGTGGCAGTGGCTCTCTGGAGGATGAACATGCTGTCCTCTCTCAGGATGAAACATGGCAAATGCACTATAATGTGGATAAATGTGAGGTTATCCACTTTGGTGGCAAAAACAGGAAGGCAGATTATTATTTGAATGGCAATAGATTGGGAGAAGGGGAAGTGCAACGAGACCTGGGTGTTCTTGTGCACCAGTCGCTGAAGGTAAGCATGCAGGTGCAGCAGGCGGTTAAGAAGGCAAATGGTATGTTGGCCTTCGTAGCAAGAGGGTTCGAGTACAGGAACAAGGATGTCTTGCTGCAGTTGTACAGGGCCTTGGTGAGACCACACCTTGAGTATTGTGTGCAGTTTTGGTCGCCTTATCTGAGGAAGGAGGTTCTTGCCATGGAAGGAGTGCAGCGAAGATTCACCAGGCTGATACCTGGGATGGCAGGAATGACGTATGAGGAGAGATTGTGTCGATTGGGCTTATACTCACTGGAGTTTAGAAGATTGAGAGGGGATCTCATCGAAACCTATAAAATTCTGTCAGGCCTGGACAGACTAGATGCAGGAAGGATGTTTCCAATGGCCGGGGAGTCCAGAACCAGGGGTCACAGTCTAAGGATAAGGGGTAAGCCATTTAGGACTGAGATGAGGAGGAATTTCTTCACCCAGAGAGTGGTGAACCTGTGGAATTCTCTGCCACAGAGGGCGGTGGAGGCCAGTTCATTAAATATATTCAAGAAGGAGTTGGATATATTTCTTAAGGCTAAAGGGATCAAGGGATATGGGGAGGAGGCAGGGACAGGGTACTGAATTTGGATGATCAGCCATGATCTCATTGAATGGTGGAGCAGGCTCGAGGGGCTGAATAGCCTACTCCTGCTCCTATCTTCTATGTTTCTATGTTTCTATTCATCCTCCCACTAATGTCACTCCACTAGTGCCCCTGCTGTTGCCCGTCAGTCAGCCAGGCCAGACTGCTGCCGCCCATGCTGAGGTGGTGCAGTCCGAAGCTGGGCCTACTAGACCCAGAGCTGCTCGAGGTCATTCTGCAAAGCCATCTGCAGTCTCCCCCACTGAAAGTCAGCAGCCTTCCACCAACCATGTTGCAGCCACTGGGGTAGCACTGCGTAGGAGCAATAGGTCAGGCAAAGGCACATGGAAGACAGGCACTAAGGGAATGCACAAGGGTGATTGGTTGACTTTTGAATAATGCATTTTAATGATTTGATTCATAAAAATTGTTTTGGAATGTTTGTTTTGTGGTGGCTTTTATTTCAGCATTGTAGCCAAGATGACGCTGTGATGGTCAGTAGCAGAGGGAAGGTAAGGTGTGGGACTGTTGTTGATTGGGGGAATTGGGGTTGCGTTCACTGGTACCGCAGTCAGATGAGTCGATCATTGCCAGCCCGGTCGGAAAGGGCCTGTTTGAGTTGCCTCCTTCCTTCCTCCTCCTCTTCCACTTCCTCTTCCTCCTCCTCTTCCTCCTCAGCTGTTTGCTGTATGCCTGGTGGCAAGGGCTGTGCCCTCATGATGGCGAGGTTGTGGAGCGTGCAGTAGACCACAGCGAATCTTGAGATGCGCTCTGGCGAGTACTGCAGGGCTCCTCCAGAGCAGTCCAGGCAGCAGAAGCGTCATTTAAGGAGGCCAATGGTCTGCTCTATCAGATTCTGTGTGGCAGCATGGCTTTTGTTATATGCAGGCTGCCCACGTGTGTGTGGGTTGCACAGCGGAGTCATGAGCCAGGTGGTCAGCGGATAGCCAGTGTCTCCCAGTAGCCACCCTCTGGTTTGTTCTGGTGTCTCAAATGCTGATGGTACAGCGGACTACCGCAGAATGACTGCATGACTGCTGCCAGGATACCGAGCATTTTCCTGCATGATGCACTGAGTATGGTCGCACACCAGCTGGACATTGAGGGAGCGGAATCCCTTCCGGTTGCGGTACATCTCCAAATTGAGATGCGGCGCCCACAAAGCGACGTGTGCAGTCAATGGCACCCCGCACCATGGGGAAGCCTGCTATCCTGGTGAAATCACGTGTTCGCTCCATCTCCTTTCTCTGGCAAGAGAGAATGCAATGTATTCAGCTCTCTTTGCATGCAGAGCCTCACTCACCTCCCTTATACAGGAGTGGACAGTGAACTGGGAGATGTTACAGATGTCGCCTGCTCCAGCCTGGAGGAGCCCGACGCAAAGAAGTTCAAGGCCATGGTCACCTTTACAGCCACTGGCAATGCCGTGCTTACCCTGGACTGAGGCGGCAGCTCTGTCTGCAGCAGGTGGCAGATTTCAGTGAGCACCTCCTTAGTAAAACCAAGACATCACATGCACTGTTCGTCGCTGAGGTTGAGGTAGGAGAATTGCTCCCTGAAGACCCTGGGTGGATATGGCCTCCTGCTGAGAGCCCTTCTCTCCCTCCTCCTCCTGCCTCTTCCAGCAGCTTGTCCTGCTCTATGTCGCCTCTGCTCATTCTCCCTGTCATGCTGCAAGCCAAGGGGGTTACAAACTACTGCACCCGTGCCTGGGAGCAACTGGTCTGAGCAGACCCCTTGCAAGTCAGTACCAAGTCCTTGAGCACATGCCACACTACTCCTTGTAGACGTTAGGCAATTTTAAAGAAATTTAGAAAGCACCAAACACTTCTATCAACTTGGCAACAGCTAGTAGAAATCAATTAGCAACTAACCTGTAATTAGGTGATGATCCCTTTAAATAGCACTGGTGGGAGGTCCTTCCTACTCCTGTTTAATTGTGGGAGGTTGAAAATGGCAGCACTGGCATCGAATCAGTGTTACATGATTGACGTCACAATCTGTGTACTCTGCATACTTCTGACGCATGCTCCCAGCACCGATGCTAGCGCCCTTACCTAAATGGCATCCAGCGCGGCCCGCACCAGAAGTGTGCAAGCACTGCTTGGATGCCATTTTCGACCTAAAACGGCACCGGTAGCAACCAAACAACGGGCGCCACGCAACCAAATTTTTAGCCCTCAGTTTCTTCCAGTCAGAGTGTATTTTATCTCCGCTATTAACATTCTCATATTCTGATGCCTCTAAGTAAATATAACAAAAGATTTCCCTATATTTGTAACTTATGGTACATTGTGCTGCTTTGATGTTACAGCATAACTGCTGGAGACAACAATGACTCAAGTGGCAGTGAAACAATATAGATGAGGTGGTATTACTGGCTTTGAGGATGGTTGGTTTTATCTGCATTGGAGGGAAAGCAATGGCATCAGTGAATGTCACAGACTACCATTTTTTCAGGACGCCCATAGAGTCCAGCAATAACAACAACAACTTGTATTTATATAGCGCCTTTAACATGCCCCAAGGTGCTTCACAGGAGTATTACAAGACAAAAAGGAGAAATTAGGGCAGATGACCAAAAGCTTGATCAATGAGGTAGGTTTTAAGGAGCATCTTAAAGGAGGAAAGAGAGGTAGTGAGGCGGAGAGGTTTAGGCAGGGTATTCCAGAGCTTAGGGCCTAGGCAACAGAAGGCACGGCCACCAATGTGAGCGATTATAATCAGGGATGCTCAAGAGGGCAGAATTAGAGGAGTGCAGATATCTCAGAGGGTTGTGGGCTGAAGGAGATTACAGAGATAGGGAGTGGCAAGGCCATGGAGGGATTTGAAAACAAGGATGAGAATTTTGAAATCGAGGCGTTGCTTAACCGGGAGCCAATGTAGGTTAGCAAGCACAGGAGTGATGGGCAGCCGAGTTTGAATCACCTCAAGTTTACGTAGGGTAGAATGTGGGAGGCCAGCCAGGAGTGCGTTGGAATAGTCAAGTCTAGAGGTAACAAAGGCATGGATGAAGGTTTCAGCAGTAGATGAGCTAAGGCAAGGGCGGAGACGGGCAATGTTACGGAGTTGGAAATAGGCGGTCTTAGTTATGCTGAGGATATGTGGTCGGAAGCTCATTTCAGGGTCAGATATGACACCAAGGTTGCGAACAGTGTGGTTCAGCCTCAGACAGATGTTAGGGAGCGGGATGGAGTCAGTAGCTAGGGAACGGAGTTTGTGTCGGGGACCGAAAACAATGGCTTTGGTCTTCCCAATATTTAATTGGAGAAAATTGGAGCAATGGTGTTTTTGCACAATGTATCAAGAGATTTGGGGGGGGAAATTCGGAGTGTGGCGATTTTAGCGTCGCTCGCGAAATTGACCTGTCGTTTTGCGCTAGCGCTAAACACTACCATCACGATCTCCTGCATCCGCAGATCGTGACGTCATGCAAGCGTACAATGCCCCGGACCGGAAATTGAGTCGCGCCCCTTGCTTGGCGCCTGCCGATAGGAATGACAGGTAGAGGGAAACGTTTTCATGTTGGGAAGGGGCTGGAGGAGCGCTATTTAAAGGCGTGAGCTTCCTGCTTTTTCTTGTCAGCAAAATTTTTGGTACACGCAGGTTGAGAGGGAGAAAGACGTCTGGAGAGATTTAACGCTGTCCTATGGAGTTTTGCCCCTCAGCACCACTTTTGAGGTTCCTAAGCGCCGAGCTCTTTCCCTGGGCCTATCCATTAGTGCTTCTAACACAATTGCTTTAGAGGTCTCTCCAGGCCGAGATTCAAGGCTGCAATGAGCAGGGTGTAGCTAGCCAGCAAGATGGCCCCTCCCCTTTAAGAACTGGACGACGCCAGTCTGTCTGGCTTCCGTGGTAACTGACATTGCTTGAGCTTCGTTAGCGTTCTGAGGTAGCGCCTCGCTCCCTGATGTTAGCGCCTTAAGAGAGATGTGTAATGCTTGATTTAGCGCTCGTAGAGGTGAATTTTGCAGTCGGAGGCGATAATTAGCGCTGGGCGCTAAACTTTGCGCCTGGCCGATATTAGCACCCCAAAATGGGCGATACCCAATATTTCCCCCTTGGGGTCTCCCACAAAAGCTGCTCTGTTCTGCGGCCTCTCACCATCCCAAAATTTGCCGGTTAAGCATTGAAGGGCTAGGTTTTTTATTCTAGGAGCATCTGAAGCATGTATCTACTTGGAAAATTTGAATATTTACATGTAAACTTATGCAATCTGGTGCATTTTCTAGTTTAATTGGGTACAATTTTTGTAGCGGCCCAGTGCCCCAGCTTATGTTGAGCAGTTTGCTGAATCCAGCTATATATCCAGGTTCACCTTATTTGCATGATGATGTGGGTGAGTGCCAGGCATGATTCATGCTTCCTATTTGGCACCTACCTATTGGGAGGCAGGAATTTGTGTGCTGTTACAAATCTTATGCCCTGCAGAAGTGTTCAGGAGTTTTTGTTACTGGATCTTGTTCTGGAAGTCCAGAAAAATATCAGTGAGCAGTTGTGGCAACAGTAGGGTGCCACGATCTGGTGGAAGCCTTGGAGATCTTGCTGCAACATGTGCACCAGAGGGGGCTGTCTTCTTTCCCCCTCCATTCTGTTGGATCAGCCAAAGGGTAGGTCAGAGGACATGGCAGATCACTGATCACTATGCTAACAGCAGTGTCCAGATGACCTGGATGCAATACTGGGAAAAGATCAATGACCTCACCAAGGGAAGCATAGTAGGCAACCACACTGTCACCTCATATTAATGCAGCACTGCAATTATTAATGGCATGAACTGTTCCACCCTGCCCACATGTTCTTTCTGTACTTGGCTAGCTTCCCATGGTTGCCCATTAGGCAGCATTGTACATTTTCCAACACCTCCCTTTCTTAGCCTCGCCTTCTTTAGTAGAAGCCTCAACCGTACAACCCCCTGCTAAATCCTTCCATGTATAGCACTTGCATGATACATGTTTTCCTTCCCAACACCTATGGATATCACCCTTATACAGTGGTATCACTGCACCTCATGCTGCCAATGTCAACTACTCAATGCATGCCACTGGTTTTGCAGAAGAGAGCACATAACAAGATGGAAAGAATGGGAACAGGAGGAGGACTGGCAAACCTGCATTCTCTCTCCACCTTTGAAGAGCAGGCTCACCAAATACAGACATGGGACTTTGAAGAAATAGCAGGAGATGGAAAAGCAGGAGGTATGGCCCAGCTCAGGGCTCATAGCATACTATCCTTCCTTTGGTCTCCATACTACTGAGTCAAACACTCAATGACATTGAAACATGCATTGATTAGCAGGTTCAAAACAGTATTGTGCATGTCACTAAGTTGTAATGAGGATGTATTTGTAGCTCTTTTTCTCCTGTTTCTACAGGTATGGCAGAAGAAGCTGAAGAGGGCGCTAGTAACCAGGACCAGCCATACACCTCGCAACATATTACGTCACTCAGTCTCACCCTGGCAAGTAACAGCACAGGTACATCCATCCTGGGGGCATTTAAAACATGAATTTGAGGAGAGCACAACATAACTCACAGAATACAAATGAGTAGGAACAAGTGGAGGAAGCACAGGAGAAGCAGGAAGCAGAAGGACAGAGGGTGAGATTGCATCTACCCACAGTGGATGAGGACAGGAATCCTGATCTCCAGGGCCCACCTCTAAAAAGGATGCTTTTTGAGCATGAAAAATTGTTGGGAGTTATTGGGGAACCCACACAGTCTTAACATCTCTCATGAATGCTCCAAGTGCTGCCATATAGGCCTTGGGTCACACTGTCATCTCCTCTTTGGACAGGTTTGCTGATTGAATAGGGAGAGTGATTGATAGGACTTTCAATAATGTAATTGCTGCCATGGGGTATTTTGGCCCATATATCAACAAGCATGGTGACATGGAGGCCAGGAGCCAGAGCAGACCTGAAATTCCAATGTTGATGTTACTGTTTCCCATGATGACAAGACATCTTCACCATCTTGCCACCCTTCTCCCAGATGGCTTCATATGTCTATAATGATAATGAAGTGGCCGAGTTAAAAAGCCACTGGCAGACGGGCTGAACTTACTTCCGGGGTTCCCGCGCACTATTGGACCCCCACATGTCCCAAACTTAAAATCGGGGCCTTTGCTTTACCATACTGGGTGTGTTCATTCATGGCTCTGGTGGATGCATACACCTCATTGTACTTGTGCTCAGCAGTTTTATGGGGCTGCCATAGAGCATCATGAGCCAAGGTGGTGTTGGCTTCCTAGAAGGCAACCTTTGCAGAGCAAATATGTGAGGAATGGTGGATTGCCATAAAATTAAGGCATCATGACTGCTGTCGGGGAAGCAGGCATTGACCTGCATGATTCTGTGCAGTTGATCACAGAGACCGTGCACATTGATAGAAATATAATCCTTTTGGTTCATGAAAGTCTCAGTGTTGTGTGTGTGAGTACATAGAGCTCCATGTGTATAACCAATCATGCCCTAGACTTTAAGGAATCCAACCATTTGAAAAAAAACCTAGGGCTCTCTCTGTGTTGTTGTTGATTGTCTAAAGAGAAAGTGATGAAGCTGCTTGTTGAGTTGAATGGAGTCGGCACCAGAGGAGGCAGCAGAACATAAACAGAGCGGTAAGAGAGGCAGCGCGGACCTGAACGGAGTCAGCACCGGAGGAGGCGGTACAAATCCGGTGAATTCTAAAACAACAAAAAAAAAGGACTGACGTCACAGGACAGCAGGTAGGTGATTGGTGGGTGAGTATTAATGTTTTTTTCTCTAAACTAGGACAGTGCTTTAAACTAGGAGTGGGAAACTATAAGGTACTTTATTAAATTAAAAACTTAACTAGATAAACTAATTAATATAACTATATATAATCATTGAATAATTAAATAAAAGAAGGTTAGACTAAGATATGGCAGGGCAAGTGTGTGTCTGGACTGCAGTATGTGGGAGTTTGTGAGACTGTCAAAAGTGAACACATCTGCAGGAGATGCCTCCATCTCAAATCTCTCCGGCTCAGAGTCATTGAGCTGGAGTGCAAGTTGGAGACACTTCGACACATAAGGGAGGGAGAAGAGTATCTGGACAGTTTGCTCCAGACTTCGGTCACACCTCGTAGAGAGGTGCAGGTTCAGAACAGGTTGGTTGGTTGGGTTGGTGTGACCAATAGTGTGCAGAGTAAGGGGAACCCAGGTAAGAAAGGGAACAAGGATCCACAGAAACTGATCCAATCCAACAGGTACAATGTACTTGCTACCTGTGAGGATAAGGATAAAGACTGTTGGAAGGACAGCCAGAATGTGGACCATGGCACTTTGGATTAGGGGGCTGTCTTAAGGGGGGAGGAGGAGGAAAGGAAGTGTAATGTGGTAGTTGTAGGGGATTCTATAATTAGGGGGGCAGATAGCATCCTTTGTAAGCAGGATCGAGAGTCCATCAAGGTATGTTGGCTACCTGGTGCCAGGGTAAGGGACATCTTGAACTGGCTTGAAAGGATACTGGAGAGGGAGGGGGAGGATCCAGTCATTGTGGTCCATGTTGGGACCAACAACATAGGGACGAGTAGGCAAGAGGTCCTGTTTGGGGAATACCAGGAACAAGGAGCTAAATTAAAGAACAGGACCTCAAGGGTTATAATCTCTGGATTATTACCTGAGCCACGTGCAAATTGGCGTAGGGATAAGCAGATTAGGGAAGCAAACATATGGCTAAAGGAGTGGTGTGGGAAAGAGGGATTCCATTTCATGGGGCACTGGCACCAGTATTGGGACAGGAAGGAACTGTACCGTTGGGATGGGCTCCAACTGAACCGGTCTGGGACCAGGGTCCTAGGGGAAAGGATGAATAGGGCGGTCACAAGGACTTTAAACTAGTAAATGGGGTGGGGGGAAGGCTCATGTGGCAATTGTAGTAAAAATAGTAGTTCAAAAACAAATGAAAGGGAAGAGAGTAGAGTAACAGTCAGAAATTATGCTTTAGGGATTACATGTAGAGGGAAAACTAAAAGATGTAAAGTGATTAACCCAGGTGAGAGAAATATGAAACAAGTGAGAAAAACATTAGAGCCGAAGGCTAGGGTGTGTGGCCCAAATAAGCATTCTTTATACAAAAGCACGGAGTACAAGGAATAAATTGAATGAACTGCAGATGCAAATTCAAATTGGAGGGTATGACATGGTAGCCATTACTGAGACATGGCTGCAAGATGATCAGGACTGGGAACTAAATATTCCAGGTTATAAAGTCTACAGGAAGGATAGGGAAAATGACAGAGGGGGAGAAATAGCCTTAGTGATTAAGGATGAAATCACTTCAATGATAAGAGAGGATATAACGAGAGGTAAGTAGGCAGTGGAGATTTTATAGGTAGAATTAAGAAATAGGAAAGAATTTAAGACTGTAGTGGGAGTTGTGTATAGGCCCCCTGGTAGCAGCTGTGAAGTGCTCGATTGTATAAATGCAGAGATTAGACAAGCACGTAGCAAAGGCAGAGTGGTTTTAATGGGGGATTTTTAACTTTCATATAGATTGGGATAAGCAGACTAGCACCTGTCAGAAAGGTAGTGAATTTCTTGAGTGTGTCTGGGATAGTGTTCTACAACAATATGTACTAGAGGCAACAAGGGGGCATGCCATATTGGCCCAGAAATTCGGGTCTCCACGGGTGAGTACGCGCTGGGTACTCACCTGTAGGCCCAACGAAAGTGCCGGTTTCGTGCATGCGCAGGAAACCGGAACATCCATTCCCTTAAAGGAAGGGGTTCAGAGGTCGAATGCGTACGCCGGAGAGGCAGCGCGTGCGCCTGGAACTTATGTTTTTTTTCCAGGTTTCTCCGGGAGGGTACACTCTAGCAGTTACACTTTTAAAAAGCAGGCACCAGGCCTGCTTTTAACAAGGTAAGTGGTGAATTAATTAAAATTAAAACATTTTTTCCACAGGTTTATTATTTTTATAAATATTTTAAAGAAAGGTAAGTTTATTTTTAGCCCCGTTAGAAAATGTAATTAATTTTTTCAAAAATTTAAATTATTGTATAGAAGTTATTTTATGTAATTTATAGTTATTTTAAAAATGTGATTTAAAAAAAAAAAAAAAATTATTTGACGTTTTAGTAATGTTTTGGGGCTTATAGTTTTGACAGCTCTTCCTGTCAATTTTATGAATGGGCATTTCCTTGCTACCATTGGCTCTCCATGGCCCACGTGATCCCAGGGAATGCTTTGAACTAACTGTGCCCCTGGGATACACAAGCACTGCGCGCCGGCAGTTGGAGGAGGCCAGGATCGGAATCCCACGCGGGCCCACAGCACAACGGCCGGCGCGCGAGGTAAGTGCAGGTCGGAGGCTTGCACCCGCGGGAAGCCTCCAACCCGAATTTCTGGGCCATTAGATTTAGTAATAAGCCAGATTTCATTCACAGCCTAACTGTATGTGAACATTTATCCAATAACGATCGTAATATGATCGAGTTCAACGTAGCGTTTGAAAGGGAGAAATGCAAAACAGCTACTATGATTCTAGATTTGCGTAAGGCCGACTTCAAAGGGATGAGGCACAGACTGTCCACAGTAAACTGGACCAATCTGTTAATGGGTAAAATGACAGAAGATCAGTGGAAGATGTTCAAAAAATAATTTAAGGTGATATAGAACCAGTTTATACCCCTGAGGGGCAAGAGCGTTACTTGCCAAAAAAACAGTACTCCAGGTGTGGTCTCACCAGTGCCCTGTACAGTTGTAGCAAGACTTCCCTACTTTTATACTCCATCCCCCTTGCAATAAAGGTCAACATTCCATTTGCCTTCCTAATTACTAGCTGTACCTGCATGCGAACCTTTTGTGTTTCATGTACGAGGACCTCCTGATCCCACTGTACCTCAGCATTATGTAGTCTCTCCCCATTTAAATAATAATTTGCTTTTTTATTTTTCCTACCAAAGTGGATAACCTCACATTTTCCCACATTATACTCCATCTGCCAAATTTTTGCCCACTCACTTAACCTATCTATATCCCTTTGGAGACTCTTTGGGCTCGATTTTAATAACGGAGGCGGGTTGAGGGCGGGCCCGCTGCTCGGCAGCTTTCAGACCCGCATCCGGCTGCCGCCTCCCAGCACTTCCGATTTTGAATTGATTGACCTCATTACGGCCGACGTGCGGGTCCCTCCGGGCAATTGCTTGGAGGATGTCAGTTTCTCACGTCTGATGACACGTTGTTTGTTTGAAAATTTAAAGGGGCCATGTCCCCTTTGCATACAAATGTCATTGGGGTGGCTTGGTGCTCTGTTTACTCACAGAATCTCCCGCTCTGTTTACTCACAGAATCTCCCGCTCTGTTTACTCACAGAATCTCCCGCTCTGTTTACTCACAGAATCTCCCGCTCTGTTTACTCACAGAATCTCCCGCTCTGTTTACTCACAGAATCTCCCACTCTGTTTACTCACAGAATCTCCCGCTCTGTTTACTCACAGAATCTCCCGCTCCTATTATCAATGATAATAAGGAAATGGTGGACATGTTGAATAATTACTTTGCATCAGTATTTATAGTAGAGGAAGAGGATAGCATGCCAAAAATCTAATACCAAGGAAACTAATACTGAATCAGGGACAGGGACAGTAAAATTAATGTAAGTAAAATAACAGTAATGAAGAAAATAATGGCACTAAAGAGTGACAAATCCCCAGGACCAGATGGCTTCCATCTCGGGGTTTTAAAGGAAGTAGGTGAGCACATTGCAGATGCCCTAACTATAATCTTCCAAAGTTCTCTCGATTCAGGAACCGTTCCTTTAGATTGGAAAATTGCTCATGTCACTCCGCTATTTAAAAATGGTGAGAGAGGGAAACCAGGGAATTATAGACCAGTTAGCCTAACATCTGTCGTCAGGAAATTGCTAGAGTCTATAATTAAGGATAGGGTAACTGAACACCTCGAAAATTTTCAGTTGATCAGAGAGCCAGCATGGATTTGTGAAAGGTAGGTCATGCCTGACAAACCTGATTGAATTTTTTGAGGAGGTGACTAAAGTAGTGGACAGGGGAATGTCTAGGGATGTTATTTATATGGACTTTCAGAAGTCATTTGATAAAGTCCTACATAAGAGACTGTTAACTAAGGTAGAAGCCCATGGAATTGAGGGCAAATTATTGACCTGGTTGAGACCGGTAGTAGGGATAATGGGTAGGTACTCAAATTGGCAGAAGGTGACTAATGGTGACCCGCAGGGATCAGTTTTGGAGCCTCAACTATTCACAGTATTTATTAATGACTTAGATGATGGCATAGAAAGTCATATACTGTATCCAAATTTGTCGATGACACAAAGATAGGTGGCATTGTAGGCAGTGTAGATGGAAGCATAAAATTACAAAGGGATATTGATAGGTTAAGTGAATGGGCAAAACTGTGGCAAATGGATTTCAATGTAGGCAAATGTGAGGTCATCAACTTTGAACCTAAAAAGGATAGAACAGGGTACTTTCTAAATGGTGAAAGGCTAACAACAGTGGAGGTCCAAAGAGACTTGGGGTCCAGATACATAGTTCATTAAAATGTCATGAACAGATACAGAAAATAATCAAAAAGGCCAATGGGATGCTGACCTTTATATCTAGAGGACTAGAATACAAGGGGGTAGAAATTATGCTGCAGCTGTACAAAACCCTGGTTAGACCACACCTGGAGTACTGAGAGCAGTTCTGGGCACCACACCTTAGGAAGGATATACTGGCCTTGGAGGGAGTGCAGGGTAGGTTTACCAGAATAATACCTGGACTCCAAGGGTTAAGTTACGAGGAACGATTTCACAAATTAGGGTTGTATTCCCTAGAATTTAGAAGGTTAAGGGGTGATCTGATTGAAGTTTTCAGGATATTAAGGGGCACAGATAGGGCAGATAGAGAGAAACTATTTCCGCTGGTTGGGGATTCTAGGACTAGGGGCACAGTCTAAAAATTAGAGCCAGACCTTTCAGGAGTGAAATTAGGAAACACTTCTACACACAAAAGGTGGTAGAATTTTGGAACTCTCTTCTGCAAACGGCAATTGATGCTAGATCAATTGTTAATTTTAAATGGGAGATTGATAGTTTTCTGTTAACCAAAGATATTAAGGGATATGGAGCAAAGGCGGGTATATGGAGTTAGGTCACAGATCAGCCATGATCTCATTGAATGGCGGAGCAGGCTCAAGGGGCTGAATGACCTACGTTCCTATGTTCTTTTGGTAAACAACACAGTCGTGGATCACAGGCGGATTGATGTTCCTAATGTCCATGCTGTGCCCACCTTGGAGTTTGCCTGGAGTCACCTTGAAGCACGTGACACCGACTCTGTCACTGCCTCCCTAGTAAACCTAAATCTTTGCACGTATTGCTCCTCAGAAAAGTACAGGTAAGTCCATTAGTGCTGATAGATGCTGTTAGAAGGGTATTAGTAAATACGAGCCCCTATCTTGTAATGTAACCTAGATTCCCTTACATCCATGCATTCCTTCTCATCTCCTTCTTAATCCTATAAGTAACACAAATAAAGTGGTATTCCCATAGGGACATCCACTGTGTGTAGGGGTAAGTTGGGAGTAGCAGTATCTAACTCAAAGTTATTGTACAAAGCCCTATGATTCACATAATTGAGCAGAAGGAAAAAATGGTAAAAAGCTCACCCATATTTGAACAAACTAAATAAAATTGCAGGTGTAAGTAGCTGCCTGCCTCTTTAACTACTGGCACAGCAACGGTCACAGCCAATTTATATGGTCAAAATGAGGAAATGTTGTTTGACCAGCATAATGGCTGGGAAAAAAAACACAGGGCATAAGTCAAGAGTGTGATTGAATACTCTTGCCTGGATGAGTGCAGCTCCAACAACACTCAAGAAGCACGACACCATCCAGGACAAAGCAGTCTGCATGACCAGCAGCCCATCCACCACTTTAAACATTCAGTCCCTCCACCACCAGTCCAATATGGCTGCAGTGTGTACCATCTACAAGATGGACTGCAGCACCTCGCCAAGACTTCTTTGATAGCGCCTCACAAACCCTTGTCCTCTACTACTTAGAAGGACAAGGGCAGCAGGTGCATGGGAACACCATCACCTGAAAGTTCCCCTCCAAGTCACACACCATCCTGACTTGGACATATATTGCCATTCCTTCATCATCACTGAGTCAAAATCCTGGAACTCCCTATTTAACAGCACTGTGGGAGTACCTTCACCATACAGACTGCAGCAGTTCAAGAAGGTGGCTCCCCACCACCTTGTCAAGGGCAATTAGTGATGGGAAATAAATACTAGCCTTGCCAGCGATACCCACATCCCAAAAATGAATACATTTTTAAAAGGTGTAATTATGACACTTCTGCGTCATTCTAATATTGTTATTTCAAGTGGAAGCTTCCTGCATCTGCCCCCCACAAGTCTCACTGGAAATGTATGTGGTGTTACGAGTCTCTATCCCTTTTTACAGTCCGTTTCACCCCATGAATTGTAAACACCAAATATAACCAACACAGTAATTGGCCCCATTTAGTTTTGTTCAAGGGCACAACATAACGTGGGGCTGGGGTTCTCAGTTATATTCAGAGACGATTCATTTATCTCATTCATCAGTCTTACTGGGTCTGAATGGGACTCTACCTTACTGGATCAATAGAAGTATCTCTGTAACTTTCTCCCTATTACTCCCAGTTACTCTCAACATTCTCTGTTTCTCTTCTTGGAGATCAAATTCCTGTATTTTTTTTAGTTAAATAAAAGAATACACGTGAGTATAAAGCGATGTTTCCTTCAGCGGGGACAACATTTTTTAGCCTCTCTTCCTACTTTCTGATGCTCTTCCCTTTCTCTGTTACTCTCCCATAGGAACATAGGAAAGTACAGGACTGGTAACAACTTCAGAATCCATCTGGCCAATTCCAGAACTAATGCTCCTCAATTGCCTACTCAAATATCTATCCTATTCTGCCTCCATATGCAGTCTGCTCCATATGTTCACCATCCTCTGTGTAAATTAGTTAAATGTAAAGTGTCTGTGCACCTTTTCATTTCTAAGTTTGTGCTTTTGTCCCCTATTCTCAAATTTGTGACAATCTTGAACATATTACCAGAGTTCAATTTATCTATTCATTTAAGAACCTTGAATAGCTGATTAATATCTCTCTTGAGCCTTCTCTTCTCTGGTGTAAACAAGCCTAGGCCCTTCAACTTGTCCCCATAGCTCAAAATCCTTAAGCTGAGTATCAGTTCAGTTGCCCTTTTCTGCACTGCCTTCAATGCCTGTATATCCTTGCTGTAGTATGGTGACTAGAATTGTACAATATACTCCAGCTGTGGTCTAGTCCAGTTTCCCCAGCTCACCCCTCAATATCTGCCTTTCTAAAATTGAATGTTTCTTTTGTACTCATTCTCTTTGCCATCTTAAACTCCACCATATTATGGTCACTGTTGCCAAGATGATCTCTGACTTTTACCTGTGCTACTAGTTTTTTGGTTGTTACTATCAGGTCCAACAACATGCCCTGCACGTGTGCTCCTTAACCAACTGTTCCACAAAACAATCCAATATTGAGTGCAAGATCATGTTTTAACTTCTTTTGTACCTTTTATAAATTTCCCTTCCAACTCTGGTAAATTGAAGCCATACAAAACAAGTGCAACTGTTCAAGTACATGCTTCGCTTGTTTGAAGGCAAAGTTCCTGTTCCAACCCCTCTTCTTGACCTGGTGCGCAACACCAGTCACTCAAACAGTTGCCGTCCCCTCATATCTCTTATCTATATCCACAAAGTTCACATTATCCACATCCAGTCTAGATAAGTCCACCTACATTAGTAATCATGTAATCTTCCACATAAAAGGTTACACCCCTTTCCAGTTTGTTTTTTATATCTCTGCAAAATAATCAATATGTTTACCTAACCCTTGTCATTTTTTAACTAGGTCTTTGTGATGGCCTCCTCTCCAGCAAGGACCTCCAGGTCTCCCATATTGTTCCTATGACTGCTTGCATTCATGTATGGAACTTTGAGGAATCCATTTGCCCATCTCCCTAGACTGATGTGTTTAATTATTTTATTATTTATTTGTTTCTTACCTTCTTTCTCAGTGCCTGTTGCTCTCCCTTTTTCCCTGTACTTCTCTCGTTACTCTTTTCTTGATGTCTCAGTTAATCTCCCCTTTCTCTTTTTCTGTTACTCTCTGACTGCTTTTGGTTTTTTCTCCTGTGATCTCTAAGCTCTTCCCACATTGTCCTTTTTAATCCAGTGATCTTCAACTGCTACCTTTTCTTTCAACAATCCTTCTCAATTTAGCTCTCCATTTACAACTCATCAGTTCGCTCTATGGGCCCCTGAACAGATGGCCAGTGCGCATATAGCAAGTGAACAAGATTAAAAACATAAATCAGAACTGTGTAAGACATATGCGGCACAACACTGAGGCAAGCTCCCTGCGACCACAGGATTTGCAGATATCTTAAGACAGCCGTGGCCTCTATGGGCCTTCCCCTGACATTGCTTTAGTTCTGCAATGCTAATTTATGTCATGGGTACTGTAGATGTTCATTTTTTAAGTGCTGAGTGCAAAAACTGGGGAAATGAAGGGCAATCATTAGAAAACCTCTTTACTTTGGTACATTCATAATCATATTCCAATTCTATTTCCATCTACTACCTGCTCTGATTCTTAACATAATATATTCCTTCCGAACAACTTGTCACATTACCCCACATAAGCACCTATATTGACCATTTAGAATATATATTATTCTCTTGGCTATGGGGGAAAACACTGCATGAGTCTGCACTTTTGATTGCTACTCCTGTTATCAGATATCTCACTGAGATTCTTCCTTTCCTAAATGCTATTACCATTGACTCTTTTCAATGTTCTGTGTTTGTAAATATTACTTTTAGCTGTATTCCTGCTCATCAATCACCCCTGTCCTTGCTGACCTACATTGGCTCTCGGTCCCCCAATTCCTCCACTTTAAAAGTCTTATCCTTGTGAGTAAATCCCTTTATGGCCTCACCCCTCCCTATTTCTGTAACCTTCTCAAGTCTACAAGAACATGGCATTCCTCTTACCTTGGCCTCTTGTACATCACCTGCTCTTTATCCCAAAATTGGCGATCATGCCTACAACTATCTCAACCTACATTCTGGAATTCCCTCCCTAAACCTCTCCACCTCCATTTCCTCCTTTAAGATCTTTAAAGCCCACCTGTTTGCCCTCCTACTATTTCTTCATTGACTTGGCATCCATTTTGTCTGCTAATATCTCTGAAGTGCCTTGAGATATTTTTATACTTTAAAGATACTGTATAAATGCAAGTTGTTGTTATATGTCTGACGAATGTTCCCCCTTTTATATTGGCACTGAAAATGTGAGAAGTTTCTAAAGCCTGAATTTCTTAATTTGTTACATATTTGCAAACCTATTTGTGTCCACAGTACTAATGTACATTGCTCCTAATAGGACACAAACAGTTTTTACTCCCAAAGACACATCAGAATCCCTTAAGTGTAACTGTATAATACACAAGATTATCATCCTCCTATTTAAATCCCTCCATGGCCTTGTTACTCCCTATCTCTGTAACCTTCTCCAGCCCTACAAAACACTCCCCGTTCCTCTGACTCTGGCTTATTGAGCATCCACTTTCACTTCCTTCCACCATTGGCAGCTGTGCCTTCAGCTGCCTAGGCCCCGTGCTCTGGAATGCCTTCCCTAAACCCCGCCACCGCCTACTCCTCCTTAAAACCCGCCTGTTTGACCAAACTTTGAGACACCCCTCCTGACACCTCCTTCTTTGGTTGGTTGTCAATCTTTTTTGACTATTCCTCAGTGAATCGTTTTGGGACTTTTTGTTTTACACACTTCAGGAAGAGACAACAGACACGAGAAGCAGCTTGGGGCTGCTCTAATACATAACATTTAATCCTGCAGATCGTCCCATCCGCCGTGGTTACAGGCACATAGCCTCCTTGGCCACTAAAAGGAATGGTGTCAACAATGTTGTGTTTAGGGAAGTGTAGGATGGCGAATACTTGGACACATCGCCCATTAGCGCGGCCACCTTGCCGCCAGGTGAGGTGAGGGGGTTTCACGGCGCTCTGACCAGTCCTGGGAGCGGACTGTTTACAAACTTGTAAAGCGATGGCAGAGATGGTGATGAAGGCGGCTGAGCGCTGACCTGTTGTTGTGGCCCGGCCCTCGCCCCCTCCCCCATCTCCTCTCTCTGTCCCTCCCCCTCCGCTCCGCTCGCTCGAATTGTGGGAGGTTGCCATTTAAATACACAAGGAGCAACATGGCGGACAGTTCGGAAAGCCCGTCTTCAGAAGCGAAGGTCAGGCTGGTGAATCGCTGCTCTTGGTGACCCCCCAGCCCGTTCAGCCGGTGAGTAGGCCGCCCTTGCTCTCGGTCTCGTCGTGACGGGCCGGCTGCTTTTTATTTTTATTACTCCAGGTGAGACGGAGGGAGCCGACACGGCGGCGTGGGTCTGTTCCGACAGCGGGCGGGGGCTGCTGCTCTGTGAGCCCGGTCTTGTTGCTGCCGCTGCTTCTGGCCCGCAGCCTCCTCTCCGTATGTGAGCGAGGGGCTCGGGAACCTCCCCGGCCGCCCCCGGACAGGGGCTCTTCAGAGCCGGCTCCCCGCAACTTCTCCGCCGAGACCACTAAAGTCTGTGTGTGTGTGTTTTACATGAAATGTATCGGGGCCTCGCTGTTGCAATATTACTCGGTGTATTTTATTGTCGGGCTGGTTTGGCGCTGCTGCCGGGAAAGGCCGGGAAGGCGCTGCTTTCTCTAATTGGGTTAAACATTTCGCTAAAATGTGAGCTTTGCTTTTGGCTCTCCACCGAACTTCAACGGAAGCATCCGAGCGGCGCCATTGATGGACAGCGACATCGACCAATCGGAAAGCCGCCACTGCCTTGGCACGCCGCGATCAGCAGCGATTGAAGCCAATAGGCGGCGGCAGCGCTCGGGAAAGGGCGGGGCTAAGCTTTCTCGGGGCTTGAGGTAGGTTGCACTTGGAGCTCGCTGAACAGCTCATCAACAGTAATGATAAACACCGAGAGCGGCCCAACGCGCAAGCGCCGGTCAACCTCGCAGTGTCTCTCGGGAGTTGGTGTTTTATAGGACGGTTTCTTCCGGTACGCGCTGTGGGATGGGAGGGTGACGCAGGACTACAACTCCCAAGGATGGTGCTGTGCCTCTTTCACCCACTGGTAGCGGCAGAGCCGGGTCTTTGGGTTACCCTGAAAGATAAAACGGCGATTAAGGCCGGGACCAATGGCAGCTTCTCGGCCAATCCCCCTCATTCGGCTGCGCTGGTTCTTTTTGAGGCTACACGAGCACCTCTCGGTTGATGTGCACTCTGCGGAGTGAAACTTTTTTTCTCCTTTTCCCTAATGTATACCAGGCACCACTCTTATTTGTTGGCTGAGTTTTTTCGGGATTTTTTTTTTGCCTTCAGCTCGATTCCCCCGTCAGTGTGGTGGTTACTGTTCACAAACAAGAAGTGGAAAAGCACCAAGGATCCATTGTCGAAACCCTGCGGGCCTCTGTAAAACTTGCCCGCTCCATGATTGCAAATTACAACCCTTTTCTCTTTAATAGTACACTGCATTTTGGAGAATATCTTGTTCTATTTTTCCGCTGTTACAGAAGAGGAAAGTTTCTCAAACGTGGTCTGGCTCACCACATCCATTTGGGTCCACAATTATATTTAATTGGCCACAGGATTAATCATTCATCTGTGCGCATGATCAACATTGCTTACTATTGCGAAATAAACTATTTTCCTGAACATACTAAACTACTGGGTTACCGTTCTGTTGGTACAAGCGATGTTGCGGTACCCAACCCAGGTCCCCACTCTTATCAGTCTAGACAGTTTTGACAGGTTATTTGATCATAGAGGGCACCATAGCTGACTCTGATTTTGCATTTGCTGAATTTTACACGTGTCCAGAAACCCATATTTGTTTTTTTCCCTTTCTTCCCCGCTCCCCCAAAAATGATATGGGTAGCTATAATGCCCTATTGCTCCCCTGGTTAAGATGAGCTAATTCAGCACAGACTGGTTAATTTGGGCTGTTTCTGGCTTGTTTGGCTCTATTGACTGTAATTACCAGCTGAACTGTGAGGGGGTATCCTGCAGAACTCATTAAAAGGTGCAATTATCAAGACCCAAATCATGTTTTGATCAAGGAAAGATCATTGGTTCATCTAGCTGCTTTATGTTTGCTATGATCCACTAATAGCCCTGGATTATCTAATAGGAACTAATCTAGTCCTTTTTCAAAGCCATGACTTTCACTAGGCCTGCTGGTATCCTGTTCCACAATTCTGTCACCCACTTATTAAAACAAATGGCCTTATTTTCTTCTAACTTTCAAAACTTTAAACTGTGTTTCCTACTCTTCAAATCCTGTGTCCAACAGAATTACTTTACGGTATTGGAATTCTCCATACCTGTGAAAATCAGAGACTCCCTTCATCACCCTCTTTAGAGAATGAAGCCCCAAGGCAGATAATCTTTCTTCATAACTCATCCCTCTTAAGTTTAGGAATACGCCTCATAGGCCTCCTCTGAACTCCCTTTCACTTTTCTGCATCTCTAATACGGGGACCAAAACCGAGCACATACTTAAGGTGTAACCTTAACACGGCAAATAAAATTGCATCACCAACTTCAGTTATATATCCCAACATTTTATTTGCTTTCTTTATCACCTGTGAACACTGAACTCAAGGTTTCAAAGACATATCCATCAAACCTCCCTGAACTACTTTCTACTCCGTTGCCTCAGTCATGTTCCTGTTTAATTTGTAATCTATATTTTTGCGTCTACCCAATCTCATGACTTTATATTACCTGTGTTGAACTCGTATCTGCCAATTGACTGAGCCTGTCCAGACCCCTTTGGTTAATTGGACATTGGTTAGCACCCAATTTTATGTCAACCACAAACTTAGACAGCTTGGCCAATATTCCATCTTCTGCCTATGAACAACAGTAGCTCCAGCACTGACCCCTGTGGGACTGCACCGATGACCAGTTTCCACTCTGACTTCATCCTTTGTTGTCTAGGTGTCAGCCTCTGCTTAGAGGTAGCACTCTTGCCTCCGAGTTAGAAGGTCACCGGTTCAAGCACTACTCCTCCTTTCGGGCGCTCCTTAAAACCTACCTCGTAGGACAGGTGGCCAAAAGTTTGTTCAAAGTCTCCATTTTTGGCTCGGTGTCAATTTTATCTGATTACGCATCTGCAAAGCATTTTGGGAATTTTTACTACATTAAAGTTGCTATATAAATGCAAGTAGTTGTCAGAGGTGTCATTTGTTGAATGAGATGTTTAAGCGAGCTCCACCTGCGCTCTCGGGTGGGTGTAAAAGACTCCATGGCACATTTTTTGATGATTAACAGGGGAATCCTCTTGGTGTCTGAGCCAACATTTATCTATCCACCAAAATCAGATTATCTGGTCATTTATCCCATCAATGTTTGTAGGACCTTGTGTGCATATTTTTTTTTTACATTACAAGAGTGTTTACACTTCAAAAAAGTACTTTATTGGCTGTGAAGCGCTTTGAGGTCCCTACATAAATTGAAATTTGTTTGTTCATCCTTTTAGTCGCGTATGAATCGAGTCTAATACTTTGCCATCTATTCCATGTGAATTATTCTGTCATTTGGAGCAATGTCAAATGCCTTCCTGAACTCCAGGTATAGTAACACCTACCCTTATTTACCAGATCTGTAAACTCGTCCGATACAACTTGCCCCTTTTGACACAGTCCTTTTGAATGATGCCTTATTCTATCCTTCATCAAAACATTTTTCCCCACAATCATGAAGCTGACATGTCTGTAATTTGAAGGTTCATCCCTTGCTCTAAAGATGGGGTTATATCATTCCAATCCACTGAGATGTTACCCAGATTCAGTTAGATATCAGTGAAGGGATTTACATTCTCCTCCAATAAATCCATCAGCAGCTTTAAAAGGAAATCATTTCCAACATCTGCAGTATTTTGCTGTAGCCTTGATCCTGTTTACCTTCAGCTTCAGAAAAGTTTCTACTGTGCCTTCCGAAGGCTTTCCAATCCGCTCTCTCCATTATACTCAACTCGGATGTCTCTTTTGCCCCATCCCATCCCTTTCAGTGGCAAAAACGCGATCATTTAATTCTGCCAGTTCCCTGTCCTCGGACACCACCTCTCCACTATCCCTGGTAAATGGTTCAGTGTCACTCTGTACTCCTCTCTTGTACCTTTTTTTAAAGAATGCTTTGTTACTGTCCTTTTATATTTCATGCTATATTTATTATTTAGGAAGTTATCCTTCAGTTATTATTTAGGAAGTTATCCTTCAGCCTTGATGTTGAGGTACAGATCAGCTATTGCCTAAATCGTGGAACAAGCTCAAGGGGCTGAATGGCCTACTCCTGTTCCTATGTTCCTTTTTATTTATAAAAAAAAAAAAAAAAAATTCTCGATGTGACAAGGCTGGCATTTATTACCCATCCCTAGTTGCCCTGAGAAAGTGGCGGTGGGTCACCTTTTTGAACGTGGTTTGAATGGCCAGTTTAGAGCTAATTGCGTTGATGCAGGACTGGAGTCACCTATAGGCCTGACTGGGTAAGGGCGGTAGATTTCTTTCCCTAAAGGACATTAGTGAAGTAGTTGGTTTTTATGACAGTCCAACAGCATTTTGGCCACTTTTACTGATACCACCTTTTTTATATTTAGATTTAAAAAAAACTAAATTAAAATTCCTAAACTGCAATGGTAGGATTTGAACTTGTGTTCTCTGGATTACTAGTCCAATTGCATAACTACGACACTACCATAGCCCTTGTATCATTCCTATGCTCCTATATTTCACTCTTCTGTTTGATTTTCCACTCCTTCCCCATCTCTTTATTCTCTGTACATTTCAGAATTTTATACAGCTTTCTTCCTCCCTTAATCCTTCCACTTTTCATTCATGCTCGTTTTGACTTGTTTCTGGGATAAGCTGCATCAACAATTATTAAATATCCTTAACGCACTCTTATTTCCCCTCTACATCCTTTTAAAAATAATTCTTCATATTTCCACCTCTGTAACATCGCCAGTCTCTGCCCCTACCTCAGCTCATCTGCTGAAACCTTCATCGATGCCTTTGTTACCTCTAGACTTGACTATTCCAACGCACTCCTGGCTGGCTTCCCACGTTCTACCCTACGTAAACTTGAGGTCATCCGAAACTTGGCTGCCTGTGTCCTAATTCGCACCAAGTCCCGTTCACCCATCACCCCTGTACTTGCTGACCTACATTGGCTTCCGGTTAAGCAACGCATTGATTTCAAAATTCTCATCCTTGTTTTCAAATCCCTCCATGGCCTCGCCCCTCCCTATTTTTGTAATCTCCTTCAGCTCCGCAACCTCCCGAGATATCTGCGCTCCTCCCTGATTCTAATCGCTCAAACATCGGTGGCCGTGCCTTCAGCTGCCTAGGCCCCAAGCTCTGGAACTCCCTCCCTAAACCCCTCCACCTCGCTACCTCTTTCCTCCTTTATGACGCTCCTTAAAAGCTACCTCTTTGACCAAGCTTTTGGTCACCTGCCCTAATTTCTTCTTGTGTGGCTCGGTTTCAAGTTTTTGTCTTCTAACACTCCTGTGAAGTGCCTTGGGACATGTTACTGTGTTAAAGGCGCTATATGAAAACAAGTTATTGTTTTATTCCTTTTAATATAGCATTTCATCCTCTTAGAGTCTGCGTTGGTTGAGGGATAACCATTGGTCAGGACACTGGGGAACACTCCCCTGCTATTCTTCGAAATAGTGCCATGGGATCTTTTACATTCACCCGAGAGGCCATTGATTTAACATCTCATTCGAAAGATGGCAACTCTTGACAGTGCAGCAGTCCCTCAGCACTACACTGGAGTGTCGGCCTAGATTTTGTGCTCCAGTCCCTGGAGTGGGACTTGAACCCACAACCTTCTGACTCAGGCGAGAGTGCCACCAACTGAGCCACAGCTGACACCTACCAGACAGTGTGTCATGTGGGAAAACTACAAAACCAAGGAAACAAATGTTTTTTTCCATAATAAAACCTAATTTTGAACACAAAATTCTTCAGTTCTAATTTACTGTTGAGCAGTGCTGTGCTTGCCCTTTAAAGGTAAAATCAATTGCCACTTTTTCATTACTGACATAATTCATGATTGACTAAACATGATGGTGTGTTGTCTGTGTACATTTGCTCTAGAATTATTCCAAATTCAGACAAGTGGCTGAAAATTCCAGGCCTTGACTTTATTTTAAAACATACTATACCATTTTAAATGCCCCAAAGATTTGCCTTGTTGCTGTTGTTGTCATGCTGATATATGTATGTTCTTGCTTTCTTTACTCCTATCGGAACGAATGACCTAGACTTGCAGGTACAGAAATAAATGACATTATTTCCTTCATAGATTTATTTGAAATGTGAGAAAGCAAGGGTTAGTATTTTTAAAAAACCTGCTGCGTAGACACTGTACACACATGAAGACTGCACTGGAAAATGCAGATAAATACAGTGATTAACTTGAATAGTCGGGTCACTTCCTTCCTATGTTTAAAACCCTCTTCAAAATAAATAGGTTGTTTTACTACTAGGTGTTTTATTTACTATAGTTTTTCTTGAAATATATTGTGCCTGGTGCTGTATGTTTTTAATGAAGTTAATATCATTGTAGTTTAGAAACCAGACTCTGCAAGTCATAAGTGTCAGCCTTGGCTCAGTCGTAGCCTGAGTCAGAAGGTTGAGAGTTCAAGACTCCCAATAGGATTTGAGCACATAATCTAGGCTGACACTTCAATTTAGTACTGAATTATTGGAGGTGCCATCTTTTGGATGAAACAAAGAACTCTCAGGTTGATGTAAAATATGCCATGGCACTATTCGAAGAAGAGCAGGGGAGTTCTCCTGGTGTCCTAAACAACATTTATCCCTCAATCAACACCACCAAAAACAGATTAATTGGTCATTCATCTCATCGCTGTTTGTAAAATCTTGCTGTGCACATTTGCGTACACAAGAGTGATTGTACTTGAAAATAATTCACTGAGGGTAAAATGCTTTGGGATGTCCTGAAGTCAGGAAAGGTGCTATATAAATGCAAGTTTGTTCTTCTACAAAATAAAGATATGAGGTGGTATGTCCTTATGGCTGTGGGTAATGGACCTATCTGGTGAGCACCAAACTATGAAAACCAGGTTGGCCCTAGGTTCACACTTAGTCTGGGCTGAGTTAGTTGGGGTGGCTGTATTGTAATTAGGCTTGGTTTTCTTGGGCTATGGAGGAGATATAAATCAGCTAGGGTTCCCACTCCTGATAGCTATCTAGTGATGTCTGTCCATATCTATGGATGTTGGGTGAGGATAGGATCAGGCTTGGGTGTGATACTTCCTTATTTCCCCCATCGTGAAATAGCCTGTTGGTGCACAGTCAAGACTGATATGAAGAATGGCTAAAGTAGTGAAGACCTGCTGAGCTTATGGAACTCTGTCTTTGAGAATAGGGGTGGGGGGAGGAAAAGACCTTTTTAGAGCTGGGATTCTCAACCGTTTTGCTTCTGAGACACCCCTCCTGTGTTTAAAAATAAATACATTTTTAAAAATTCCACGGACCCCCTGTGACGCAACACAAGTGTTTTTTTCTGTATATAAAAAAAAAAAAAATACAAGCAGCTTGAAATAAAGCTGCTGGATCAGAGAGCGCACTGGAAAACGGGCGCCCTTGCGTGCATGACTGAGTGCAAAGCACAGATTGTTTTTCTGGCCACGCCTGCAGCCCTCGAGGCATTGCTGCCTTGCCCTTGTAACAGAACATGAAGGGTTTGTGGGAGCTTCAGTGTGACCAGTGTTTAACATATCCCAGATATTACGTCCGTGAATGATTGAGACACGGACAGCAGGAGTTGAACAAAACACGTCTTTACTGATGGAAGTCAATAGTGAAACTGAAAACAACAGAGGCTCACTAGCGCCTTTTATACAGGGGTGGTCACTGCCGGTAGTGCAGTCTGAGACCAGTTATTCTCTTAAAGGTACATACACAACAATTCCTCCCCTTTTAGATAAACAGTACATAACATTCATTTAACAACTAATGATAACGAATTACAATTACTGTTGCTAGATACATTGGTTAAGTTTAAGCAATTATAAGTTCAGTCTTTGAGGAGGCTTCCTGATTCTGTCTGGATAACGCCTCTTTGGGGTATCAGGTTCTTCTGGCAATGTTGAGTTGGGATCAATGTTGTTGTTCGGTTCATCTTCCAATATTACCGGTTCTGCGGTAGCTGCAATTGGAACGTCGATTTCATTACCAGGTGTATCAGATCGTGGTGTGGAGTTGACGTTTTCCAGTGACTCTAGAATCTGGCCAGCATGGCGTCTTACAATGCTCTCTCCAGTGTCCACGGTATACATGAGAGGTCCTTGCCGTGTACAAATTGTTCCTGGCTGCCATTTCTCAGTGCGGTAGTCCCGGGCCAAAACTGGTTGACCTATCTTAAAACTCCTGGTCAGCCTTTCATTCATATTCTGAAACTGCCTGTTGTCCGAAGAGATGTGGAGGTTTGGCTTAACCAAATCCAAGCGGCATCGTAGTCTTCGATTGAAGAACATCATGGCTGGAGTTTGGTTGGTAACCGCATGTGTTGCATTCCAGTAGGCAAACAAGAAGTTGTCCACCTTGTGTTGTAGGGGTATCTCTTCATTACACATTGCCTTGATAGCCTTCTTGAATGTTTGGACAAACCTCTCGGCCAATCCATTAGTGGCTGGATGATATGGGGCAGATGTGTAATGCTTAACACCATTGTTCTTTAAGAACCTCCGGAACTCTTCAGACACAAACTGTGGTCCATTGTCAGAGCAAATC
The DNA here is from genome assembly GCF_052327205.1 of Somniosus microcephalus. NCBI lineage: Eukaryota > Metazoa > Chordata > Chondrichthyes > Squaliformes > Somniosidae > Somniosus > Somniosus microcephalus. The sequence continues at coordinate 157,165,089 of NC_140993.1, read as the reverse complement.
TGTTCAGGCAGCCCATTCCTGGCGAATATGGTTCGTAAAACGGATAGTTTTTTCCGTGGTGGTTGAGGACATTTTTATTACCTCTGGCCACTTTGTGCATCCACCGCAATTAAAAACATCGAGTCCATGAAGGGACCAGCAAAATCAATGTGCACCCTTTGCCATGGAGATGAGGGCTACTCCCATGGATGCAGAGGAGCTTGTGGTGGGGCGTTTTGGACCTTCTGGCATCCTGCACAGCTCTTGGTCATCTTTTCGATTTCTCTATTGATTCCCGGCCACCACACAAACGCTCTGGCTAAGTTCTTCATGTTTACCCCACCCAGATGATCCTCATGAAGCTCATTTGAGCACTCTATCTGTCAACTTAGGTGGAATTACTACTCTGGATCCACACATCAAGGTTCCTCTGCACACTGACAGCTGTTCTCTTCTCGGCGAGAATGCTGGCAGCAGTGGTTCGCCATGTGCTGGCCATCCCTTCACCGTTAAATCATAGACCCGTGATAGTGTCGGGTCATTCCGTGTTTCCTTTTCTATGTTTGCATTCGTCACGGAGACATTCGACTATGGTCGAGTGGAATAACTCTATTGGATCCACTGCAAGGTCGTCGTCTTCCACCATCGGCAACGGTAGGCGTGACAATCCATCAGCATTTCCATGCTGTTTAGTTCCTTTGTACTCGATGTCATATTGGTGTGCCCCTAGGAAAAGGGACCACCTCTGCAGCTGTTGTGCTGTCATTATCGGTACGTACTTCTGAGGGTTGAAAATGGAGACAAGAGGTTGATGATCGGTTAGTAGAGTAAATTTTTGACCATGCAGGTAGTGATTGAACTTCTTCACCACCACCCCCCACCCCCCCCCCCCCCCACACTAGGCTGAGGGCCTCTCTGTCAATCTGGGCGTAGTTACGCTCGGCAGAAGTTAACGAGCGTGACGCAAAAGCTATCGGCCTCTCTAAACCATCAAGGAATTTATGTGACCGTACCGCCCCAATGCCGTAGGGAGACGCATCACACGCCAGTCTGATTGGCAGTGCTGGGTTGTAGTGAGCCAATACTTCCTTTGACGTGATTAAGTCCTTACTCTTCTGAGGCCCGCTTACAATCATCGCTCCATTTCCATGCTACCCCTGTTCGTAGCAGGGCGTTCAGTGGGTGCAGAATTGTCGACCAATTCAGCAAAAACTTATGGTACACTTCCCTCCAGACAGTGAGGTGAAGATGTCTTCTATCCTTGGAAGAGGATATTGTACTGTGTGAAGGACTGGGTTCACCGTCACCTTGAAATCCCCACAGATGCGAATCTTCCTTGGCTCCCCGGACTTATTGCTTAACGTTTTCTTCATGACGGGAACGATGGGTGTCGCCCACTCGACCTTAGACAACACGCCCGCCTTCTCCAGATTCTCCAGCTCTGCCTCGACGGCTGAGCGAATTGCATATGGTACCGGTCTTGCTTTGAAAAACTTGGGAACTGCATTCTCTTCTATTTTTATCGAGGCGGTTACGCCTTTAAGTGTGCCCAGTTCTTGTTGAAATACCTCTTTGGCGTTAGCTAAGATTGTTGACAATCGTCCAGGAGTGACGTCTTCATCTTTTTTACCGTCATTGCATGAATGGAGTGCCAATCTAAGTTTATCTTCCTGATCCATTCCCGTCCCAATAACGGTGGTCCACCATTTGGCAGTATGTAGAGATACAATTTCCGTATTTTCTTGCCGTTGTATTCGACAGGCACCCTTATTTTTCCTCTGGGGTATACTTTTTGCCCCGTATATGTCGTCAAGACGATGGATGTCTCTCTCAAGGGTATGTGTGAAAATAGCCGCTCGTAGTCTCGTCGATTCATGACGGTTAGCGCTGATCCTGTATCCAATTCCATTTTAACTTGGGACCCTGCTATCGTGAGGGTGACCCAAATGGTTCGGTGATCCTCTTTTGCGATTACATTGTGAAGTTTGAGACCGCTTAGTCTCCTGTTCCCGGATTCACTATCGCTCATCTGGTCTTCGGAACTAATGTCCGTCATCTTTTGTACTTTCTTGTACGGTTCCTTAGTAGCCTTTTTGTTGTCACCGGTCTTCTTCCCAGACCTGCAAACTCGTGCAATGTGTCCCATCTTCCCGCATTGCCTGCATATTTTGTCTTTGGACCAGCAGTCCTTCTGGTCATGGTTAGTTCTGCCGCAGCGATAACATTTTGCAAATCCCCGTGTCATTTCGTGGGTGCCGTATTCCTGTGGTTTTTGTTGAATTTCTGCAGTTCCCTTGGCTGCTGCTTCATACGATACTGTCATGCTGAAAGCCTTATCTAGCGTCCGCTCTTTCTCTGAGAGTAACTTCTTCTGTGTTCCTTCACTCAGGAGTCCACAGACAAATTTGTCCCGTAGGGTATCTGCCAGTCCTGCTCCGAACTGGCAGTGCTTTGATAGCTTGCGTAGTTCCGTAAGGTACTCAGCATTGCTCTCATCTTTATGCTGAGTTCTCCTGTGGAATTTAAATCTTTCTGCTATCAACAGCGGTGCAGGGTTTGGGTGTTTCTGTAGGACAGCAACAATTTTGTTAAAACTCTTCGCCTTCGGTTTGGCTGGAGTAATCAGGTCCCGCAATAGGCCGTACGTTCTAGCGCCCATTAAGTTTAGCAATATCGATGCCTTTTTCTCCTCCGCTATTTCGTTTGCCTCGAAATATACCTCGACTCTTTCCACATACGTGGTCCAGTCCTCTATTGTATTATCAAAAGCAGTGATACAGCCAGTCTTCGGCATCTTGCAAATCTAAAATGGCGCCTCCCGCGCTTTGCCTTCTTCCCCGCTGCTGTTAGCACTGCTTTCTGCGGTTCCTGTTGACCTGCAGCTCCTCGCGGTTTCTTGCGCGTTTAATATTTGTTCTTTTTATTATTTTTCCCGTCGTGGAATAACCCTGTGGGACTCTTGCCTCCCTCTTCGCGGGTCTATACACAGCCCGGCTTCGTAGTGTCTCTCCTTTCTCTTTTTTTCTCTCTTTTCTCTTTTTTCTCTTTCTCCTCCCTTCCCCCCCCCCCCCCCCCCCCCACAACGCTGCTCGGCCCCGTTGCAAACCACCCGCTCGAGTTCGCGACCGCCGCAGCCCAGGAAGGATCAGTGCACTACCTGCCACCAGCCCGATTAGCTGAAGCACTGTCGACAGGAACCAGACCCCGCTTCTGACAGCTTCTCCAGCAATCTTCAACTCCGCGGATGCTCACGGTCGACGCCCGTTTCTACTGCCTCTTACTTTCTTTTCTTTGTGGCCTCGACCTCTGCTCACTTCGCTGTAGGAATGGATCCCAGGAGGTGGTGCAGACTGTAGGTAGGTTTGTATCTGCTCATCGCCAGTATTACATCCGTGAATGATTGAGACACGGACAGCAGGAGTTGAACAAAACACGTCTTTACTGATGGAAGTCAATAGTGAAACTGAAAACAAGAGGCTCACTAGCGCCTTTTATACAGGGGTGGTCACTGCCGGTACTGCAGTCTGAGACCAGTTATTCTCTTAAAGGTACATACACAACACCAGACATCCGTGTGACAACGGCAGCTGCTCAATTGCTCCCAGCATGCCTCTGCATCATGTCACAAAACGATGCACGTACTGATTGGATAACATTATCCAATCGAAGGGAAGGTCGGACTGTTCAGCCCCTCCCCCCCTTTCTATTAGGCACGTTTTTTTTTGCACCAGGCCTGTTTTATATTTAAAAGTGCTTTAGTGTCATTTTATTTTCAAAATAAGTTTAATTTCACTCAACCCATTCTGTTATTTTTAATCTCTGCCACCAGCCACAGCAGGAGGGACACTGTTGGTGGCGGTTGGTGATGTTCCAGTGGCGCTGCTTCCCCTCAATACATGACAACAGCCGGGGAGGGTGCAGGCGGCCTACAGTGAGTGAGTGAGGGAGAGAAGCACCGAGCAGGCCAGCCCCCACTGTGGCTCGGCTTCAGCGGTGCATTACGGATGTAAGCCCAGGCTAAAGCGGCGTCGCTGTCGTGGGGGAGGAGGCAGATGGATCCAGCAAGTGGAGCCTTTGCAAATGGTGTGGGGATGGTGACGGCTCTTTCTCTCCCTCCTCCACCACCCCTGGCCCGATTGCGGACCACTTGAAGTCTTCTCGCAGACCCCCAGTTGAGAAACCCCTGCCTTATAGTTAGAACTGCTTGTGTTTAAAGAATTTGTGGCTGTTGGACATGACTTTTCATGTGAAAGATTTTGCTGTTTTTCTTGCCAACTTTATTCCACTGGCATTGTTGTCATGGTGCATTGTATCATAGAATCTTACAGCACAGAAGGAGGCCATTGGCCCATCGTGCCTGAGAAGCCTCTTTGAAAGAACTATCCAATTGGTCCCACTCTCCTGCTCTTTCCCCAGAGTCCTGCAAACTTTCCTTTTTCAAGTATTGATCCAATTCCCTTTTTTGAAAGTTACTGTTGAATCTGCTTCCACCAGCCTTTCAGGCTGTGCATTCTAGAGCATCATAATTCGCTGCATAAAAAATGTTCTCGTCTCCCCTCTGGTTCTTTTGTGGTTCCATGGGTTACAATCACCCTGATACTTTGGCCAAGTATATTCTCTTATTTACTTGAATAAACTTGCTTAGCCATTGCGGAGAGCCCCATATGGATGATTGTGAACAGGATACAGTTTAGGTATTTAAAAGTTGACGGCAGGACAAAAATAAATGAACGCTGCCTACATTCCTGCTTTTGAGTCATGTTAAACAGTTTCAGTGGCATTACAATCCATTGTTATGTGACTTATTGCTCAACTGAAACAGCAATGCCCAATCCACATGAAGCTTATTGTGTAATTAAGTGATAATGGTTTCAGGTGACTGTTGACTGTCAGCTTGTTGGAATGTTGATGTTTGCATAATGTAGAATAATCACCAATCCCAATATTGCTAAAATGTCAGACTTAATAAAAAGCACAAAGGTGATATTGGGATTAGTACAGTTGTAAAGTAAAAAATAGTGGGTTTTTTGGCAAATTTTCTCCATTCCTCTCCTCAAAATATTGACTTGTTGGGACACAGTTTCACAATGCCAATTGCCCTCTGGTACCTTAACCAAGTGGCTCCTCTTAATTTATGAATTTGTCCAGTTAATATCAGCAGGTCATTTAACGACAGAGCATATTCAGAAAGCCATTGACCAGGAACCCTTGCTAATTTTGTCTCCCCCTTAAGGTGCTGAAGCCAATTATCATGTCCTAACTGCTGCCCCAGCAGAGATCAACTGACTCAGCATGGACTGCCAATCAAACTAGAGACCTTTTTGTTCTGAATAGTTTAGTGTTTCAATGTTTGGTGCCTTTACCCACTAGGTCAACTGAACAAAATGTGTCTTTAGAGATGACAGAGCTTTAACTTGTACCTATTATTCATCAGAATTCATTAAATTATAGTTGTTACGACACGTTATGCTTTGGTGCATGTGGTGGGTAGGGGGAAGAAAAGGTGTGAATAATTCCATCATTCAGTGCACCCAGCAGGGAATTGTGCTCACGGAGAGCACTTTACAGCCTGGATGCTCCAACCTGTACTCCTGTGAGTGTGGCTCTCTGCAGAAATTGTAAAATTACCCCATATTTCCTACATTACAACAGTGACTACACTCAAAAGTACTTAATTGGCTGTGAAGTGCTTTGGGATGACCAGCAGTCGCTACAATTTATATTAACATTTCATGCAGTTATTTTAAAGTTGCATCTCGTGACCAGGTTTACTGGTTACCATGCATTCCTCAATAGCCTGAGCATAAACTGCACAGATTGGCTGGCTGAGTCGCTCAACTTGCCAGGGGCCGTAAATCGCTGCTGCCTCAGTGTAAATTCTCTTTGTTGCTTTCGGGAATGGCACAGACATTAAAATTCAAAATGCTTACTGAAGTCCCATTTTTATTTTTCCTCCTCCCTCCCTCCCTCCCTCCCTCCCTCCCTTCCCCCCCCCCCCCCCCCCCCCCCCGTGGAAGATGTAACTCGTGCTCAGGTACGAGTGCAGGCATACTACCGTTCCCATGCGGTCCTTTTATATGGGAGCATAGACTGTGATGAGAGTAGGTACCTGACTGATACCGCCCCAGCCTGTCCACTCTCAGTAATCGGGGGATGATGCGGCCAGTTATAGGCAAGCAAAATTTTCAAGAATTTTACTTTCACTAAAGTTCATGGTACAGGATTGAGATAGGAATATCTGGCTCGGATCCATGTAACCGTATTTGTACCACTTTAGTGCCGAGCATTATTTTTTGGACCGACCTAAAGTGGTCTCACTGAAAGGTAGCCAAGCTTCATTTAAATATTATAATAGCTAAATTTTTCATCCACTTAGGACCGGATTGGGCTGAATGCTCCCTTTGCTCAATGGGCTGTGGAACTCTTAAAGGTTCTGTGCCTTTTGTAGCCTTTTTAAATTCTGAACTTTTACAGTGTATTTTTAGTATTGGCTTCTGTTAATTTGTCACTTTTTATGTAATCTTTTCATCTTTTTAAAGATTGAGATTCTTTGTTGTTTTAAGTGGAGCCTAAAATAGTTGAATATTGTTCACCAAAAAGCCTGCTGTAATTGAAGTCAGTAAAACACGATGACCGAAGAGGGACGTGAAAAAGGTACACTTGTAATAGGAACTTCCATAGGAGCTCAAGGAGCAATAGGGTATCCAAGTAGAGTCCCTGGCGCTTGGCATGTTGAGCTTTCCTTTAAAATAAATTTTGTCGTCCATGTCTCTAGAACAAATTTAAAAAAAAAAAAAAAAAAAAAAAATTGGGGGAAAAAACTACTTGACCTCTTCCTCGCCAATCTACCGGACGCGGATGCATCTGTCCATGACAGTATTGGTAGGAGTGACCACCACAAAGTCCTTGTGGAGACGAAGTCCTGTCTTCACACTGAGGATACCCTCCAGAACTAACCGCCTCTAGCCAAGCTGTTCCAGTACAGCTACAACACTGGCATCTACCTGACAAAGTGGAAAATTGTCCAAGTATGTCCTGTCCACAAAAAACAAAACCAACCCAATCCAACCAATTACTGCCCCATCAGTTTACTCTGAATCATCAGCAAAGTGATGGAAGGTGTCATTGACAGTGATATCAGTAACCCGCTCACTGATGCCCAGTTTGGGTTCCACCAGGACCACTCGGCTCCAGACCTCATTACAGCCTTGGTCCAAACATGGACAAAAGAGCTGAATTTCAGAGTTGAGGAGAGCGTGACTGCCCTTGACATCAAGGCAGTCTCCCCATGATGCCCCCCTCGTCTCCCCTGACCACCGCCACCAACCCCCCACTATATCCCTTCACACCCCCCCCCCCCCCCCCCCCCCCAAGTGCTTAAACTATTTGGAACGTGATAGTTTTGAAGGAGGACCTAACATTAATCCATGAGTGAAGATTAATGAAAATCAAGGCTGCACTTAACAGAGTGTGGCATCAAGGAGCCTTAGTAAAATTGATGTCTGTGGGAATCGGCAGGGTGGGGGGAGTCTCCACTGGCTGGAGTCATACCTAGCACAAAGGCAGATGGTTGTGGTTGTTGGAGGCCAATCATTTCAACCCCAGGACATTGCTGCAGGAGTTCCTCAGGGCAGTGTCCTGGGCCAAACCATCTTCAGCTGCTTCTTCAATGACCTTCCCTCCATCATTAGGTCAGAAGTGGGGATGTTCGCTGATGATTACACAGTGTTCAGTTCCATTCGCAACTCCTCAGATAATGAAGCAGTCCGTGCCCAAATGCAGCAAGACCTGGACAACATTCAGGCTTTGGCTGATAAGTGGCAAGCAATGAACTCCTCCCAACAAGAGAGAGTCTAACCACCTTCCCTTGGCATTCAATGGCATTACCGTTGTCAAATCCCCCACTATCAACATCCTGAGGGTCAGCATTGACCAGAAACTTAACTGGACCAGCCACATAAGAGCAGGTCAGAGGCTGGGTATTCTGCAGCAAGTGACTCGCCACCTGACTCCCCAAAGCCTTTCCACCACCTACAAAGCACAAGTCAGGAGTGTGATGGAATACTCTCTACTTGCCTGGATGAGTGCAGCTCCAACAACACTGAAGAAGCTCGACACCATCCAGGACAAAGCAGCCTGCTTAATTGTCACCCCATCCACCACCTTAAACATCACTCCCGCCACCACTGGCACACCGTGTCTGCAGTGTGTACCATCTACAAGATGCACTGCAGCAGCTTGCCAAGTCGTCTTCAACAGCACCTCCCAAACCCATGACCTCTACCGCCTAGAAGGACAGGGGCAGCAGGTGCATGAGAACACCACCATGCCCAAGTTCCCCCTCCAAGTCACACAACATCCTTACTTGGAAATGTATATCCATTCCTTCATCATCGCTGGGTCAAAATCCTGGAACTCCGTCCCCCCCCTCCCTTAAGAGCACTGTGGTGGGAGTACCTTTACCACATGGACTGCAGTGGTTCAAGAAGGTGGCTCACCACTCCCTTCTCAAGGGCAGTTTGGGATGGGCAATAAATGCTGGCCTTGCTAGTGACGACCACATCCCATGAATGCATTTTAAAAAATGGGGTTTGAAGCACCAGAAATACAGTATTTCATGGCTGCGGTAGGACCAGATGAAAGAAGGTACACTAGTTTGACCAGCAGGTGCAAAAGCCACACTTGCTGCACCTGCTATATGGTACCAACCCGTTCTGCAAGCTTAGACACACCTACCTGGCAATGTCTGTGGGGAACTGGTGCTCCAGTTCAGCACAGGCACTTGCCGATCTGTGCCATTTGCTGCAAGGATACCTGCAGACAACCTGTACCAGTGGGCAGTGGACATCATTTTTATATTTGTTCCTGGGATGTGGGCGTCGCAGGCAAGGCCAGCATTTATTGCCCATCCCTAGTTGCCCGTGAGAAGGTGGTGGTGAGCTGCCTTCTTGAACTGCTGCAGTCCGTGTGGTGAAGGTACTCCCACAGCGCTGTTAGGGAGGGAGTTCCAGGATTTTGACCCAGTGACAATGAAGGAATAGCGATATACTTCCAAGTCCAGATGGTGGGGAACTTGGAGGTGGTGGTGTTCCCATGCGCCTGATGTCCTTGTCCTTCTAGGTGGAAGCGGTCGTGGGTTTGGGAGGTGCTGTCGAAGGAGCCTTGGCAAGTTGCTGCAATGCATCTTCCTCAGTGTTTTGAAAGTATGTTCGTGAGATCAACAGTGTTACCAATTTGGTGGCAATACAGGTGTAATTCTGACGCCAAATTAGTAGTATAGTGAAACCTGCTTAAATGAATAACACTTTTATCAATAATAGGATTAAATGAACACAATCTTGATGTACCAAACCATTTTTTCATTCCTATCAAAATAAAAAGTTTAGCTGTGAGACTCGTAAATTATTAAAATTCCTGTAGTTAATTCTCTAAATGCTGTATTAGGAAAATAGTCTTAATGTACTTTCTGTACCATCTGTCGCTCCACTGAGGCCTCAATCAAAGTCAGTAACAGCTAATTCAATTCTTACAGCTCACAGCTGTGGAATCTAACGGGTACTGTGTACCGATTAGCACAGTTAACACTTCATCACATCTAACACTTCATCACGTTGCACATAATAAAGTGGCTGCATTGTAGCAATCAAACTCATTAACCTGTTCAAACATCATGTTTGCATTTTTCTAGCGGTGTATAAATTCTGTTTTATTTACGTACAAAACTGAGAGCCTACATATTGTTTACAGTAGAGAATGCTCATGAAGAAGAAAGCCTGTCTTCAAGAGCATGTTCACTGCAGAGACCTGCACCGCTGACCTTTCTTGCTCCCTCATACTTTCTCGCTCGTTCTCTCCCCCTCTTTCTCCCCTCTGTTTCAGCATTTTCTGATTTTTTTTGATTCTTAGCATTGTGTAAATAGTCATCACCTGTAAATTGGAAGCTACCTTTGTTCAGCTAGCATTTGTAAAGGAGACTTTTCTATAGTAGGTGGGCAATAAGAATTTCTGGTGGAGTTTAATTGGTACTCTGCCATGCTGCACCGTCGTGTGATTGGATCTCTGATGTTTCCCCACAGGGCAAGTTTACGATCTTGTCTGGGCAACAAGGAGGCATCAATCAGAGGTTGTGAGCTTCCCCATGGGGCGAGAACATTTGAGAAGCTGTTCACTCCATGCTATCATATTTTGTCTGGTTTGTAAGATATTGCTCCAGGCTTGGGCGCACCTTACTTACACTCTAAGCCAGGAAATAGTGTAGGGAATAGTATGAATGCTTTCAAATGATCTCTGGCTGTTTGTAGTTTATAGTCTAGCTGCTTTAACAAGTTTAAATGTTTGCAAATCAGTAAATCTTGCAATTGTACGGAAAGAAACTGGCAATTATGTAGTTAAAAATTCTATAAAGAATGTTTCTAGATTAAAAATAGTCAGCTTTGGTGACATTCTTCTTTCCATTTGGAGGTGCAGATTGCAGGCTTTAGATATGTGTCACTGTGATTAGAGCATACATCTATTCAATGGCTCATGTGTTGTGAGCATGTAATGGATTGCTGCCCAAAACTTCGACTGAAAGTTGGCTAACCAGTTTTATATTTTATGAAGTATCCATTTTAGGCTTGTCCATTTTAATTTTTTTGACGACAGAAGAATCCTAAGACACGTCCAAACTAAAGGCTAAATGGTGCTGCCCACCCATTTGCAGTGCTGTACGCAAACTTCTAACTGATGGGTATACTGCTTTGTGCCAGAATATTTCAAAGGCAAAATTGTGCTGACATTTCCAACAAGAATTTGAAATATATTCAGACTATAAATTGCCTTTATATAGTGCCTTTTGATATAATGTGACAAGGAATAGGTGAATGAAAGACTTGCATTTATATAGCGCTTTTTACGATCACCGGTCATCCTAAAGCACTTTACAGCCAATGAAGTACTTCTTGAAGTGTAGTCACTGTTGTAATGCACAGCAAGCTCCCGCAAATAGCAATGTGATAATGACCAGGTAATTTGTTTTAGTGATGTTGATCGAGGGATAAATATTGACCAGGAGGGTAATTCCCCTGCTCTTCAAAATAGTGCCATGGGATCTTTTACGTCCACCTGAGAGAGTAGACGGCCTCAGTTTAACGTCTCATCTGAAAGACGGCACCTCCGACAGTGCAGCACTCCCTCAGCACTGCACTGCAGTGTCAGCCTAGATTTTTCTGCTCAAGTCTCTGGAGTGGGGCTTGAACCCACAACCTTCTGACTCCGAGGCACGGTGCTACTGCAGGCAAACACACACTGACCCACAGAAGGAGACATTAAGAAGGGAGATTAAAAGCTTGGTTGAAGAGATGGGTTTTTAAAAAGATATGGAGCGGCATAGGCATTTAAGGAGAGAATTCCAAAGCCTAAGACCCAGTCTGCAAAAGACTTTTTAGAAGAAAAGGGTGTTCAAGAAGGATATATAAAGGAGGAGGTGGGGTGAGGCCATGGAGGGATTTGAAGACTAAGGCCGGGATTTAAAATTTCCACCACTGTAGGTCAGTGAGGACGGGGTGATGGGCAAGCACGACTTGGCGCAGGACAAGATGTGTGCGTTTTAACAATTTGGAGTTTATGGAGGATAGGTGGCCAGCAAGGAGTGTGTTGGAGTAGTCGAGTATGGAAGTGACCTATATGTATAAAGGTTTCAGGAGCAGAGGCAGAAAATGTTGCAATGATGGAAGTATGCAGTCTTTGCGATGGAGAGGGAATGGAGTCTGAAGCCCTGCTCAACGTTCAACAGGATGCTGAGGTTGCAAATGGTCGTTCTATCTGGGCCATAGCAGGGTGGTGGGGGTTGAATCGGTAGCCAGGGAACAGTGTTTGCTGTGGGGCACAAAGACAGTGGCTTCAGCCTTCCTGATCTAAAAATAGTAAAATGCTGGAAATACTCAGCAGGTCTGGCAGCATCTGTGGAGAGAGCGAGAAAGAGTTAACGTTTCAGGTCAATGACCCTTTGTCAGAACTGGAAAAAGCTGGAGATGGAACAGGTTTTTAAGCAAGTGTAGGAGCAGCGAAGGGGAGGAAAGAACAAAAGGGAAGGTCTGTGATAAGGTGGAAAGCAGGAGAGACTAAGAGACAAAGGGATGATGGGGCAAGGCCAAAGGAGATGGTAATGGGACAAGTTAAGAAACAAAAGATGGCTCTAGATGAAGTGTAAATGGTGATGGCAGAATGAAAGCCAGCTGCCATGTGAGAAAAAAATGGGGGGGAAAAAAGGGCAGAGGTTCTGATCTGAAATTGTTGAATTCTATGAGTCCAGAAGACTGTAAAGTGCCTAATCAAAGGTGAGGTGCTCTTCCTCGAGTTTACGTTGAGCTTCATTGGAACAGTGTAAGAGGCCGAGGACCGAGGGGTCAGAGTGGGAGTGGAGCGGAGAATTAAAGTGACAGGCGACTGGAGGCTCGGGGTCACACACGGACTGAACGGAGGTGTTCCGCAAAACGGTCACCCAATCTGTGTTTGGTCTACCCAGTGTAGAGGAGACCGCATTGTGAGCAGTGAATACAGTATACTAAATTGCAAGAAGTACAAGTAAATCGCTCTTTCACCTGGAAGGAGTGTTTGGGGCCCTGGACAGTGGGAAAGGAGGAGGTAAAAGGGCATGTGTTGCATCTCCTGCACTTGCATGGGAAGGTGCCGGGGGAAGGGGTGTTGGGGTGATAGAGGAGTGGACCAGGGTGTCACGGAGGGAGAGGTCCCTTCGGAATGGCTGAAAGGGGAGGTGAGGGGAAGATGTGTTTGGTGGTGGGATCATGCTGGTGGTAGCGGAAATGGCAGAGAATGATCTGTTGAATGTGGAGGCTGGTGGGGTGAAAGGTGAGGACAAGGGGAACCCTATTGTGATTCTGGGAGGGGAAGGGGTGAGAGCAGAAGTGCGGGAAATAGAACGGCCACGGTCAAGGGTCGTGCCAACCACGGTAGAGGGGAATCCTCGGTTGAGGAAAAAGGAAGACCGGTCTGAAGCACTGGTATGGAAGGTGGCATCGTCGGAGCGGAGACGGAGAAACTAGGAGAATGGAATAGTCCTTACAGGAAGCGGGGTGGGAGGAAGTGTAGTCCAAGTAGCTGTGGGAGTCAGTGGGCTTGTAGTGAATGTTTGTCAATAGCCTATCCCCAGAAATGGAGACAGAGAAGTCGAGGAAGGGAAGAGTTGGAGATGTACCATGTGAAGGCGAGGGAAGGGTGGAAATTGGAAGCAAAGTAACTGGAAAATTTCATTCACTTTGACAAACATATTTGTATCAGCCTTCCTAATGTTGTGTTGGCGGAAGTTAAGACTTATCTACAAATGGCTGTTGGACAGGTTTGACAAGGCAGAGGCAGCCAAGGGATCGAGAGGTGGTGGAGCTAGGTGTCATCAACGCATTTGAAATGGTTTGAATAGTGATGAATTTTTTTAAGTTGTTGCAGTCTTGAACATTTTGAAGGCAGTAGTAGAAGGTGCTTCAGTAGGAATTTGAAGTATCAATTTGTACAGTAATCTGGAAGATGAAAATGAAAGTTAAGATGTTTTCTTAAACTTCTGTTTCTAGTGACTTCATCAGTAGTGATGTAATGGTATTTCTGGTCTTTTACATTGCAGCAAAAGCCTGCAAACTACCATTCTAAGATGACATGGGGCTTTGTCATCCTGCCTGTTGAGATCATTGTGTTTGTAGATTGTCCCTGGAGTTGTTGGGCATCAGAAAGCACAGGTAATTACAAGGTATGAAGGCAGACTTGGTTAGTGTGGACTGGGAAAATATATTGCAGGGTAAGATTGTAGAAAAGCAGTGGCAAACATTTAAGGAGATATTTCATAACTCCCAGCAACGATATTTTCCAGTGTGAAAGAAAGACTCTGCGAAGGATGAACCATCCGTGGCTAAGGAAGTAAAGGATGGTATCAAATTGAAAACTAAAGCATACAATATTGCGAAGAATAGTGGAAGGCCAGAGGATTGGGAAATTTTTAAAAAACCAGCAAAGGACAACTTACAGGAAAGAGAGAGAAGATAGCTTATGCGAGTAAGCTAGCAAGAAATATAAAAACAGACAGTAAGAGCTTCTACAGGTATATAAAAAGGAAGAGCGTAGCTAAAGTAAATGTTGGACCCCTAGAGGATGAGTCTGGGGAATTAATAATGGGAAACGGAATGGCGGAGACTTTGAACAAATATTTTGTATCGATCTTCACGGTAGAAGACACTAAAAGCATCCCAATAATGGATGATCAAGGGGCTATTGGGGTGGGGGGGAACTTAAAACAATGACTGTCACTAGAGAGAATGTACTAGGCAAACTAATGGGACTAAAGGTGAACAAGTCCCGATGGCCTGCATCCTAGGGTCCTAAAAGAGGTGGCTGCAGAAATAGTGGATGCATTGGTTGTAATCTACCAAAATTCCCTGGAATCTGGAGAGGTCCCAGTGGACTGGAAAACCGCAAATGTAACACCCCTATTTAAGAAAGGAGGGAGACAGAAAGCGGGCAACTATCGACCAGTTAGCCTAATATCTGTCATTGGGAAAATGCTGGAGTCCATCATTGAAGAAGTGGTAGCAGGACATTTAGAAAATCATGATAAAACCATGCTGACTCTGCTTGACTATATGAAAGGGAAATCCTGTTTGACAAATTTGCTGGAGTTCTTTTGAGGCTGTAATGAACAGGGTGGATAAAGGGGAACCAGTAGATGTCGTGTCTTTGGATTTCCAGAAGGCATTCGATAAGGTGCCACATAAAAGGTTACCACACAAGATAAGAGCTCACGGGGTTGGGGGTAATATATTAGCATGGATAGAGGACTGGCTAACTAACAGAAAAGAGAGAGTTGGGATAAATGGGTCATTTACAGGATGGTAAACTGTAACTAGTGGGGTGCCGCAGGGATCAGTGCTGGGGCCTCAACTATTTACAATCTATTAATGACTAGGATGAAGGGACTGAGTGTAATGTAGCCAAATTTGCTGCTGTTACAAAGATAGGTGGGAAAGCAAATTGTGTGGAGGACACAAAGAATCTCCAAAGGGACATCGATAGGCTAAGTGAGTGGGCAAAAATCTGGCCGATGGAATTTAATGTGGGGAAAATGCAAGGTTACCCACTTTGGTAGGAAAAATAAAAAAGCAAATTATTATTTAAATAGGAAGAGATTACAAAATGCTGCGGTACAGAGGGATCTGGGGGTCCTTGTACATGAATCACAAAGTTAGCATGCAGGTACAGCAAGTAATTTGGAAGGCAAATGGGGTATTGGCCTTTAGTGCAACAGAGTATAAAAGTAGGGAAGTCCTGTTACAACTGTACAGGGCGTTGGTGAGACCACACCTGGAGTACTGCGTACAGTTTTGGTCTCATTTAAGGAAGGATATACTTGCATTGGAGGCAGTTCAGAGAAGGTTCACAAGGTTGATTGCGGAGATGAAGGGGTTGTCTTATGAAGAAAGGTTGAGCAGGTTGGGCCTACACTCATTGGAGTTTAGAAGAATGAGAGGGGATCTTATTGAAATGTATAAGATTCTGAAGGGGCTTGACAGGGTAGATGCAGAGAGGATGTTTCCCCTCGTGGGGGAATCTAGAATTAGGGGACATAATTTCAGAATAAGGGGGCACCCTTTTAAATCAGTAATGAGGAGGAATTTCTTCTTTCAGAGGGTCGTGAATCTTTGGAATTCTCTTCCCCAGAGAGCTGTGGAGGCTGGGTCATTGAATATATTTAAGGTGGAGATAAACAGATTTTTGAATGGTAAGGGAGTCGAGGGTTATGGGGAGCGGGCAGGGAAGCGGAGTTGAGGCCAAGATCAGATCAGCCAAGATCTTCTTGAATGGCGGAGCAGGCTTGAAGGGCCAAATGACCTACTCCTGCTCCAACGTCTTATGTTCTTGTGTGCAGCCAGGATGTCTTGGTCTCTCTTTCAAAAGGAAATATATATGGAATTTCTCTCGTTGGAAACATTGTCAAATGGTGAGCCGGCTAATACCCCGAATGTGGTGTGCACTCAGTGATGTGATACTTCAATGACCCTTACATTATTTGAATATTCTGGTAAATATTTCAGAAATTTAGAATGTAAAGTTTACTTAAGAATTACATTAAATTTATTAAGATATATTGTCTGAAGTATGTACCTGTTGCTTAATCCAGTAGAGTTGGATTTTTAGATCAGTTCTGGAGTGAAATTTGTTATTCCTCCAGTTTATGGCTATCTTAAATTGTTGGACTGTGGATAGTGCAGTTTATTTACTCTGCCAATCAAGTCTGTTGACTCCTGTTTACTTTGAAGTGGTGTGCAGGTTTAACTACAGTGTTTGAGTTTCATTTAATTGAAGTCTAGATGCAGGTTGAATTCACTTCAGTTTACTAGGTCTGAACATAACTTGCTCTCTTGTGCAATAGCTATAGGCTGTAATTTAAAATTTATATGGCTTTTGAAATTTAACCCTTCTGTGGATTTTCTAAGGTGGTTATATTTATACTAAAGTATCTTATTTTATTTTCTATTTCTTTCTGTATCCTTTCTCAGGCTATCCTTGACTCTTGCTGGCAAGAGTGCGATTGTGTAAATGTGAGCAGACACTGACCCATGTCATAATGCATGTACCCTGTATATACTATAACATGAGTTCTTGTACCAGAGCTGTCTTTGTGGCTCAGCTGATGGGCCACTGGGAATTGCATTCAGTAGAGTTTGTTTTGTCCTAGCTTGTGATTGCCCCACCCAGTAATGCATAAGGGAAACTCTTCGCTCAGCAGTAAATGGAGTTTGTCATGAGCAAGAACTGGTTGGTATTACAGAAAGGGAAGGAAGGTGGTGTTTGTGTGGGTTATGCACCCTTTTCATTCCTGAGCATAGCACCCTGGCTAAATGTGCAACTTAAAATTGATGTTTTTCATATGTAAACCATTATGATCAAAAACATAACTGGTTTTAACACAGTTTATGTGCAGTAACAGTATATGGGGCAAAGAGGGTTTTTTTTACACTTCATTACATACAGTATTAAATCACATTGAAAGAAAGGATTGATTAAATTGCAGAAGGGATATTAAAAAGCATGGGAAGTCAATACTTTTTCTTTAATTTAGATTGATGAGTCTGTATAAACAATGCTAGCTATAGCCTATAAACAGTGACTCGAGTCCCTGGTATGGGGGTCAAGAGCAGGTTACCGCAACTGAGGTCTTACAGCTGCAATACAATGTGATACATTTACAGAGGCAGGCATTTTAATGTGAGATTTATCAGACTAAATGTAATCCAAGTTTTTGTAAGGTTAATGTGAATTTTGCTTTCCTCTTTGTATAATAATGGAACAATCTTGCTCTTCATTTAAGTATCAGTGGTTGAGTCACTGATCCTTTGTCCTTTTGCAACATTCATCATCACTGTCAGGTGGCCTGTCTTTTTCACCATTGTGTACTCTGTGAAAATGCCTCTGCATGGACCGTAAAACTCCTCCTCCTGAATCCATTGTCTAGTCTTGATCACACTCGCCAGTCCAACTGTTCACCTCCAGTATGTTTGCTGTTCCAACAGTCTTTCTCATGGCCAGATCCCTTCAACGTGGTTTGTTCTTGAAGTAATTTGCATTAAAATCTGTGTGTGACCTCTGCTTGGCATTTTTTTCTAACTGCCTTGTAAAGACTTCATGTATTCACTTTAAAGGCACAGTGCTGTTAGATTTTCATGGCTTTAATACTGATTGCGATTATGGATTCCTTTTTTGTTTTAATTTTGATTTTGTTAGATGCAGTAACAGAATTTACATGTTCAAATTCATCCACTTTTAACCATCAAAGGCATTTGGAAGTTATGTATGTTATTGTAGGACAATGATCCTGCTGTGTCGTTTTCCATAAAATGTTACACGGAATAGGGAAATCTAACTGCAAAATCAATAACAAGGATTTGGATTTTTATGGCACTCTCTTGTAGGGAACGACCTCTGCTTTACAAGGCACATCGGATGTGACCAAACAACGATTAAAGGGGGAAGAGAAATAGGAAACTAAATTTGTTGTCAATGAAATAGCTTTTTAAAAAGGCTTCTGAAGGCATGGCGAGAGACAATGTGGTTAGGGAGTGAATTCCAAAGGTCAGGCGTATAATGACAAAGAATGAAGAAAGAAGAGCCAGTTTATTTGTCTAGATCCAATTTAGCAATTGTATTGAAAATATTTGCTTGACAGTGGGATTGCTATAATCTTGTTCCTCATACAATTTTGTCTCCCACCCCGCAGGTCCGTAGGAAAAAAAGTAACAAAACCATGGACAGTCTAGCTTTGTAGAGACAAGTGGCTATTGTGCAAAATGTTGATTAAAATTAGAACTGAAACCATATTTTTGCAAATTATTTTCTCACCTCTGGAAGGTTATATTTCATTGCTGGAGTATGTTTCCATGGCCAAGTGGCCATTATTTCTATGGTGGTCCTGATGGGGAGTGTGGCAGGTTAATCGACCATGGCTTCATCATGGCCAAGCATGATCCTGCCCTTGTCTGATGTCTGTACGTGTACTTTCTAGCATGGGTCATGTGAACAGGATCCCTAGCTAATTTTGTTTCCTTCTTAGCCCAATATGCTGAGGCTAATTGTAATGCCCCAGCTAGGATTGGCTAACTCAAGACTAGTGTTTTGAAACCAGCTGCATGTAGATTTGATGCAAAGTTTGGGGCATATGTTGCAATCTGGAACATTTTTCAAGAAATTCTGTCTGTATGCTGATGGAGTCTCCCGTCAAATTGACGGAGGAGTCTCAATTGTTACGGTTGTGCTGGTGGGAGAAGAGCCCGATCCACATTTTTAAATGTAATAAACGTCCCAAAGTCCTTCACCAGCAGATGAACCAAGTGGTGGTAGAAGAATTGGGAGAAGTAACTGATTGCATAGTTGAAAAGAGAGATTCTGAGCAGACTTTTAAAGGTAGAAACTGAAGTAGCAAGGCAGAGGTTTAGAGCGGGAATTCTGGAGAATAGGAACCGAGACCGCTGAGAGTTTTGCCATCAAATGAGAGTCCGTGGTGGTGGGGTAAGGAGGGGAGTGGTGCAGTATGTGAAGTGGAATGTATAGAATTTGGAGGAGGACCACCATAGCTGGTATGCAAGGCTGGTGGAGGTTACTGAGATGGGTGGAGCAAGACCATGGAGGGATTTGTAAATTTATAAGGTATTTGATTTTGGTATGCTGGGGGTGACGGGGAGCTAATGGATATTAGTAAGGAGAAAGTTGATGGTAGTATGGAACAGGATGCAGCCAGTGGAGTTTTGGACAAGTGAAGTTTTTATAGTGAGCTCAGGAAGTTAGCGAGGAGGGACTTCAGATGTTGAGGTTAAAAAACCATGGGGTAAGGGTTTCAATGGTGGATGAGGTGCGATGGCAAAGACAGGCACTGTACCAAATATAGAGGCACGCTGTTACTGATGGATAAGATATGGGGCTTGATGCTCGGCTTCAGATAGCGGGTCTTTAAGTTTGTGCACCATCTGGTTTAACCTTAGTGAGCAGCTACGAGAGGGATAGAGTTGAGAGCAAAGATGAAGAGATTTTGCCGCACGGAATGTTGACGCAAGTGCTGTCTCTAAACTTGGTTTATGATGGTGATGAGCATTTAGATCACTGGCTGATTTCCACCTTCTCGCCTTACTCTCATCTCCTAAACTTCTGAAGCTCGAGGGCACTGAGGTCACTTGTAACATTCCTAATGGTACCGTGGCCGAGATCCGGCAACTCAGACCATGGACCGGACCTGAGATCTTGTCTGCATGGCTCAGTACGACACCAGGTCCTGCAATTACCCACAGCATCTTGGAAGAAAATAAAAGTATAACTGATTTCTATAACTACTTATGCAGTTAACATGCAGTAAAAGTGAACAGAAGAAAAATGAATGATGATTGGTGAAAATGATTAGGTAGTGTCACTGATAAGTGTTTGAGATACACAGAACAGAGGGTAGTTCTTTATGCGGTACATCTGGCCATATTCTCTAGTTGGCAAACAAGTATTGCAGGTTCTGTACCTTGCGCAACATGTTGCCAGTTAGAAGTTGCTTTGAGATCATCAAGCCTTTAATGAAGGATTCTGAACTCAGTTGTAAGCCTGGAATGATGTGTGCCTTTGTTTTGGATATGTTGAACGCAGCAGTTTTTTCCCCTGTCCTTTCCATCCATGGACCATGCACCTTCTGTAATTGGTGGGGTAGTGGGCCTGCTTCCAAGCTGTTGTCATTGCTTTTTACCTGACTTCCAGCAGATGGAAGAGAGTAATGTGGGTAGATTTGCATTGCAGAGTGGCACAGGGCATTTAAAAAAATTTGTTTATGGGATGTGGGTGTCACTGGCAAGGCCAACATTTATTGCCCATCCCTAATTGCCCTTGAGAAGGTGGTGATGAGCTGCCTTTTTGAACCGCTGCAGTCCGTGTGGTGAAGGTACTCCCACAGTGCTGTTAGGGAGGGAGTTCCAGGATTTTGACCCAGTGACGATGAAGGATCGGAAAAAGTTAAGAGATATAATAGGTTTTAAGCAAGTGCGGAGGCAGGGAAAGGGGGGTAAGGGAGGAAAGATCAACAGGGAAGGTCTGTGATAGGGTGGAAGGCAGGAGAGATTAAATGACAAACAGTATGATTGTACAAAGCAAAAGTAGATGATAATAGGACAAGTAAAGAAACAAAAGACGAGTCTAGATGAGGTGTAAATGGGAATAGCCGAATCATCATCAGCTGCCGTGGGGGCAGAGGTTATGATCTGAAATTGTTGAATTCAGTGTGTCCGGAAGGCTGTAAAGTGCCTAATCGAAAGATGAGGTGCTGTTCCTCAAGCTTACTTTGGCTGAGGACAGTGGGAGTAGACTGGAGAATTAAAGTGACGGGCGACCGGAAGCTTGGGGTCATGCTTGTGGGTTGAAAGGAGGTGTTCCGTAAACGGTCACCTAATCTATGTTTGGTCTCCAATCTAGAGGAGACCGCACCATGAGCAGTGAATACAATATACTAAATTGAAAGAAGTGCAAGTAAATTGCAGTTTCACCTGGAAGGAGTGTTTGGGACCCTAGGTGGGAACGGAGGAGGTAAAAGGACAGGTATTGCATCTCCTGTGCTTGCACGGGAAGGTGGGAAGGGGAGGGGGTGTTAGCTGTGATTGAGGAGTGGACCAAGGTGTTGCGGAGGGAACTGTCCCTTCAGAATGCTGAAAAGGGAGGGGACGATGTGTTTGGTGGTGGGATCATGCTGGAGGTGGTGGAAATGGTGGAGCATGTTCCATTGGATGTGGAGGCTGGTGGGGTGGAAGGGAAACCCTATTCTAAGAGGGAGGGGAAGGGTTGAGGACAGAAGTGCGGGAAATGGAACAGACACACTTGAGGGCCCTGTCAACTACGGTGAAGGGGAATCCTCGGTTGAAGAAAAAGGAAGACCAATCTGAAGCGCTGGTATGGAAAGTGGCATCATCAGAAGAGATGTGACGGAGACTGAGGAAAGTGGGAGAGAATGAAAGAGTCCTTGCAGGAAGCGGGGTGGGAGGAACTGTAGTCAATGTAGCTGTGGGAGTCGGTGGGCTTATAGTGGATATTGGCCGATAGCCCCCAGAAATGGAGGGACAGAAGTGGAGGAAGGGAAGAGTCGGAGATGGACCATGTGAAGACGAGGGATGGGTGGAAATTGGAAGCAAAGTTGGTGTAAGGGGTGAAGCTGCGGACCATTGGTTTTTTTCATTAGTCTAAGTGGCCCAAGTATGAAAACTTTACATGCCCAAATTACAGTTGACTAAAATCCAGCGTCAATGCTCCAGTTTGTGCATGTAAAGTCCTTTTTTACTTTTTTTTTTTTTTTACAAAGGTAAAGGTTTATACAAGTGCAGTGGAAATTTAGATTGACTTCTGAATTGTGTATCATTTAAAGAAGACTGGCTGGCACAGGTTTACTTTGAATGCATTAGTATTGACTTAATTCAGTGGTAGCACTCTTGCCTCTGAGTCAGAAGATCATGGGTTCAATCCCCACTGTAGGATTTAAGCTGTTCAGTGCAGTGTTGAGGGAGTACTGCATTATCAGAGGTGGTGTTCAATCAAATGTTACACTGAGTTCCTGTCTCTGCTTAATCAAATGGACATAATCAATCCAATTGTCCCATTTTGAAGCAAAGCTGAGACATTTTCCTGGTGTCCAACATTTATCCCTCATCCATCACCAGAATGTATGAATTGGTCATTTATCTCATTACATTTTGTGGGATCTTACCGTTTGCAAATTGGCTGCTGTATTTGGCTACAGAGCAACAGTAACTACATTTTAAAAGCATGTTGGGATGACTGAGGATGTGACGGATGCTATATAAATGCAAGTTCTTTTTATTCTGCATGGTTTCAGACTACGTGGATCTATATGAAGGACTGGAAACTTGCAACCACTTCTGAACTGTTGGCACTGGACTAAGCGTGCATTCACCCTGGAGTTGTAGCATCAGTGCGAAGTGGTTTACTTCAGTGATGCTGCAATTGTAGTGTAAATGTGGCCCGAATCCAGAGTCGGGGCCTGACCTGCCGCTGAAGTGTGACTTCCTGGATGAGGTAGTCTCATTTTGCTTTGCTTCAGTCAGTTTGAGCTTTGACACTAAATTTACACTCTAACGTTTAGCAAAATCAAAACAATTTTGCACCGACATTAAACCTGTGGTGGTGTGAATGTACCATCAGACACTTTGCTGGAACTCCTGACCTGTTTTCACACATCAAGGTTCAAATGGGTTGAACATTTAATGTTTGGAGGAATTTCTGAGGCACCACATCCATTGCAACTTTGGGTAAAGTAGCTGGACCTTCTTGATTAATTTTTGTGTCCAGGATTATAGAACACTCCTGCAGTTTGTATTCATTATGAATAGATTTCATTAGCCCAAAGATTGGCCTGGACCAATATCCTCGAGCGGTGGGGTTTAGGGTGGGGGGCTGGGGGGCTTGCTAGTGCTGTTGGGGAGGGTTTAAACTAGCTTGGCAGGGGGATGGGAAACTGAGCGTAGATTCAGAAGGGAGAGAAGAAAACTGGAAATGGAAGGCAGTAAATTTGGAAGACATGGGAAACAAAGGCTAGAAAATAGACAACAAAGGGGTTTGGCAGTGCTTAATGGTGTATATACTTCAATGCAAGGTGTCTAGTGAATAAGGCAGATGAGGTGAGGGCACAGAAACATGGAGGTGGAAGACGTGGGTATGGTTCTTAATGAATACTTGCGTCTGTCTTCACAAAAGAGATGCAGACGTTGTAGTTAAGTGTGAAATATTAGATGAGATAAACATAGTGAGAGAGGAAATATTAAAAGGTTTAGCATCTTTGAAAGTAGATAAATCACCAAGCCCGGATGAAATGTATCCCAGGCTATTGAGCGAAGCAAGGGAGAAAATAGCGGAGGCTCTGACCATTATTTCCAATCCTCTCTGGCTACAGGTGTTGTACTGTTGTTTAAAAAGTGAGAAAGGGATAGATAGGGTAATTATAGGCCAGTCAGTTTAATCTCGGTAGTGGGCAAATTATTAGAAAAAATTCTGAGGTACGGTATTAACCGTCATTTTAGAACGGCACTGATTAATCAAGGACAGTGAGCATGGATTTGTTAAGGGAAGGTTGTGTCTGACTAACTTGATTGAATTTTTTGAGGAGGTAACAAGGAGGGTAGATGGGGGTAGCAAGTTGGATCTAGTGTACATGGTCAGAAAAGTAAAAGCCCATGAGATCCAAAGGAAAGTGGCAGGAAGCAAATGGTAATAGTCGACAGGTGTTTTGTGACTGGAAGGCCGCTTCCAGTTGGGTTCCGCAGGGCTCAGTACTAGGTTCCTTGCTTTTTGTGGTGTGTTTATATCCATGATTTATACTTCAATGTAGGAGGCATGATTAAGAAGTTCACAGATGATGCAAAAATTGGCCGTGTGGTTGATGGTGAGAAAGAAAGCTGTAGACTGCAGGAATCACAGAAACCCCACAGTGCAGATAGAGGCCATTTCGGCCCATCGAGCCTGCACCGACACATATCCCACCCTATCCCCGTAACCCCACGTATTTAATCCCCCTAACACTAAGGGTCAGTTATCATAGCCAATCAACCTAACCCGCACATCTTTGGATATCAATAGACTGGTCAGGTGGGCAGAAAAGTGGCAAATGGAATTCAATCTGGAGAAGTGCATTTGGTGAGGGCTAACAAGGCAAGGTAATACGCAAATAATAGGTTACTGAGAAGTGTAGAGGAACAGAGGGACCTTGGAGTGCATGTCCACAAATCCCTGAAGGTAGCAGGACAGGTAGATAAGGTGTTGAGAAGGCATACGGGATACTTTCCTTTATTAGCCGAGGCATATAATATAAGAGCAGGGAGGTTATGTTTGAACTGTATTTATTTAAAAAAAAAAAAAAAAAACTAGTTGGGCCACGGCTAGAATACTGTGTACAGTTCTGGTTGCTACATTACAGGAAAGATGTGATTGCACTGGAGAGTGTACAGAGGAGATTTACGAGGATGTTGCCAGGACTGGAGAATTTTGGCTGAGATCGGATAGGCTGGGTTTTCTTAGGAGCAAAGGAGGTGGAGGGGAGATTTAATTGAGGTGCATAAAATGATGGGGGTCCTAGATAGAGTAGACTCCCCCTAGCAGAGAGGTCAATAACCAGGGGGCATAGATTTAAAGTAATTGGTAGAAGGATTAGAGGGGAGTTGAGAACTTTTTCACCCAGAGGGTGGTGGGGGTCTGGAACTCACTGCCTGAAAGGGTGATAGAGGCGGAAACCCTCATCGCATTTAAAAAGTACTTGGCTAGGCAGTTGAAGAGCCATAACCTACAAGGCTATGGACCAAGAGCTGGAAGGTAGGATTAGGCTGATGGCTCTCTTTCGGCCGACTCGGACACGAAGGGCCGAACGGCCGCCGCCTTTACTGTAAATTTCTGATTCTAAGAAATATATTTTCTGTTTATTCAGATTATATATTGTCTGTGTGAAAGGTGTTTTTGTCAATTGGTATGTGGTTCAAACTAGGTTGTGCTACTGAAAGGTGCCAATCCCTTTTTGTATTTTTGTTAAAAACAGAATGTTTGTCTCTTCAAGGAAGACGGTGTTAAGTGGCGACATGTTAGACTTTTAGTTTGCTTCGGTTCACCCCAAATATACCCTACAAAAGTTGCATCAGTGGCTGACGACACAATGGCGTAAAGATCTAAGAAACCTTATCAGAGGACTTGCTCCACTGACTGCAATTTAACTTTGTTCATCTCATGGTTAAAAGTGTTTTTTTGTTATACTTTTAACCTTGCATACATAGCTTTCAGTTTTGGTCCGGATGCTGCAAACTGAAACACACTTTCTCTCTTGCTTTGTGAGGCTGACTGTAACTAGTTAGTAGCTGGAGTGGTTTTAAATTGTAAGCTGGTGCATGTACTGGCATGTACAGTATGCCCAGATAGAACTAGTAACCACTCCACATAATGCCGTGGAGAATCAGGGTGATGGATCGCCCACTTTGCAGCCTCTGCGTAAAACAAGGTCAGGAGGTTAGAGGTTGACCCGTGTGTAATTGAAGTAAATGACGTTTTAGAGTTAATTGTATATTGGCTGAATTTGCAGGTGGAATATTAGCGGAGCTTCGAGTTGATAGCACCATGCGTTCCCACCGGCTTTATTGGGTTCAGCATTGTCTTTGCTGCTGCCAAATCCTCTGGAAATTTTTATCAGTCACATGACTGTGATGTGATTATTATGTTGTGCTAAGCAACTGATCATATGCTTGTAGAGAGCAGCGCCGTCAGGGGTAGAAATCATTCAGCTGGATAGCAGGAAAGAAATGCTTGCCCTCATTTAAATTCCAGCTATTCCATCTGCGACTCAAATGATACCAAATGCACAACCAGATTGTTAATTCATAGCAGTCTAAATTGTCGTCCAGAAACAATATAATTATCTTGATTCGATTCTTCATGATCTCTCAAATTAAATGCAGTGCAGACGCTGTCCTCTTGGCCCAGAAAGTGGTACAAACACACTGGTAATGAAACTACCTTAAATTTCCTTTTATGAAAATAGGTTGTATTTATCAATTTCCCACAGGCACTCTCGTCGAGTTTAAATATTTTCCTGTTGGTAAGACATTTTGTGTTTAAAACCTTAACATTAATGCTGTGTATTGCAAAAACTAACATTACAAATGAATGGTTTTGTATTGTGTTCATTTCAATATAAAATGAACTGAATAAGTCATTCTGGAATTGCAGCGGATAAGTCAACAGAGCTCACTATCAGTAGGTAACCTCTATTCCATGCTGCAGTTACTTGTTTACACTGGAAAAGAATACCTTTATTAACACTTTGACCAATTTTAAATAGCATTGTTTTCAAGACATGTTGCAAATATACTTTGGAAACTTGTACATTTAAAAAAAAAATGTTGCATGTTACTTTAAAACTGAAAGGGCATAGTCATTAAAATTCAAATTGCTGTTTACTAGGAGAAATCAAAGCATCTAAAGAGAACGCTTGCATTGTTCCTTGAATTAAATTTAAAGCTATAGATTTGTAGTGTAAGAATTAATAGTGACATCAATTAGGATAATCTCCTCTTCCCTGTGCTGTGATGTTCACAAAATCATTTTTTTTCTTTGTCTCTCATTCCCCACCACACACAGTAAAAATAGACCAATAACAACAATTTGCATTTATATAGTGCCTTTAACTTATAAAATTCTGACCGGACTGGACAGACTAGATGCAGGAAGGATGTTCCCGATGGTCGGAGTCCAGAACCAGGGGTTACAGTCTAAGGATAAGGGGTAAGCCATTTAGGACAGAAATGAGGAGGAATTTCTTCACCCAGAGAGTGGTGAACCTGTGGAATTCTCTACCACAGAAGGCAGTAGAGGCCAATTTATTAAATCTATTCAAGAAGGAGTTGGATATATTTCTTAAGGCTAAAGGGATCAAGGGGTATGGGGAGAAAGCAGGGACAGGGTACTGAATTTGGATGATCAGCCATGATCGCATTGAATGGCGGAGCAGGCTCGAGGGGCCGAATGGCCTACTCCTGCTCCTGCTCCTATCTTCTATGTTTCTACGTTAACATCATAAAATGTCCCAAGGCATTATCAAAACAAAATTTGACAACACTGAGCCACATAAGGAGCTGTTATGGTAGATGACGTAAGTTTTAAGGAATGTCGTAAAGGAGGAAAGAGCAGTGGAGAGGTTTAGGGAGGGAATTCCAGAGCTTAGGGCCTCGGCAGCTGAAAGCACGGCCGCCAATAGTGGAGGGATTAAAATTGGGGATGCGCAAAAGGCCTGAATTGGAGGAGCGCAGATATCTTGGAGTGTTGTGGGGTGAAGAAGATTAGAGTTGGGGAGGGGTGAGGCCACGGAGGAATTTGAAAAGAAGGATGAGAATTTTAAAATTGAGGTGTTGCTGGACCAGGAGCCAATGTAGGTCAGTGAACACAGTTAGTTTGTCCAACCACTGAGCATGATTGGAAAATTTATCAGTGTATGTCTGTGCTCTCTGCATAGTTTTTACTTTTTTTGCCTTTTTCTTCAAGAATACTTTTGGTGAGCATTTCTTTCACTAAAATGGCTTCAAGCTTCTAATTGGAAGATGCAGTTCAGTGCTCCAGGGACAATTATTCATTGAGAAAGGACATGCATTTATATAGCGCCTTTCACAAACTCGGGACGTCCCAAAGCACTATACAGCAAATTAAGTACTTTTTGAAGTGTAATCACTGTTGCAATGTAGGAAACGCGGCAGCCTATTTGTGCACAGCAAGCTCCCACAAACAGCAATGAGATCAATGACCAGAATTTTTTTTTAAATGATGTTGGTTGAGGAATAAATATTGGCTAGGACACCCCAGCTCCAATGTTCCCTTTAAGCTGTGTGGCTGCACAGCGACCTGCAGATCCTGCGCAGCTAGCTTAACTGCGTTCTAATGGTCAAAAACCATGCATGCGCAGTAATTTGAATGGGCTGCGCACCCAAAAAAAAGTTAGCAGGAACATTGCCCAGCTCTTTTTTAAATGGTGCTCTGGGATCCTTTACATCTAGCTGAGAAAGCAGACTGGCCTCGGTTTAAAGTCTTTTCCAAAAGACGAGGACTCCAACAGTGCAGCACTCCCTCAGTACTGCACCGGAGTGCTAACCTGGATTGTGAGCTCCAGTCTCGAGTGGGTCTTGAACCCACTGCCTTCTGACCGAGGTGAGAGTGCTACCAACTGACCCACGTGGACTACTATACTGGGATTCACCGATAAAAGGGAGGGAGGCTGAACTGTACCAAAAAGTAAAATTCTGTAGCATTATTCACCAGTGTTTTATTACCTATTTTCATTTGAATTTGACACTTTCTAAACAGACATGTCTTGATTTAATTCTTCAGTGTTCTATATTATTGTATGAAGAGTAGCAGTTTTTGCCAATTTTCTTTTCTGCACTAATTTCTCTTTCCTCTCTGCCTCAAAGTTTTGACTCCATGTTGATATATAATTCCATCATTACCAGTTCCCCTAAAATACACTGGCCAAGTTGCCTTGACCAAGGGAGACATCCTTTCCTTGGCTGATGTATACACCCTGACCTGATATATTCCTTCCCTAGTGTGGGGAGACAGATGCCAATTGTAAAGAAGAGGAGCTTGCATTTATATAGCACCTTGCATGTTCTCAAGATTACTTTTGAAGTGTAGTCACTGTTGTTTCATGTGTACAAATTGGTTGCCACATTTGCCTATCAGTGAGATGAATGACCACTTAATCTGCTTTGGTGGTGGTGTCTCCAGGATTCTGGGAGAACCTCCTGCTCTTCCTGGGAAAAGTACCATCAGATTTTTTACAGCCATCTGAGCAAGCAGATGAGGCCTTGATTAACATCTCATCTGAGAGATGGCACCTCTGACATTGCAGCACTCTTTCAGTATGCACTGAGGTGTTACTTGGTTTATAAGCTACAGTCAATTGCAATGCCCCTAATGGCAACAGGACAGAATAGGTGTCTTCGGTCCCTGCCACGAACTCCGTTCCCTCACCCTGACCTCTGTCTGAGGCTGAACCAGACTGTTCACAACCTTAGTGTCCTATTTGACCCTGAGCTGAGCTTCCGACCCCAAATCTTCTCCATCACCAAAACCACCGACTTCCACCTCCTTAACATTGCTGACTCTGCCCCGCCTCAACTCATCTGCCGCTGAAACCCTCATCTATGCCTTTGTTACCACTAGACTCTCCAACTACGCATTCATCTGCTCTATCCTCCTATTTCTGTACTCGCCAGCATGTGGCACTGGGAGATTACTACCTTTTTGAGGGCCTGCTTTTTCATCTTTTTCCTAGCTCCCTAACATCTGCCTGCAGGACCTCATCCCTCTTTCTACCTATGTCGTTGGTACCGATATGGGCCATGACCTCTGGCTGTTCACCCTCCCCCCCTCAATGTCCTGCAGCCACTCAGTGACATCCTTGACCCTGGCACCAGGGAGGTAACAAACCATCCCGAGTCACCTCTGCGGCTGCAGAAACGTCTGTCTGCTCCCCTAACTATTGAATCCCCTATGACTGTTGCTCTTCCACTCTTCTTCCTTCGCTTCGCCCCCCCCCCCCCCCCCCCCCCCACCCTGTGCAGCTGAGCCACCCATGGTGCTGTGGACTCGGCTCTGGCTGCACTCCTCAGAGGAACCATCACCCCCACCAGTATTCAGAGCTAAAAACCAGTTAGCGAGATGCACTCGGGATTCCTGCCCTACCTGCCTTGCTTTTTGTGGTATATATCGATGATTTGGACTTGAATGTAGGAAGTATGATTAAGAAGTTTGCAGATGATACAAAAATTGGCTGTGTGGTTGATAATGAAGAAGAAAGGTGTAGACTGTAGGAAGATATCAATGGACTGGTCTGGTGGGCAGAACAGTGGCAAATGGAATTCAGTCCGGAGAAGTGTAAGGTAATGCATTTGGGGAGGGCTAACAAGGCAAGGGAATACCCCATCAATGGTAGGACACTGCAGTGCAGAGGATCAGAGGGACATGTCCACAGATCCCTGAAGGTAGCAGGACAGGTAGAAGGCATACGGGATACTTTATTAGCCGAGGCATAGAATATAGGAACAAGGAGGTTATGCTTGAACTGTATAAAACACTAGTTAGGCTGCAGCTGGAATACTGCGTGCAGTTCTGGTCACCACATTACAGGAAGGATGTGATTGCACTAGAGAGGGTGCAGAGGAGATTTACAAGGATGTTGCCTGGGCTGGGGAATTTTAGCTGTGAGGAAAGATTGGATAGGCTGGGGTTTTCTTTGAACAGAGAAGGCTGTGGGGAGACCTAATTGAGGTGTATAAAATTATATGGAGCCTGGATAGGAGGGACCTATTTCCCTTAGCAGAGTAGTCGATAACCAGGGGGCATAGATTTAAAGTAATTGGTAGGACGTTTAGAGGGGAATTGAGAAATGTTTGCACCCAGAGGGTGGTGAGGATCTGGAACTCGCTGCCTGAAAGGGTGGTAGAGGCAGAAACCCTCATTGCATTTAAAACGAACTTGGATATGCACTTGAAAGTGGGATTAGGCTGCATAGCTCTTTGTCGGCCGACACGGACAAAATGGGCTGAATGGCTGCCTTCTGTGCTGTAAATTTCTATGATTCTATGACTTGACTATCCCAACCATCTCCTGGCTGGCCTCCCATATTCCACCCGCCATAAACTTGAACACATTCAAAATTCTGCTGCCCATATCCTAACTTGCACCAAGTCCTGTTCACCCATCACTCTGTGCTTGCTGACCTACATTACTTGGTACAGGAGTTGCATTTATGTAACTCCTTATCACATCAAAACATCTCCAGAAGTGCTTCACGTAATGGATTATTTAAGGGATGCAGTAACTTTTGCTAGGTAGCAAATTCACAAGAACATTTTGTTACGAGGGGGCTAGCAGGAGAATTAAATTTATTTGGCATCTGCAAATGTTTCACTGTACAACAGTAATATTGGGAGTATTTAATGAAGTCCTTGAAGGTATATCGTACTCAGTACAGTTTTTTAAACTAGAAAGGGGTGAGAGTCTGAGAAATTAAAAACAGCCAGGATCATCTAATAGAGAAGGGAGAAATAGCTGAGGGTAATAATGCAGAAAACAATTTAGTAAGAAGGAGTAGAGGACTAAAATCAAGTCGACTAAGTATAAAGAGGGCAAAGACTGAAGTGACAGTAGGGGTAGCCTCGACAAAACTGAGCGCGAGTCAGCAGCGAGTGCTGTGAGTTTGGGTAAGTGTGTGAGTTCTTTAATTGTTATATCTCTTTAAATCATTCTTGATAAGATTACTTAAGCAGTTTAAGTAAAGGGGAAAAGTTAAATATTTGGGATTTTGTTGGTTTAAGAAGAGTAAGACGAGGTTACACTGCAGTAGGAGTAAATTGGCACAGCAGGCAGTGGAAACCAGTTTTCTAACCAATCAGCAGGGGTGACTCATTTGGCTGTAAACAAACAAACAGTATAAAAAGACCAGTCCTAGTGCCAGCAAGCACTGAGTGCGAGTCATCAGAGTGCTGTGAGTTTGGGTAAGTGTGTGAATTAGGGTAAGTGGGGTGTTAGGTGCTCTTTTCAAACTTTAACTTTGGGTTGTAGTTAATAAGGCCTTTCTGGTGCAGAGTGACTGTTGGTAAACCATTTAACTGGTGTAATTAGAGGGATTGATTTAAATTAAATCCAATTAATTAAAGGAGATACTAGCATCTATAATCGGGCAGAGGGTGTCCATAACTAACAATAAAAAATGTAATTAATTACATAGAATGGAGCAGGTGATGTGTTACTGTTGCGAGATGTGGGAGCCGGTGAACCCCATTGAGGCTCACGGTGATTACATCTGTGACAAGTGTTTGCTGCTACAGGAACTCCAGCTCCGTGTTGATGAGCTGGAGTCTGAGCTTCAGACACTGCGACACATCAGGGAGGGGGAGAAGTACCTGGACTCTGTATCAAGAGGTGATCACACCTATGAAGTTAATTAATTCAGATGTAGCCCATGGTCAGGGACAGGACGGTGTGACTACAAGTGAGGCAGGTATGGGGATCCAGGAGGTAGAGCTGGAGGAGCCGCAGCCCTTGCTCTTGTCCAGCAGGTTCGAGGTTCTTACTACCTGTGGGGACGGGAGCAGGGACTGCAAGGAGGATGAGCAACCTGGCCACAGCACTGTGGAACGGGGGGCCATTCAAGAGTGGGGAGTAACTAGAAATGTTGTAGTGGTAGGGGATAGTATTATTAGGGGGATAGATAGAGTTCTCTGCAGCCGAGAGCGAGAGTCCCAAAGGCTGTGTTGCCTGCCTGGTGCCAGGGTTGAGGACATCTCCTCTGGGCTGGAAAGAAACTTGCAGTGGGAGGGGGTGGATCCAGTTGTCGTGGTCCATGTTGGTACAAATGACGTAGATAGGACTAGGAAGCCGGTTCTGTTAAAGGAGTATGAGCAGCTAGGGGTCAAATTAAAAAACAGAACCTCAAGGGTAATAACCTGAGCCACGAGCGAATCTGGCTAGGACAAATAAAATTAGAGAGTTAAATGCGTGGCTCAAAGACTGGTGTGGGAGAAATGGGTTTTGCTTCCTGGGACACTGGCACCAGTACTGGGGCAGGAGGGAGCTGTTCCGTTGGGACGGGCTTCACTTGGCCAGTGCTGGGACTAGAGTCCTGGCGGATCATATAACTAGGGCTGTAGAGAGGGCTTTAAACTAACTAGTGGGGGGGGAGGTTCCTAGAGAGCAAGTAATAAAAATGACAACAGAGAAGGCCATAGACTTAGGTAGCAGTGGGGAAATTAAAAACCAGAGCGTGTCAGGAAGGGGCAGAAGGTATGGAGTAAAAGGTAAAGTAATAAAAAGGGCAAAAGCAGGAACTAAGTGTCACAAAACATATTTGAAAGTTCTCTATCTGAATGCATGTAGCATTCGTAACAAAATAGACGAGTTAATGGCACAAATAACTACATATGGGTATGATCTTGTGGCCATTACAGAAACATGGCTGCAGGGTGACAATGCCTGGGAATTAAACATACCAGGTTATTTAACGATCAGGAAGGACAGGCAGGAAGGAAGGGGAGGTGGGGTGGCTATGTTAATAAAGGAAGGAATCACTGTAATACAGAGAAATGATATTGGGTCAAAAGATCAGGATAATGAAACAGTTTGGGTGGAGGTAAGGAATAATAAGGGAAAAAAAACACTAGTGGGCGTAGTCTATAGGCCTCTGAATAGTTGCAACTCTGTTGGACGGAGTATCAATCAGGAAATAGTTGAGGCTTGTAATAAGGGAACATCTATAATTATGGGGGATTTTAACTATCATATTAATTGGACAAATCAAATTGGGCAGGGCTGCCTTGAGGATGAGTTCATTGAGTGTATTAGGGATGGGTTTCTTGAGCAGTATGTAACTGAACCGACCAGGGGGCAAGCAACCTTGGATCTGGTCCTGTGTAACGAGACAGGATTAATTAAAAATGTCCAAGTAAAGGATCCCCTTGGAATGAGTGACCATAACATGGTTGAATTCCATATTCAATTAGAGGGTGAGAAGGTTGGATCTCAAACAAGCGTGCTAAGCTTGAATAAAGGAGACTATGAAGGTATGAGAGCGGAATTGAGTAGAGTGGATTGGGAAAATAGATTAAAGGGTAAGACGATACATGATCAGTGGTGTACATTTAAGGAGTTCACAGAATCACAGAATCACAGAAACCCCACAGTGCAGATAGAGGCCATTTCGGCCCATCGAGCCTGCACCGACACATATCCCACCCTATCCCTGTAACCCCACGTATTTAATCCCCCTAACACTAAGGGTCAATTTATCATAGCCAATCAACCTAACCCGCACATCTTTGGACTGTGGGAGGAAACCGGAGCACCCGGAGAAAACCCACGCAAACACGGGGAGAATGTGCAAACTCCACACAGACAGTCGCCCGAGGCCGGATTCGAACCCGGGTCTCTGGCGCTGTGAGGCAACAGTGCTAACCACTATGCCACTTCCAAAAAATATATATTCCACTGAGAAGAAAAGGGTGTAAAAGAAAAGACAGCCATCTGTGGCTAAGTAAAGAAATTAAGGATAGTATTCGACTAAAAACAAGGGCATATAAGGTAGCCAAATCTAGTGGGAGGATAGAGGATTGGGAAAACTTTAAAAGACAGCAAAAAATAACAAAAAGATTGATTAAGAAAGGGAAGATAGATTATGAAAGAAAATTAGCAAAAAATATAAAAACAGATAGTAAGAGTTTTTATAGTTATATAAAAAGAAAAAGGGTGGCTAAAGTAAATGTTGGTCCCTTAGAGGATGAGACCGGGAAATTAATGGTGGGAAATATGGAGATGGCAAAAACACTGAATATTTTGTATCAGTCTTTACAGTAGAGGACACTAAGAATATCCCAACACTGGACAAACGGGGGGCTATGGGGGGGGAGGAGCTAAACGCGATCAAAATCACTAAGGAAGTGGTACTCGGTAAAATAATGGGACTCAAGGCGGATAAATCACCTGGACCTGATGGCTTACATCTTAGGGTCTTGAGGGAAGTGGCGGTAGGGATTGTGGATGCATTGGTAATTTTCCAAAACTCCCTGGACTCAGCAAAGGTCCCAGCAGACTCGAAAACTGCTAATGTAACACCCTTATTTAAAAAGGGCAGTGGGCAGTAGACAGAAGGCTGGAAACTATAGACCGGTTAGCCTAACATCTGTGGTAGGTAAAATTTTGGAGTCCATTATTAAGGAGACAGTAACAGGACATTTGGATAATCATAATTTAATAGGACAAAGTCCGCATGGTTTTATGAAGGGGAAGTCATGTTTGACAAATTTGCTGGAGTTCTTTGAGGAAGTAACATATAGGGTGGATAAAGGGGAACCAGTGGACGTAGTGTATTTAGACTTCCAAAAGGCATTTGACAAGGTGCCACACAAGATTATTGCTTAAGATAAAAAATCACGGGATTGGGGGTAATATTCTGGCATGGATAGAGGATTGGCTATCTAACAGAAGGCAGAGAGTTGGGATAAATGGTTCATTCTCAGACTGGCAATCAGTAACTAGTGGTGTTCTGCAGGGGTCAGTGCTGGGTCCCCAACTCTTTACAATCTATATTAATGATTTGGAGGAGGGGACCGAGTGTAACATATCAAAGTTTGCAGATGATACTAAGATGGGAGGGAAAGTAGTGAGTGAGGAGGACATAATAAACCTGCAAGGGGACATAGACAGGCTAAGTAAGTGGGCAGAGATTTGGCAGATGGAATAGAATACAGGCAGACTATCCTTTATCCGAAAACCTCGGGACCAGCCGAGTTTCGGTTTTCGGAGAATTTCGGATTTCGGAAGGGGGGTCCGCGGGGGGGCCGGCGGGGGGATCGGCGGGGGGGGGGGGGGTCGGCGGGGGGGGGTCGGGGTCGAGGGGGGTCCGCGGGGGGTCGTGCGCGCGACTTACCCTTTATCCGAACTTCCGAAACCGGAACCCTCTAAAAACGGAAGGTTTTTTCGTTCAGCGTAAGTCGTACGCACGACTTACGCTGAACGAAAAAACCTTCGGTTTTTAGGGGGTTTCAGTTTTCGGAAGTCCGGATAAAGGGTAGTCTACCTGTACTGGAAAATGTGAGGTTATGCACTTTGGCAGGAAAAATCGTTGAGCAAGCTAGTAATGGCAAGAAACTGAAAGTACTGAAGTACAAAGGGATCAGGGGGTCCTGGTGCACGAAACTCAAAAGGTTAGTATACAGGTGCAGCAAGTGATTAAGAAGGCCAATGGAATGTTGGCTTTCATTGCTAGGGGGATAGAATATAAAAATAGGGAGGTATTGCTTCAGTTGTACAAGGTATTGGTGAGACTGCACCTGGAATACTGCATACAGTTTTGGTGTCCATACTTAAGAAAAGACATACTTGCTCTCCAGTCAGTACAAAGAAGGTTCACTCGGTTAATCCCGGGGATGGACATATGAGGAGAGGTTGAGTAGATTGGGACTCTACTCATTGGAGTTCAGAAGAATGAGAGGCGATCTTATTGAAACATATAAGATTGTGAAGGGGTTGGATCGGGTGGATGCGGGGAGGATGTTCCCGATGATGGGTGGAACTAGAACTAGGGGGCATAGTCTTAGAATAAGGGGCTGCTCTTTCAAAACTGAGATGAGGAGGAACTGCTTCACTCAGGGTGGTAGGTCCATGGAATATGCTGCCCCAAAAAGCTGTAGAAGCTACATCATTACATAAATTTAAAACAGAAATCGACAGTTTCCTAGAAGTAAAGGGAATTAAGGGTTACGGGGAGCGGGCAGGAATTTGGACACGAGTCTAGGTTCGAATCGGACATGGCCCTGTGGGTAGCGGAGCGGGCCCAGGGGCCGTGTAGCCTGATCCTGCTCCTATTTCGTGTGTCTAATTCTGTTAGATTCAGGAGATGGTTCTGTGATAGTAGATTGGCGGTTAGGATCAGATCAGCCATGATCTTATTAAATGGCGGAGGAGGCTCGAGGGGCCGATTGGCCTACTCCTGCTCCTATTTCTTATGTTCTTAAATGATGGCTTTAAAAATATTTATATTACAATGCACAAAGTATGGGAATATTCTGGGGAACTGGAAGCAATTTTACAGGAGGATCTAGACTAATAGCATTAACAGAAACCTGGCTGCAAAGAGGAGAAGACAGAAAATAAACACATCTGTATATAATGTATTTAGGAGGGATGGGAAAAATAGGAAAGGAGGCAAAGTGGCAATATTGGTTAATGAGAGAATATGTGCTTCAGAGAAGGTTGATGTAGACATGGAAGGTGTACAAGCAGAATAAATATGATTGGGAGTTCCGAGATTAAAAAGGACTTGTTACATTAGTAGGGGTGTATTGCAGACCTCCAAATTGTGCAAAAGAAATGGAGGAAATCTGCTCTCTGATAGGAATAACAACTTACATTTATATAGCGCATTTAACATAGTAAAATGTCCCAAGGTGCGATATCAGTAAAAAAAAACACTTTTGACACTGAGCCACAGAGCTATCCGGACAGATGATCAAAAGCTTGATCAAAGAGGTAGATTTTAAGGAGCATCTTAAGAGGAGAGAGGTAGAGAGACTGAGGTTGAGGGAGGGATTTTCAGAGCTTAGGGCCAAGGCGGCTGAAAGCACAGCCACCAATGCTGGAGCAATTAAAATCGGATGTGCAGGAGGTCAGATTTGGAAAAGCGCAGAGATCTCGAAGTGTTGTAGGGCTGCAGGAGGCTACAGAGATAAGGAGGGGTGACGCCATGGAGGAATTTGAAAACAAGGGTGTAGATCTTATAATTGAGACATTGTCTGACCGGGAGCCAGTGAAGTTCAGCAAGCACATAGGTGATGGGTGAGCAAGATTTGGAGCGAGTTAAGATATGGGCAGCAGAGTTTTGGATGGCTACGATTAGATAGATAAGAATGGAACCAAGCTAGAGCAGTTCCACATAATTGGACGACGGAGGAGAGGTGCCGGAGGAGGATGGTGTAGTGAACTGTTGAAGGCTGCAGGTAGGTTGTGAAGGATGAAGAGGGATTGTTTATCACAGTCACAAGGAATGTCATTTGTGACTTTGACAAGGGCCGTTTCAGTCCTGTGGCCAAGCCGGAAACCTGATTGGAGGGATTAAAACATGGAATTGCGGGAAAGATGGGTACGGATTTGGGAGGCGCAAACACGTTCAGGGACTTTGAAGAGGAAAGGGAGGTTGGAGATGGGGCAGTAGTTTGCAAGGGTGGAGGGGTTGGTAGATCTCATAATGAGTAATGAAATAGATCAGGTGGATGAACTAAATGTGGGTGAGTACCTTGGGAGTTATGATCAGGTTTAAGATCCAATTAGAAAGGAAAATGTCAGTATGAAAACTAGAACACCAGATTGGATTAGGGCAGATTTTAGAAGGTGAGGAGTGGGCTTGTTCAGGTGAAGTAGATGGAGAAATTGGCACACAGGAATGTGGGGCAACAGTGGGATTAAAAAAAAAAGATTGCAAAGGCATAGAATAAGAATATTCCATTAAATGGACAAAAGTGTCGGACTGCCGTCACATATAGGCCAGACTTGGTAAGGATGGTGGGTTTCCTTCCCTGAAGAACATTATTTGAATTCAAGTTCTCAACTGCTATGGTGGGTGGGATTTGAATTTTGCTTTCTCTGGATTAGAGGCACAATGGTTGAATAGCCTCCTGTGCTGTAAGATTCTATGGTTTAGTCCGGGTCTCTGGATTACTAGTCCAGTAACATAACCATCATACTACTGCACCCCCTACTAGTAGTTTTAGAATTCCATGGATAAATGGAGGTTAGAAACCAATTAAACTTGGAGAGTGTATGAGGACTGTAAGAATTGTACAGTAGTACTAAAAACTAAGAATGAGAAAATAAGAGGTTAAGAGTGGGATAAGGGAAAAAGGGAGTATGAGGATGTAAAAAATCAAAGAATTGTAAGATATTTTACAAAATCAGTTAAAATAGATTTGTTAAAATTGTGCTGGGACCCGAGTGGGAGGATTATCAATTTGTAGAGGATGATCGAAAAATGGCAGAGGTATTTAATAAATAGTTTGTATCAATCTTTACTAAAGAGAAGAATATCCGAGGAGGTGAATCCTGAAGTAATTGAGAGCAAGACGAGGGATACTATGATTGATAAAAGGAACATTTTAGGTAAGTTAATTAAACTAAAGGAAGACAAAATGTCAGGGCCTGACTAGATACATCCTAAGATCCTCAAGGAATTGAGGGAGGAAATTGCAGAGGCTCTAGAAATTACTGTATACTTCAGGGCTCAGTTGAGTGGATGTATGCTGGAGGACTGGCCAATATGGTACCCATTTTTTTTAAAAAGGGAGACAGAACTGCTAATCTGGGTAATTACAGGGCAGCAAGTTTAGTGTCTATGGTTGAAAATGTTTAGTCTTCAATTAAGGATGAAATTACCATGTATCTAGATAGAGAAAATAGAAGTAGCCTGCATGGATTTCAAAAGGGACAATTGTGCTTGACAAACCTCAGAATTCCTTGAGGTAACAAATCTGGTAGATGGGGGAACTGCAGTGGATGTACTATACATAATGTGGAGATGCCGGTGTTGGACTGGGGTGGACAAATGTAAGAAGTCACACAACACCAGGTTATCGTCCAACAGTTTTATTTGAAATCACAAGCTTTCGGAGCGCTGCTCCTGCGTCAGGTGAAGTGGAGAGATGCATAAAGACACAGCTTATATAGTCAGAGAATAATGCCAGATGATTACAGGTAATCTTTCTAACTGCCATTTATCACACCTCGGCAGAGAGATAATCACAGCAATCAAAGGTGTGAATGGTGTCCAAACAGGTTAGTCAGGAAAACATTACATCAGGGGTCAAATGTTTCAGATGCTGGGGTCTGTATGACAAACAAAAAACAGACGACAAAACATTTTTTTGATGGAAATCACAGCAGGTCCGGCCGCATCTGTGTGGAGAGAACAAGCCAACAACGACTCTAGTCTGGATGACCCTACGTCAGGTGGGGTTACATGTAGCGTGACATGAACCCAAGATCCCGGTTGAGGCCGTCCTCATGAGCGCGGAACTTGGCTATCAGTTTCTGCTCTACAATTTTGCGTTGTCGTGTGTCTCGAAGGCCGCCTTGGAGAATGCTTACCTGAAGATCGGAGGCTGAATGTCCTTGACTGCTGAAGTGCTCCCCGACTGGGAGGGAACACTCCTGCCTGGCGATTGTTGCGCGGTGTCCGTTCATCTGCTGTCGCAGTGTCTGCATGGTCTCGCCGATGCACCATGCTCCAGGGCATCCTTTCCTGCAACGTATGAGGTAGACAACGTTGGCCGAGTCACATGAGTATGTACCATGTACCTGGTGGGTGGTGTCCTCACGTGTGATGATGGTATCTGTGTTGATGATCTGGCATGTCTTGCAGAGGTTGCCGTGGCAGGGTTGTGTGGTGTCGTGGTCGCTGTTCTCCTGAAAGCTGGGTAATTTGCTGCGAGCGATGGTTTGTTTGAGGTTAGGCGGCTGTTTGAAGGCGCGTAGTGGAGGCGTGGGGATGGCCTTAGCGAGGTGTTTGTCGTCATCGATGACATGTTGAAGGCTGCGAAGAACATGGAGTAGTTTCTCCGCTCCGAGGAAGTATTGGACGACGAAGGGTACTCTGTTGGTTGTGTCCAGTGTTTGTCTTCTGAGGAGATCTATGCGATTTTTTGCTGTGGCCCGTCGGAACTGTTGATCGACGAGTCGAGCGTCATATCCCGTTCTTACGAGGGCATCTTTCAGCGTCTGTAGGTGTCCATCGCGTTCCTCCTCGTCTGAGCAGATCCTGTGTATTCGCAGGGCTTGTCCATAGGGGATGGCTTCTTTAACATGGTTAGGGGGGAAGCTGGAGAAGTGGAGCATCCTGAGGTTGTCCGTGGGCTTGCGGTA
The DNA here is from genome assembly GCF_052327205.1 of Somniosus microcephalus. Taxonomy (NCBI): domain Eukaryota; kingdom Metazoa; phylum Chordata; class Chondrichthyes; order Squaliformes; family Somniosidae; genus Somniosus; species Somniosus microcephalus. The sequence goes on along the minus strand of NC_140993.1, from coordinate 157,124,616 downwards.
GAGTGAAGTGCTGAGGTGTCCGTCTTTGATGGAGATTCGTGTGCCCAAGAATGAAACCAATTCTGAGGAGTAGTCCATGGTGAGTTTGATGGTGGGATGGAACTTGTTGATGTTATCGTGTAGTCTTTTCAGTGAATCTTCGCCGTGGGTACATAGGAAGAAAATGTCGTCGACGTATCTGGTGTATAGCGTTGGTTGGAGGGCCTGTGCAGCGAAGAAGTCTTGCTCGAACTTGTGCATGAAGAGGTTGGCGTATTGGGGCGTGAATTTGGTCCCCATGGCTGTTCCGTGTGTTTGGGTAAAGAACTGGTTGTCGAAGGTCAAGATATTGTGGTCAAGGATGAAGCGGATGAGTTGTAGGATGGTGCCTGGAGATTGGCTGTTGTTGGTGTTGAGTACTGAGGCTGTCGCAGCGATGCCGTCATCGTGGGGGATACTGGTGTAGAGTGCCGAGACGTCCATCGTGGCGAGGAGTGTTCCTGGTTCAACTGGTCCGTGGGTGCTGAGTTTCTGTAAGAAGTCTGTAGTGTCGCAACAGAAGCTGGGGGTTCCCTGTACGATGAGTTTCAGGATGCCCTCGACGTATCCAGAGAGGTTCTCTCACAGGGTTCCGTTGCCTGATACGATAGGACGTCCGGGTGTGTTGGCTTTGTGTATCTTTGGGAGGCAGTAGAAGTCTCCCACATGGGGAGTACGTGGGATGAGAGTGCGTAGGATGCTTTGAAGGTCTGGATTGAAGGTCTTGATCAGTCTGTTGAGTTGGCGGGTGTGTTCTTTGGTCGGATCTGTGGGTAACTGTCTATAGTGTTCCTGGTTGTCCAGTTGTCGGTATGCTTCTTTGCAATAGTCCGTTCTGTTCTGTATGATGATGGCTCCTCCTTTGTCTGCTGGTTTGATGACGATGTTGCGGTTGGTCTTGAGAGCGTGGATGGCGTTGCGTTGTGCTCGGGTGACATTCTGGATTGTCTTGTGAGTGCGACTGATGAATCTGGCGTTGATGCATCTCCTGACAGCTTGAGCATATGTGTCAAGCTTAGGGCAGCGACCCTCTGGAGGGGTCCAATTTGACTTACTCTTCTTCGGTTGCTGCACTGCGGATCCCTCTGTCTGCTGTTCCGGATCATTGGTTGTCTCATTGGGTTTGTTGCTGACATCTTGGGATTTGTGGAAGAATTCCCGGAGCCTCATTCTCCTGATGAATTCCTCTGTGTCTGCCGCAAGACCGATGGGGTCCATTTTGGTGGTGGGGCAGAAATTGAGCCCTCGGCTGAGAACTTCAATTTCGTCTGGTTGAAGGGTGTGGTCGGACAAGTTGACGATGGACTTCCCTGTGGTTTCAACCGTGGTACCGGGGGAGGCTTGGTTGCTGCTAGTGGTGATGCCGAGTTTCTCGAGCTTCCTGTTCTTGGTGTGCATGTAGGCAGTGTAGTTCCGTTGCCTCGTCTGTTTGGCAGCGTCTCGTAGCTGGTCTGCTGTGTCCTGAGCACAGGCTGAGAACATGGACTCTCTCAGTTTTGAGGTTGCGGCGTCTGCTGTGGAGCTGGTGTACGAGATGGTTGAGGAGTGTGCGAGAGGTACGACGGCAGAGTCTCTCAGCGTAGTCTGTGTTGTATGTCGACTTGAGTGGGTTAGTGATCTGTAGTCCTTTCGGGACCTTGTCTGCTTTCTTGCATCTCTGTAGAAACTTGATGTCTGTGTCGATATGCGCAATCTTCTTGGAGATCCTCTCCACTTTGAGCCGGCAGTTTGTGGTGTCGATAGTAGCCATAATGTGGAGATGCCGGTGTTGGACTGGGGTGGACAAATGTAAGAAGTCACACAACACCAGGTTATAGTCCAACAGCTTTATTTGAAATCACCACCTGACGAAGGAGCAGCGCTCTGAAAGCTTAAGTGGAGAGATGCATAAAGACACAGCTTATATAGTCAGAGAATAATGCCAGATGATTACAGGTAATCTTTCTAACTGCCATTTATCACACGTAAGAACGGGATATGACGCTCGACTCATCGATCGACAGTTTCGACGGGCCACAGCAAAAAATCACAGACCTCCTCGGAAGACAAACACTGGACACAACCAACAGAGTACCCTTCGTCGTCCAGTACTTCCCCGGAGCGGAGAAACTACGCCATGTTCTTCGCAGCCTTCAACATGTCATCGATGACGACGAACACCTCGCTAAGGCCATCCCCACGCCTCCACTACTCGCCTTCAAACAGCCGCCTAACCTCAAACAGACCATCGTTCACGGCAAATTACCCAGCTTTCAGGAGAACAGCGACCACGACACCACACAACCCTGCCACGGCAACCTCTGCAAGACATGCCAGATCATCAACACAGATATCAGCATCACACGTGAGGACACCACCCACCAGGTACATGGTACATACTCATGTGACTCGGCCAACATTGTCTACCTCGTACGTTGCAGGAAAGGATGCCCCGGAGCATGGTTAACTTGTTTGGACACCATCCACACCTTTGATTGCTGTGATTATCTCTCTGCCGAGGTGTGATAAATGGCAGTTAGAAAGATTACCTGTAAACATCTGGCATTATTCTCTGACTATATAAGCTGTGTCTTTATGCATCTCTCCACTTCACCTGATGAAGGAGCAGCGCTCCGAAAGCTTGTGATTTCAAATAAAACTGTTGGACTATAACCTGGTGTTGTGTGACTTCTTACATAAGTGTGAGGTGATTTTGATAAAAATAACAGTAGTAATTATACTCTGGATATACGCTTGGTGCTGTGGAAGAGCAGAGGAACTTTGGGTACTGGTTCACAGAACATTCAAGACAGCACATCAGGCTGTTTTTAAAAAAAAAAAAGCTAATGGAATTCTAGGTTTTATCTCGAGGTAAAGATGTGCCTCCTATAAAACCTTAAGACCTCAGTGTGCCGTATTGGATTCCACACCATAAGAAGGATATTGAGGCTTTAGAGATGGTGCAATGCCAATTCATTAGGATGCGACCTGCTACGAGGAAATATGAAGAAAGACGGGAGAAGTTGGGTCTTTTTACTTTAGAACAATGCATATTATGGGACTATATAATAGAAATGTTTAAAATTATGATGGATAGGGTAGATATAAGCAGATTGTTTCAAGTAGTTAAGGCCTCAAGAATGAGGGATCATAGATACAAGAATAAATGCAAGAGATTTAGAACAGAGGGCAGGAGAAACTTCTTCACACACAGTTGCAAGACTGAGGCATTCACTTCCAGGGTTAGTGGTTGAGGCAGAAACTATGGCAACATTCAAAACCAGATTGGATCGGTGGATGAAGGAAAGGTTGTTGGAGGGTGAAGGGATTTGGGAACAGGGTGAGTAAATGTGATTCAACCTGTTTGCTCGTGTGGAGGGTAAATACCATCATGGAAAGGTTGGGCCGATTGGCATGTTTCCATGTTGTAACTTCTGTGCATTTCACTGATGCAAGAATATTTTAGGAGCATAACCAGTAAATTGTGCTGGTAAATGAAAAGTGTGAAATTGCTCAGTTCAGGGGTTTGCATAGTTCAGAACAAACTGAAACCTTTTGAGATCCCAGGAAAAAAAAATTAAACTTGGATTCATGTCGTCATTTTCAAAGCCTGGTTTGCGCCTCTAATACAGACAGCTAGTGCTATAGTTCAGGCTTAGCATTGAAAGTCCATAGTCCCATGGGCAGGCATCCAAATAACAGCTTGAAAACTTATGAAGTGGGTCTATCTTACATTTGGACTGTTTTTGGTCGTTCATGATGCACTTAAAGAAAGAACAGACCTTCATTTACATAGGACCTTATCATGTCCTTGGGATTTCCCAAAGGGCTCCACATTCAACAAATTACTTTTGAAGTGCATTCATTGATGTTGGAGGTCAGTTGATGGAATTTTTAAAACTCCATTTTCATAAGCCGGCACCTTGAAAAGTGAAGGAGCTACTTGCGGTGAGCCATTGGGGACTCTTGGCCCCCCCAGTGCCTGACTGGTACAACTTCCCTGCTAACTGAAAAATGCCAAGCTTTTCCAGAAGGTAAGGGACGCAAAAGAACCACTTTGATTTGGAGCAACAAGTGGTCTGAAAAGTGCTTGATTCAAATAGCTTAGTGGTAGTAAGTGTAACGAAAGAATTGCATTTATATAGCACCTTTCATGGCCTCTGACCCAAAATGCTTTACAGCCAATTAGGTACTTTTGAAGTGTAGTAATGTAGGGAAGTACAGCAGCCAATTTGCACCAAGCAAGGTCCCACAAACCGCAATGAGATAACTGACTGACTGGATAATCTGTTTTTGTGCTGTTGGTTAAGGGAGAACTACCCTGTGCTTCTTCAAATAGGGCAATGGGATCTTTTATGTCAACCTGAGAGCAGACGGGGCTTCGGTTTAACGTCTCATCCAAAAGACGGCACCTCCGACAGTGCAGCACTCCCTCAGCATTGCACTGGAGTGTCGGCCTGGATTATGTGCTCAAGTCGCTGGAGTGGGGTTTCAACCCACAACCTTCTGACTCGAGGCAAGAATGCCAACACTGAGCCAGGGCTGACGCCTGAAGGCAAAGTTTGTCACTGTGCACCTAAATTCAGTTGCACCGTCAGCTTTGCAGTAAACTATTTGGGCTTCCATATCTCTCTTTCTCATTGTTTCCACTGCATTTTTCTTTTATGGTAAGCATTTTGTTTTATTTTGGGTGTCTCTCATCTGTCCACAATAAGCTGGGCATAGGACCATCTCTGCTCCGGGTAGAGGCACAGCATCTTTCATAGTGAAGTAGTTTCCTTGGATCATGCAGCTGCTGCTTATGGACACTCCAGTCCCACAGGCATACCAGCGTATTCTGGGGTGGTTGCCAGGCATTTATTTATTTTTCTTTGTTTCTTTCTCTTGCACTCTCTCTCCGTCTCTCTATTTCTCTTCCCCTCCCCCTTTTCTGGTTCTCCCCTCTTTTATGCTCTCTCGCCACCACCCCCCCCCCTCTTCCCCCACCCAATTTCTTGAGTGTTGCTTTTTCTCTCATTATCCAATTACCTCTTTTTTGATTTAGTTCTTCCAATTTTCTCCCTTGCTACAAAAATTCCCTGCCCTTCCTCCCCACTATGTTGAACTCTGATGCCTTGCACAATCTCCTATTCCAGGATCTCAAATCTGTGGACATTTTCATCTCACTCGTGTCTTTTTGTCCCCTCCTACAATCTCAGGCTTTTGAAACTTAATTTTTGCATCACAAATTACTACTTGATTTACCCATCCTGTTTTTCCCCCCCCAAATTTAAACCAGCAACCTTGTATTCTCAGTATAAAAATATGTGTGGAGATGGAGAAAAAGGAACACACTGACAGAGGCCAGTCCAAAGCACTGAACATTCAGGAAAACCCTCCAAATCAAAGCTCTAGTCATGGAACTATTTTTTTAATTGTTGAAAAACCTAAGTAAAGGGACATAGTGGAGGATGCCAGCAAAATTGCTGTTGCTCTGAGGAGCTCAGGTAGTGATATACTGGGGCTCTGATTGGCCTCCAACAACCATGGCCATCTTCCTCAGGCATGTACGTCTCCAGCCGCTAGAGTTTCCCCCTTGATCTCTGTTTTGCTAGGGCTTCTTGGTGCCATACTTGGTTGACTGAGGTAATTTGGGAAGTAGTAATAGGTAACACCAAGTTTGAGATTTACAACATATCTGTAAAGTACCATCTTGAATAACTTAGTACTATAATAAATTAATCAGGCCTGTGAATGGATTAACTAAAATATGCAAACAAATGTTTAAAATACAATGAATTCTTAAAACAAAACCCAAAATTTCAGTCTAAAGCACTGGTGTGTTTTAAAAGTGCCGACATCAATACTGCAGTTATGTGGCTGAAGCATGTAGATTAGTTCTGTATGTTCAGACTTCAGCGATCCTGTGTTTTATTATGAAAGGTATTAAACGATGCAGATTTGTGAGAATGGTTAACTGAGATTGACTGACTGGGAATCTTCACATTCTGCATTTTTAGTAAGCCATTTCAAACATTGGGTAGGACCATTGTTCGCAACCTTAAAATATCAGAGAAATTCCCATGTGTATAAATTATTTTTTGAGTGTAGATTTTAGTCTGCTAATTAGTATTGCATCTTACGGAGGAAGTTTTTTTTTTGAAAATGTATAGAACATCTTTGAAAGGTGTTTTTTCTTTTTAAATTTTGCTGTAGAGGTCTTGCATCATTCAACTCTGTTCCAGACTTGTGTTTTTTTAACTGTTGATTTTTAATTTGCTCCATTAATTGTTTGCATTAATGTTGAAATATTTTCTGGTAGGTTTAGACTGCACTGTCTGTTTTATGAAAACTTAATGGTGAGTTTTCATTTACAATAACATTTTTGTGGACTGTACTGTGGAATGATGGGCTTATGCTGGTAATTCCTCATAATGCCTGTGGTACTCTGGTAGGGGCCAAGAGAGGTTGTGCCTTTTGCATGATGAGCAAAATGGAATTGGAGAGGAGTTCCCTGCACACTGCTTTTGCATGCTTCTTAGTGGTTAGATAGTAGTAGTGACCTTTTTAAAAGGAGCTTGTTTACCCATTTTTATTTACCTTGGCATGAGAAAGAGAAAAATCTATATACTTTTCAAGTGAATCTTGATTTTTTTTAAAAAATAGCTATTGCTCACCCCCGCTCCCCCCCCCCCCCCCCCCCCCCCCCCCGACACACACACTCAAGATTGCTTTAACCAAACTTCAGGAATTGGCTTCTCTTTTTTACCAATTTGTTTAGCCAGTTTTTTCCATCTTGCCGCCTTCTGAAGGTCTGACTCCTGGCCGGAGCACGGTCCCACAGCTACTTATTAAAAGATGTGAAGAGCACTGCTGCGCATGCACACGACGGCAGGCCTGAAATACATGAGAGGGACTCTTGCTGCTGCTCAAAAACCACACATGGCTCCATAGCCAAGTGCGATGCATGTTCACCTCCAATATTTGCACCTCCAGTGTTGGCGCGGTGCCTGGTCTGAGCTCTGTAGCTTGCTTGACAATCACTGGATCAAATTACACATTGACGCTAGCCTTGTAGAGAACTTCAATTAAGTGCTGTGAGTCTACAGCTTGACTGGATCAAATTACACATTCTGGGCAAAGACTTGGGTGACTTTTGTCCTGTCACTTCCTGGCGGTGCCAATACAAAATCTTGTTACCAGTCGGTGTTACTAAAAGCAGCCATAAATGAAACTCTGGCTCTTTTCATTAGAACAGAGAAGTTTACCGCTCCCTAGTCCACTCCTTTACCACCCCCAGCACCCCTTCCCCTTTGCCCGGCATCTTCCCATGCAAGTGCAGGAGATGCAACACATGCTCCAAACACCCCTTCCAGGTGAAACAGCGATTTACTTGTTGTACTTGCAATTTAGTATACTGTATTCGCTGCTCACGATGTGGTCTCCTACATTGGGGAAATCAAACGCAGATTGGGTGACCGCTTTGCGGAACACCTCCGTTCAGCCTGTAAGGGTGACCCTGAGCTTCCGGTTGCCTGTCACTTGAATTCACCGCTCCATTCCCACTCGGACCTCACCGTCCTCAGCCTCTTGTACTGTTCCACGGCAGCTCAGCGTAAGCTCGAGGAACAGCACCTCATCGTTTGATTAGACACTCTACAGCCCTCTGGACTCAACATAGAGTTCAACAATTTCAGATCATAACCTCGGCCCCTATCGCACATGTATTTTTTTATCCACAATTTTTGTTTGGTCCCTTTTTTCTTCCCTCCCACATGGCAGCTGTCCTTCATTCTGCCAGCGCAATTCACACCCCATCTAGAGCCATCCTTTGTTCCTTAACCTGTCCCATTACCACCTCCTCTTGCCTTGAATATCTCTTAATGTCTCTTAATCTCTCCTGCTTTCTATCCCATCACTGACCTTCCCTTTTGTTCTTTCATCCCCTCCCCCTTTTTCCAACCCCTAAACCTGCTTTCCATTTCCTGCTTTTTTTCCAGTTCTGAAGAAAGGTCATCGACCTGAAACGTTAACTGTTTCTCTCTCCACGGATGCTGCCCTGGCCTGCTGAGTTTTTTTCAGCGTTTTCCATTATTTCTGATTTCTAGCATCCGCAGTATTTTGCTATCGTATTAAGTTTAAGAGGAGACTGATAGAAGTGCTCAAAATTATGAGGGGTTTGATGAGGTAAATAGGGAAATCTATTTCCGTTGGTCAGTGAGTCCTAATTAGAGGGTGTAAATTTAAGATGTCACCCAAAAAAATGAATGAAGACGTTAGAAGAAATGTTCTTACTCGGAAGATTGTTAAAACGTGAATGCCCTCTCGGAAACGGGGGTGGAAGCATAATGTAGGATGCATACAAATCAATGGAAAAAAAATGAAATGGGAAAGGGCAGGGGAATGGGACTGAATGGAGCTGGCAGAGTGGACCAAAAGGCTTTCAGAAACTCTGCCATGGGGAAGCCTCGAAGCAAAAGATTCTAAATGGGATGGATTCAAATACTTAAAAATTGATGCTGAACTAAACTAAAGCTGCCTACATTCCTAGTTTTGAGTCCTATGTCAGTATCCGTGGCATTGTAATCTATTAAGATTACTCGTGAATTTAAAACGCAATGCCTAATCCATGTGAAACTCGTGATCAGGTGACTGTCAGCTACTTGCATAATGTAGTGAAATGCAACAATCCTTACATTGTCCAAATATTACACTTGGGGAGGGGGGTGTGGGGGAGTGATTGTTTGGATTGGTGAATTTTTGAAGCAAGTGTAACATTTTAACACATTTCTCTTTCTCCCACCCCCACAATATCCTCTGATGGGAGGGGGAGGAAGAACATAAGAAATAGGAGCAGGAGTAGGCCATTCGGCCCCTCGAGCCTGCTCCACCATTCAATAAGATCATGGCTGATCATCTATCTCAACTCTCCTCATATCCCTTGATTTGCTTAATATCCAAAAATCTATCGATCTCTGTCTTGAATATACTCAACGACTGAGCCTCCACAGCCCTCTGGGGTAGAGAATTCCAAAGATTCACCACCCTCTGAGTGAAGAAATTTCTCCTCATCTCAGTCCTAAATGGCCGACCCCTTATTCTGAGACTGTGACCCCTGGTTCTAGACTCGTCAGCCAGGGGAAACATACTCCCTATATCTACCCTGTCAAGCCCTGTAAGAATTTTGTATGTTTCAATGAGATCACCTCTCATCTAAACCCCAGAGAATATAGGCCAAGTTCTACTCAATCTCTCCTCATGGGACAATTTCCCCCCCCCCCCCCCCCAATCCCAGGAACCAGTCTGGTGAACCTTCGTTGCACTCCCTCTGGCAAGTACGTCCTTCCTTAGGTAAGGAGACCAAAACTGTACACAATATTCCAGGTGAGGTCTCACCAGGGCCCTATATAACTGCAGTAAGACATCTTTACTCTTACGCTCAAATCCTCTTGTAATAAAGGCCAACATACCATTAGCTTGCTGTACCTGCATGTTAACTTTCAGTGATTCGTGTGCAAGGACACCCAGGTCCTTCTGAACACCAACATTTCCCAATTTCTCCCCATTTAAAAAAAAAAAATACTCTGCTTTTCTATTTTTCCAAACAAATTGAATAACTTCACATTTCTCCACATTATATATTCCATTTGCTATGTTCTTGCCCACTCACTTAGCCTGTCTATATCCCCTTGAAGCCTCTTTGCATCCTCCTCACAACTTACATTTCAACCCAGCTTTGTATTATCAGCAAACTTGGGTATATTACATTTGGTCCCCTCTTTCTAACTGCCATTTATCACACCTTGGCAGAGAGATAATCACAGTAATCAAAGGTGTGCATGGTGTCCAAACAGGTCAGTCAGGAAAACATTACATCAAAGAACAATGAGGTGGGGTCACAAGGGATCAAATGTTGCAGATGCTGGGGTCTGTATGGAAAAACAAAAAACATTTTTTTTTGCTGGAAATCACAGGTCCGGCCGCATCTGTGTGGAGAGAACAAGCCAACAACGACTCTAGTCTGGATGACCCTACGTCAGGTGGGGTTACATGTAGCGTGACATGAACCCAAGATCCCGGTTGAGGCCGTCCTCATGAGTGCGGAACTTGGCTATCAGTTTCTGCTCTATGATTTTGCGTTGTCGTGTGTCTCGAAGGCCGCTTTGGAGAATGCTTACCCGAAGATCGGAGGCTGAGTGTCCTTAACTGCTGAAGTGTTCCCCGACTGGGAGGGAACACTCCTGCCTGGTGATTGTTGCGCGGTGTCCGTTCATCCGTTGTCGCAGTGTCTGCATGGTCTCGCCGATGTACCATGCTCCGGGGCATCCTTTCCTGCAACGTATGAGGTAGACAACGTTGGCCGAGTCACATGAGTATGTACCATGTACCTGGTGGGTGGTATCCTCGTGTCTGATGATGGTATCTGTGTTGATGATCTGGCATGTCTTGCAGAGTTTGCTGTGGCAGGGTTGTGTGATGTCGTGGTCGCTGTTCTCCTGAAAGCTGGGTAATTTGCCGTGAACGATGGTCTGTTTGAGGTTAGGCGGCTGTTTGAAGGCGAGTAGTGGAGGCGTGGGGATGGCCTTAGCGAGGTGTTCGTCGTCATCGATGACATGTTGAAGGCTGCGAAGAACATGGCATAGTTTCTCCGCTCCGGGGAAGTACTGGAAGACGAAGGGTACTCTGTTGGTTGTGTCCCGTGTTTGTCTTCTGAGGAGGTCTATGCGATTTTTCGCTGTGGCCCGTCGGAACTGTTGATCGACGAGTCGAGCATCATATCCCGTTCTTACGAGGGCATCTTTCAGCGTCTGTAGGTGTCCATCGCGTTCCTCCTCGTCTGAGCAGATCCTGTGTATTTGCAGGGCTTGTCCATAGGGGATGGCTTCTTTAACGTGGTTAGGGTGGAAGCTGGAGAAGTGGAGCATCCTGAGGTTGTCCGTGGGCTTGCGGTAGTGAAGTGCTGAGGTGTCCGTCTTGATGGAGATTCGTGTGTCCAAGAATGAAACCGATTCTGAGGAGTAGTCCATGGTGAGTTTGATGGTGGGAGGGAACTTGTTGATATCGTGGAGACTCGCGTCGTCGTTGGCTTGTTCTCTCCACACCGATGCGGCCGGACCTGCTGTGATTTCCAGCAAAAAAAAAAAAATGTTTTTCATAGACCCCAGCATCTGCAACATTTGACCCCTTGTGACCCCGCCTCATTGTTCTCTGATGTAATGTTTTCCTGACTGACCTGTTTGGACACCATTTACACCTGTGATTATCTCTCTGCCGAGGTGTGATAAATGGCAGTTAGAAAGATTACCTGTAAACACCTGGCATTATTCTCTGACTATATAAGCTGTGTCGTTATGCATCTCTCCACTTCACCTGATGAAGGAGCAGCACTCCGAAAGCTTGTGATTTCAAATAAAGCTGTTGGACTATAACCTGGTGCTGTGTGATTTCTTACATAATATCTTTCAGTTCCTCATTCTCGCTGGACCCTAGGTTCTCCACTATTTCCGGGAAGTTTTTTACGTCCCCTTTTGTGAAGACAGACACAAAGTATTTGTTTAATTTCTCTGCCATTTTCTTATTCCCAATTATAATTTCTCCTGTCTAAGCCTGTAAAGGACCCACATTTAATTTCGCGAATCTTTTCCTTTTTACATACATATAGAAGCTTTTACAGTCTGTTTTTATGTCTCTTGCTAGTTTACTCTCATTCTATTTTCCCTTTCTTTATCAATTCCCTGGTCCTCCTTTGCTGAATTCTAAAATCCCCCCAATTCTCAGGCTTACTACTCTTTTTGGCAACATTATAAGCTTCTTCCCTTGACCTCTCTTGTTAGCCACGGTTGGATCACTTCCTGTGGGGTTTTTGTGCCTTTTAAGGAATGTATATTTGTTGTAAATGATGTATTAATTCTTTAAATGCTAGATATTGCTTCTCTACTGTTACACTTTTTTAATGTAGTTTCCCAATCTACCGTAGCCAACTTGCCCCTAATACCTACGTAGTTTGTTTTGTTTAGATTTAAGACCCTAGTTTCAGATTTAACTAAATCACTTTCATCAAACTCATATTATGGTCACGCTTCCCTAAAGGCCCCTTTACAACGTTATTAATTAACCCTTGTTGCACAATACTGTATCTAAAATAGCTTGTTCCAGAGTTGGTTCCTCAACATACTGATCTAGAAAACTATCTTGCATACATTCCATGAATTCGGCGTCCTCACTATTACTGCAAATTTGGTTTGCCCAGTCTATATGTAGATTAAAGTCCCCCATGATTACTGTCTTAACCTTGTTATATGTGTCTCTAATTTCCTGATTTATCCTCTGCCCTACATTACAACTACTGTTTGGGGGCCTATAAACAACTCCCACCAATGTTTTTTGCCCCTTGCTGTTTCTTAGCTCCACACAAACTGATTCTACTTCTTGATTTTCAGAGCTAAGATCCTTTCTCTCTACTGTCTTTATCCCATCCTTTATCATCAGGGCTACCCCTCCTCCTTTTCCATTCTGCCTATCTTTCTAAAAGTTAAGTGTCCTGGAATAATTAGTTCCCAACCTTGGCCACATTGCATCCACTCTCCGTAATGGCTAGTAGATCAAACCTATTAATTTCTGTCTGTGCTATTAATTCATCTATTTTGTTGGAAATGCTTTGCACATTCAGATATAGTGCCTTTAGCTTTGCCTTTTTTCTATTTTTCCCTGATGTCACCTTAGTCACGGATGCCTTATTACCTTTGTTACTCTCTCGGTCACTTCCTGACCCACTCTGCTTATTTTTACCCAAAACTCTACTCTGCTCTGGAGCCTTGGACATTTCTTTTGCTGCTTTTAAATGTACTCCTTCTTGAATGCTCCCACCACCACCCCCCGCGCCCCCCTTCATTAGTTTAAAGCCCTGTCTCCTGCCCTAGTTATTCAGTTCACCAGGACACTGGTCCCAGCCCGGTTTAAGTGGAGTCCATCCCAACGGAACAGCTCCCTCTTTCCCCAGTACTGGTGCCAGTGCTCCCTGAACTGAAACTCCTTCCTCCCCCGCACCACTCTTTGAGCCACGCATTTAAACCTCTAATCTGTTTGTCCCCATGCCAATTTGCACGTGCGTCAGGTAACAATCCAGAGATTATTACCTTTTTGAGGTTCTGCTTTTTAATTTGGATTCTAGCTCCTCAAACTCCCTCAGCAGAACCTCATTCCTAGTTCTACCTATGTCATTGGTTCCTACATGGACCACGACAACTGGATCCTCCCCCTCCCACTACAAGTTCTCCTCCAGCCGTGAGGAGATGTCTTTAACCTTGGCACCGGGCAGGCAACACAACCTTTGGAACTCTCGTCGCAGCTGCAGAAAACAGTATCTATCCCCCTGACTATACTGTCCCCTACCACAACTACATTCCCTTTCACTCTCCCCACTTGAATGGCCTCCTGCACCATGGTGACATGGTCAGCCTGCTCATCCATCCTGCAGGCTTTTCCCTCATCCACACAGGCAGCAAGAACCTCATACCTGTTGGACAAGGGCAAAGGCACTGCACCTGGGTCCCCTTACCTGCCTGAGTTGCAGACACATCCTCCTGGATCAAAGTGTCCAGGTAACTCTCCCCATCCCTGATGCCCCACAATGTCTGCACCTCAGACTCCAGCTCAAAAACTCTGAGCTGGAGTTCCTCAAGATGTAGGCACTTATTGCAAATGTGATTGTCTGGGATCACAATGCTCTCCACAAACTCCCACATGCAGTTGCAGCACACCACCTGCACTGTTATCCCTATATGAACTTACTTTATTTAATTAAATCTAATTACATTTGTAATTAGGTAACTTAGTTTACAGTGTAGTTTCTTGACTGCTTACTTGATCTAAATTAAGTTATGGGTACTGAAATTAAATATCTACCTGTAACACAAAGCACTACAAGTAGTGTAGGCAAAAAGGAGCAACTACTTCCCTGTCTTCTCCAAATTCCCACTCTTTCCAAATGCCCAAATAAAACACACTCTGGTTTAATCCTGCTCTGTGCTAGGGATCCACAGTGGGAACCTGTCTGATTTTACCTGCTTTAATCATGAAATCACTGCTGCTAATTCTCATGTTCCAGTTTGAGGTGAGCTCACTCGGCACAGACTGTGAGTGTGAAAACTTCCGGTCCATATGGCTCAGCTTCTCACTCTTAATTCATAACCATTGAGGGGAAGGGTTAGAATTTTCAATACAGGTGCACGATCCCTTATCCAAAACCGTTGGGACCAGATGTTTTTCGGAATTTGGAATTTTTCGGATTTCAGAATGGTATTCAGAATCAGTATGTAACACCTTAGGGGTCTGGGCAGCACCCCGTAAGCAAACACATTAATATTTCTGCAGCGAACCGTATGAATATTCACACGGAGTGGGATAAATAAAGACTATAAATAGTATTACAGTTTACTTGTACAGTAATAATTTGGTAAATTAAATAGTGGGATAAAAATAGACCATAAATACTCTAGTTACGCTCCACGAAAAAACTTTCGGCTTTCGGAAGTGCGGATAAGGGATAGTCTACCTGTATTGCAAAAGTGTTTGTATTTATTATGACTGTCAAAAATAAGTAATCTAAAAGGTGTTTTTACATACCCAGATCTTTTGATCAACTATTCTGACATGTGAATTTTAACTTTGAGTGTAACAAAATTATAGTTACAGAAAGCCAATAATAATTCAGTCATTGCAAAAAAAATTAGACATCTCATTTGCTTAACTTTTTTTGCTCCACTGTTTGGGTATATGTAGCTTTGGCCTGGGGTATATGTAGCTTTGGCCTGAAATTGCTTTTATCTCTAAATGGTCAGTAACTTTTTCTTAACTACTTATTAATGTCTGCATGGCTATTTTTATTTTTTGCCTCTCTAGTGGGTTTTTACCTCTTGTAAACCCTCTTTCACTTTTCCCTCTAGGTTTTAAAAATGTCTCCAGCTTCTGTTCGGGCACTTCAAACGTAGGAAGTTGACTAGTCCTGGGGATGCCTCGTGTTGAGCATGCCCATAAGTGTTTGCATCATGGTGGGTGGCAACACGTGATCACTTAATTCTGCCTTGTGTAAATTACCAGTTAATCTTTTGCTCCAACCATTGTAATTTGCTGTCTTCTAGAGCCAAACCCTGTGGCTTAGCGTTTTTTTAAAGTAGGACAATTATGATTTCTAGTGCCTCTTGGCTTTTCTAATTACGTTTCCTTTGTACTCTGGGCTCATTTAGAAACTTGGCGTGCACCAATTTGAATCTTCCGTAAACTTGAAGGTGCAAATCAGTGAGTTGTATCGAGAGAATTGAAAAATTGGTGCACTCTTGTGCTGTTGGCAGGCTTGAATAAACAAATACATTCCATGGAACAATAGATACCTTAGAGACCCGAGCGAGTTAGTAGGAATACTATGCAACAAAAAAAAAGCTTTTTTTCTTACAAAAGGGATCACTGTCCCTGTTGGTAGATGTTCCCTCACATAAAAGGAAATAAAGCTCAGTATCTCAGCTTAGCTACTTGGACCCATACTCAATATTAAAGCAGAACAGGGTACCTTGGCTGAGTTCCTTCGACCCTGACTAGCAAAAAATAGCGCAAATATAAACTCGACATGATACCTGAACAAACTAAAATATGCAACCAGAATCGGAAGCATTATTAAAGTGTGATCTCTGGTATACAGATTAAGTACTGTATATGTGTATAATGGCGTATGTAATCTCTACACCCAGCCAATCTCTGTTTACAAGAGGGTGTTTGGGTAATTTGCTCATTCAGCCACTTTTTAGTTGCAAGGTGGGTGCAAAACATAAAGGTAACGAGCAGTGACTGGGATTTTTTTTTTTTAATTCATTGATGGGATGTGGGCGTCGCTGGCTGGCTAGGCCTGCATTTAGTGCCCATCCCTAATTGCCCTTGAGATGGTGGTGAGCCACCTTGAACCGCTGCAGTCCATATGGTGTAGGTACACCCACAATGCTGTTAGGAAGGGAGTTCCAGGATTTTGGCCCAGCGACAGTGAAGGAACGGCGATACAGGTCCAAGTCAGGATGGTGTGTGGCTTGCAGGGGAACTTGTAGGTGGTGATGTTCCCATGCGTCTGCTGCCCTTGTCCTTCTAAGTGGTAGAGGTCGCGGGTTTGGAAGGTGCTGTTGAAGGAGCTTTGGCGAGTTGCTGCAGTGCATCTTGTAGATGGTACACACTGCAGCCACAGTGCGCCGGTGGTGGAGGGAGTGAATGTTGAAGGTGGTGGATGGAGTGCCAATCAAGCAGGCTGCTTTATCCTGAATGGTGTCGAGCTTCTTGTGTTGTTGGAGCTGCACTCATCCAGGCAAGTGGAGAGTATTCCATCACACTCCTGACTTGTGCCTTGTAGATGGTGGAAAGGCTTTGGGGAGTCAGGAGGCGAGACACTCGCTGCAGAATTCCCAGCCTCTGGTCTGCTCTTGTAGCCACAGTATTTATATGGCTGGTCCAGTTCAGTTTCTGATCAATGGTAACCCCCAGGATGTTGATAGTGGGGGATTCAACGATGGTAATGCCATTGAATGTCAAGGGGAGATGGCTAGAGTCTCGCTTGTTGGAGATGGTCATTGCCTGGCACTTGTGTGGTGCGAATGTTACTTGCCATTTGTCAGCCCAAGTCTGAATGTTGTCCAGGTCTTGCTGCATATGGACACGGACTGCGTCAGTATCTGATGAGTCTCGAATGGTGCTGAACAGTGTGCAGTCATCAGCGAACATCCCCACTTCTGATCTTATGATGGAGGAAAGGTCATTGATGAAACAGCTGAAGATGGTTGGGCCTAGGACACTGCCCTGAGGAACTCGTGTAGTGATGTCATGTGATTGAGATGAATGACCTCCAACAACCACAGCCAACTTCCTTTGTGCTAGGTATGCTTCCAACCAATGGAGAGTTTTCCCCTTGATTCCCATTGACTTCAGTTTTGCTAGGGCTCCTTGATGCCACACTCGATCAAATGCTGCCTGGACGCTCAATGTACTTCTGCTGATTCAGACCCAAGAGTACACAAACTTGGATTGTCAGGTAAGACCAAAAAATGGCTGCTTTGTCTGCGACAATAACATTTTCATTTGTGTCATGGGTGAACAAGAAAATTGTTCAAGTTGTGTTTCTCTAGTGTATGGTCCTTCAAGAAGGGAAAGGGTGGGGGGAGGGAGAGAGTGATCATGCAGCAAAGTAGTACAGTTAAAAACTGGTTCAAAGTTCGGTGTTCAGTACTTGTTTGGTGTAGGTCTTGTAGGACTTTTGCAGCTAGGGTTGAACTGTTCCTCCAAATTCCACATCGTCACACCCTACAATTTTTAATGTTTTTTTACACCTAACTTCTAATAGACAACTATCGTTGGCGTATGGTCTGTTTTTATTTTTTTTTTAAAAATAAAAAAAAATTCATTCATGGGATGTGGGCGTCGCTGGCAAGGCCTGCATTTATTGCCCATCCCTAATTGCCCTCGAAGGTGGTGGTGAGCCGCCTGCTTGAACCGCTGTAGTCAGTGTGGTGAAGATACTCCCACAGTGCTGTTGGGGAGGGAGTTCCAGGATTTGAAACCAGCGACAATGAAGGATCGGCGATATATTTCCAAGTCATGATGGTGTGACTTGGAGGGGAATTTGGAGGTGATGTTCCCATGCGCCTCCTGCCCTTGTCCTTCTAGGCAGTAGAGGTTGTGGGTTAGGGATGTGTTGTCGAAGAAGCCTTGGCGAGTTGCTGCAGTGTATCTCAGATGGTAGACACTGCAGCCACGGTGCACCAGTCGTGGAGGGAGTGAATGTTTAAAGTGGTGCAATGGGGTGCCAATCAAACGGGCTGCTTTGTCCTGGATGGTGTCGAGCTTCTTGAGTGTTGGAGCTGCACTCATCCAGGCAAGTGGAGAGTATTCCATCACACTCCTTACTTGTGCCTCGTAGATGGTGGGAAGGCTTTGGGAGTCAGGAGGAGGTGAGTCACTTTCGGCAGAATACCTAGCCTCTGACCTGCTCTTGTAGCCACAGTATTTGTGGCTGGTCCAGTTATGTTTCTGCTTAATGGTGACCCCCAGGATGTTGTTGATGGAGGATTCGGTGATGGCAATGCCGTTGAATGTCAAGGGGCGGTGGTTAGACTCCCTGTTGGAGATAGTCATTGCCTGGTACTTGTCTGGCATGAATGTTACCTGCCACTTATCAGCTCAAGCCTAAATGTCGTCCAGGTCTTGTTGCATGCGGGCATGGACTGCTTCATTATCTGAGGAGTTGTGAATGGAATTGAACAGTGTGTAACCATCAGCAAACATCCCCACTTCTGACCTTTATGATGGAGGGAAGTTCATTGAAGCAGCTGAAGATGGTCGGGCCTAGGACACTGCCCTGAGTAACTCCTACAGCGATGTCCTAGAGCTAAGATGATTGGCCTCCAACAACCACAACCATCTTCCTTTGTGCTAGGTACACTCCAGCCAGTGGAAAGTTTTCCCCCTGATTCCCATTGACTTCAATTTTACTAGGGCTCCTTGATGCTGCACTCTGTCAAATGCTGCCTTGATATCAAGGGCAGTCACTCTTGCCTCGCATCTGGAATTCAGCTCTCTTGCCCATGTTTGGGCCAAGACTGTAATGAGATTTGGAGCTGAGTGGCGAAATTGAAACTGAACATTGGTGAGCAGGTTATTGGTGAGTGAAGTGCCGCTTGATCGCACTGTCGATGACACTTTCCATCACTTTGCTGATGATTGAGAGTGGACTGATGGGGCGGTAATTGGCCAGATTGGAATTGTCCTGCTTTTTGTGGACAGGTCATACTTGGGAAATCTTCCACAATATCGAGTAGATGCCAGTGTTGTAGCTGTACTGGAACAGCTTGGTTAGAGACGCGGCTAGTTCTGGTGCACAAGTTTTCAGCACGACAGCCAGGATGTTGTCGGGTCCCATTTGCTGTATCCAGTGCGCTCGGGCGTTTCTTGATACCACATGGAGTGAATCAAATTGGCTGAAGACTGGATTCTGTGATGGTGAGGACCTCCGGAGCTGGTCAAGATGAATCATCCACTCTGCACTTCTGGCTAAATGCTTTAGCCTTGTCTTTTGCACTTGGGTACTGGGCTCTGCCATCATTGAGGATGGGGATATTCACGGAGCTTCCTCATCCTGTTTAATTGTCCACCACTATTCATGACTGGATGTGGCAGGACTGCAGAGCTTTGATCTGATCCGTTGGTGTAGTATCGCTTAGCTCTGTCTGTAGCATGCTGTTTCTGCTGTCTAGCATGCATGTAGTTTTATGGGATCAGGGCGTCGCTGGCAATGCCAGCATTTATTGCCCATCCCTAGTTACCCTTGAGAAGGTGGTGGTGAGCTGCCGCCTTGAACTGGTGTGGTGATGGTACTCCCACAGTGCTGTTAGGTAGGGAGTTCCAGGATTTTGACCCAGCGACAATGAAGGATCGGCGATATACTTCCAAGTCAGGATGGTGTATGACTTGGAGGGGAACTTGGAGGTGGTGGTGTTCCCATGTGCCTGCTGCCCTTGTCCTTCTGGGTGGAAGAGGTTGCGGGTTTGGGAGGTGCTGCCGAAGAAGCTTTGGTGAGTTGCTGCAGTGCATCTTGTAGATGGTACACACTGCAGCCACGGTACGCCAGTGGTGGAGGGAGTGAATGTTTAAGGTGGTGGATGGGGTGCCAATCAAGCGGGCTGCTTTGTTCTGGATGGTGTCGAGCTTCTTGAGTGTTGTTGGAGCTGCACTCATCCAGGTAAGTGGAGAGTATTCCATCACATTCTTTACTTGTGCCTTGTAGATGGTGGAAAGGCTTTGGGGAGTCAGGAGGTGAGACACTCGCCGCTGAATACCTAGCCTCTGACCTGCTCTTGTTGCCACAGTATTTATGTGGCTGGTCCAGTTAAGTTTCTGGTTAATGGTGAACCCCAGGATGTTGGTAGTGGGGATTCGGCGATGGTAATGCCATTGAATGTCAACGGGAGGTGGTTAGACTCTCGCTTGTTGGAGATGGTCATTGCCTGGCACTTCTGTGGCGCGAATGTTACCTGCCCAAGCCTGAATGTCGTCCAGGTCTTGCTGCATGCGGGCATGGACTGCTTCATTATCTGCGGAGTTGCGAATGGCGCTGAACCCTGTGCAGTCATCAGCGAACATCCCCATTTCTGACCTTATGTTGGAGGGAAGGTCATTGATGAAGCAGCTGAAGATGGTTGGGCCTAGGACACTGCCCTGAGGAACTCCTGCCGCAATGTCCTGGGGCTGTGATGATTGACCTTCAACCACCACAACCATCTTCCTTTGTGCTCGGTATGACTCCAGCCAGTGGAGCGTTTTCCCCCTGATTCCCATTGACTTCAGTTTTACTTGGCCTCCTTGATGCCACTCGGTGAAATGCTGCCTTGATGTCAAGGGCAGCCACTCTCACCTCACCTCTGGAATTCAGCTCCTTTGTCCAGGTTTGGACCAAGGCTGTAATGAGGTCGGGAGCCGAGTGGTCTTGGCGGAACCCAAACTAGGCATCAGTGAGTAGGTTATTGGTGAGTAAGTGCCGCTTGATAGCACTGTCGATGACGCCTTCCATCATTTTACTGATGACTGATGGGGCGGTAATTGGCCGGGTTGGATTTGTTCTGCTTTTTGTGGACAGGACATACCTGGGCAGTTCTGCATATTGTCGGATAGATGCCAGTGTTGTAGCTGTACTGGAACAGCTTGGCTAGAGGAGCGGCTAGTTCTGGAGCACAAGTCTTCAGCACGATAGTGGGATGTTGTCGGGGCCCATAGCCTTTGCTGTATCCAGTGTCACCTGGTTGGCACTTCGCTTTTAGGTACACCTGGTGTTGCTTCTGCATGTTGTCCTGCACTCCTCAATTAACCCAGGGTTGGTCCCCTGGCTTGATGATAATGGTAGAATGAGGGATATGCCAGGCCATGAGGTTAGATTGTGGTGGAATACAATAATTCTACTGCTGATGTCCCACATCGCCTCATGGATTCCCAGTTTTTGAGCTGCTAGATCTGTTCTGAAGCTATCAATTTAGCATTGTGATAGTGCCATACAACACGATGGAGTGTTCTTCGTGTGAAGACTTGACTTTGTCTCCACAAAGACTGTGAGGTGGTCAGTCTACCAATACCCTCATGGACAGATGCATCTGCGACAGGTAGGTTGGTGAGGATGAGGTCAAGTAGGTTTTTCCTACTTGCAATCAAGATATTTGCAATCTTTTGGGTTTTAGCTTTAAGTACATACATTGCTGAAAATCAAGGGGAATATTGAAGCTGTCACGTTCCAGGCCCTGGTCTGATACGGAATCCTATTTGTACATGAATTCAAAAAATGGATATTGCAGAATAAATGCATTGAGATTTCATTGGCTGTAAAGTGCTTTGAGACGTCCGGTGGTTGTGAAAGGCATTAGATAAATGCAAGTCTTTTCTTTCTTTCTTTCTATTTAAAAATACTCAGATCTATCCTTTTTTTGGTCCAAAATGGATGACCTCACACTTGCCTGTGTTGAAATCCATCTGCCACAGTTTCGCCTACTCTACCATCAATTCCTTTGTTTTTGCTTCAGGACAAGGTACAGATCTTGTTGGAAGCTGGGTGACTTCACTTTTTTTGTTCCTGAAAGATTCTTTATGTATTTTGTCCTTTCCTTCTGATCCCCTCGAGATCTGCCGTTGCAGATGGGTTGACAATATCCTGCTCCCAGGGAGTATTTTTCAGCTGATGTGTTGAATGATCCTAACTGTTGGAACATATTCTCCCCTTGGTGGTTCAGGACTGATGTCGGGATCCAGCTCTTCACAGAATGATTAATACTTGGAATAGCCTTTGGTTTGATACTGAAGAGACGGTTAGAATATAAGAAATAAGAGCAGGAGTAGGCCATATGGCCCCTCGAGCCTACTCCACCATTCAATAAGATCATGGCTGATCTTCAACCTCAACTCCACTTTCCCGCCCGATCTCCATATCCCTTGATTCCCCATATCCCTTGCTTTCCCTAGTGTCCAAAAATCTATCTATCTGAACCTTGAATATACTCAGGCTCAGCATTCACAGCCCTCTGGGGCAGAGAATTCTGAAGATTCACAACCCTCTAAGTGAAGAAATTCCTCCTCATCTCAGTCTTAAATGGCCTACCCCTTATCCGGAGACTATGCCCCCTAGTTCTAGACACTCCAGCCAGGGGAAACAACCTCTCGGCATCTACCCTGTCAATCCCCTTCAGAATCGTGTATGTTTCAATGAGATCACCTTTTATTCTTCTAAACTCCAGAGTATAGGCCCATTCTACACAATCTCTCATCGTAGGACAGCCCGCTCATCCCAGGAATCAATCTAGTGAACCTTTGTTGCACCGCTTCCAAGGCAAGTATATCCTTCCTTAGATAAGGAGACCAAAACTGTGCACAGTACTCCAGGTGTGGTCTCACCAAGGCCCTGTACAATTGTAGCAAGACTTCCTTACTGTTCTACTCTAACCCCCTTGCAATAAAGGCCAACATACCATTTGCTTTCCTTATTGCTTGCTGTACCTGCACGCTAGCTTTCTGTGTTTCTTGCACGAGGACACCCAAATCGCTCTGACCACCAACATTTGAAAGTTTCTCACCATTTAAAAAATATTCTTTTTTTAATTCTTCCTACCAAAGTGAATAACCTCACATTTCCCTACATTATATTCCATCTGCCACCTTACTGCCCACTCACTTAGTCTATCTATATCCCTTTGCAGACTCTCTGTTCTCCTCACAGCTTACTGTCCCACCTATCTTTGTATCATCAGCAAACTTGTATACATTACACTCGGTCCCTTCATCTAGGTCATTAATATAGATTGTAAATAGCTGAGGCCTCAACACTGATCCTTGCGGCACCCCTCTAGTTAAAGCCTGCCAACCTGAAAAAATCCATTTATCCCTACTGTCTGTTTTCTGTCCGTTAACCAATCCTCTCCATGCTACTACAGGAAACTCTCGCTTTGTCAGCACCTAAATAACTGGAAATCTCTGTTAACCGGCAAAATTCAGGAGTAGGTTCAGGTAAGTTTTACTTTATATTAGTGGCCGTTCCTGGATCTGTGGCCGTGTAACCGGGGTTCCTGCACTTGTTGCTAAGCAACAGGGGTGCCTGGATCTTGTGGCTGGGGTTCCTGCACCTGTTGCTAAGCAACAGGGAAGCCTGGATATGTTGCTGTGTTTGGGGCTCTCGTACCTTTTACTATACCTCTCTGTAATCTGGACTTTTGATAAACCGACACCACGCCGGTCCCGTCGGTGCCGGATAAAAAAGTGTTTCCTGTATATTACTCCCAACCCCATGAGCCCTAATCTTGTGTAATAACCTTTTTATGTGGCACCTTTATCGAATGCCTTTTGGAAATCCAAATATACCACATCCACTGGTTCCCCTTTTAACTACCCTGCTAGTTACATCCTCAAAAGACTCTAATAAATTTGTCAAACATGATTTCCCTTTCATGGAACCATGTTGACTCTGCCTAATCATGTTATGATTTTCTAAGTGCCCTGATACCACTTCCTTAACAATGGTTTCCAGCATTTTCCCAACGACTGATGTCAGGCTAACTGGTCTGTAGTTTCCTGTTTTTTCTTCTCTTCCCTCCTTTCTTGAATAGCGGTGTTACATTTGGACCTTCCAATCTGCTGGGACCATTCTAGAATCTGGGGAATATTGGAAGATCAAAACCAAAGCATCCACTATCTCTTCAGCCACCTCTTTTAGAACCCTAGGATATAGGCCGTCGGGTCCAGGGGATTTGTCGGCTTTTAGTCCCATTAATTTCTCTAGTACTTTTTCTCTGCTTATATTAATTACATTACGTTCCTCACCCTCATCAGACCCTTTGTTCCCCACCATTATTGGTATGCTTTTTGTGTCTTCTACTGTGAAGACAGATACAAAATATTTGTTTTAACGTTTCTGCCATTTCCTTATTCCCCATAATAATTTCTTCTGTCTCAGCCTTAAGGGACCAGTGTTTATTTTTGCTATTCTTCCTTTTTACATACTTGTAGAAGCTCTTACAATCTGCTTTTATATTTCTTGCAAGTTTTCTCTTTTTTTCCTTTTTTATCAATATTTTGATCGACCTTTGCTGGTTTCTGAAACTCTCCCAATCCTCAGGCTTACCATTATTCTTTGCAACATTATAAGCTTCTTCTTTCAATCTACTGCTATCCTTTACTTCTTTAGTTAGCCATGGTTGGATCACCTTTTCCCATGGAATTTTTGTTTCTCGATGGAATATATTTTCGTTGAGAATTATGAAATATTTCTTTAAATGCTAGCCATTGCTTATCTACCACCATACCTTTTTAATCTATTTTTCCAATCTACCTTAGCCAACTCGTCTTTCATACCTATGTAATTGGCTTTATTTAAGTTTAAGACTCTAGTTTCGGACTTAGAATTTCAAATTAATTTTGACAGTGATTTGCCTTATCGTATTATGATCACTCTGCCCCAGAGGATCCTTTACTGCTAATTTAACCCTGTCTCATTACACAGTACAAGATCTAAAATAGCCCGTTCCATGGTTGATTCCATAACATATTCGAGGAAACTGTCCCAAATGCATTCCATGAACTTGTCCTCCAGACTACCTTTGCCAATTTGATTTGTCCAGTCTATATGAAGATTAAAGTCCCCCAAGATTATTGCATTACCTTTGTTGCAAGCAGCTTCTATTTCTTGATTAATACTCTGTCCAACAGTACAGCTACTGTTGGGCCTATATACTACTCCTACCAGTGTTTTCTGCCCCTTGTTATTTCTTATCTCCACCCATACTGATTCTACTTCCTGATCTTCCGAGCCGAGATCCTTTCTCGCTACTGTCCTAATGTCATCCTTTATTATCAGGGCTACTCCCCCTCCTTTTCCATTCTGCCTGTCTTTTCGAAACGTCAAGTACCCTGGAACATTTAGTTCCCAACCTTGGCCACCTTGCAACCATGTCTCTATAATGGCTATTAGATCAAACCCATTTATCTCTTTGTGTCATGAGTTCGTCTGTCTTGTTACAAATGCTTTGTGCATTTAGATAACGTGCCTTTAATTTACATTTTTTACCGTTCTTCCCTGCTTTGATATTCACTGCTGCACTGCTACCGTTAAACTCTCTGTCCCTTCCTGTCACACTGCTTATTTTTACCCAAATCGCTACACTGCCTTGACCTTTCTCCTTTTAGATTTCTAAATTTCCCCTCACTTGACCCCTTATTCCCCCCCTTTTTTAGTTTAAAACCCTACCTACAGCCCTAGTTATTCAATTCGCCAGGACACTGGTCCCAGCCTGGTTTAAGTGGAGCCGTCCCAACGGAACATCTCTCTCTCGCCCCAGTACTGGTATCGGTGCCCCATGAATGGAAACCCCTTTTTCCCACACCACTCATCCAAATTCAGCACCCAGTCCCTGCTTTCTCCCCACACCCCTTGATCTCTTTAGCCTTAAGAAATATATCCAACTCCTTCTTGAACATAATAGAAGTATGGGGTCCCCATACCTTCCTGACTCGCAGTCACACCCTCCTGTCCCTGACCACTGACTAACTCTAAAGTACTACTTAACCTAAAGGGTGTGACTGCCTCCTGGAACAAAGTGTCCAGGTAACTCTTCCTGTCCCTGATGCATCGGAATGTCTGCAGCTCGTACTCCAGCTCAACAATTCTGAGCCAAAGTTCCTTGAGTTGCAGACACTTACTGCAGATGTGGTTGTTCGGGAACGCGATGGTCTCCACAGACTCTCGCATGCTGCAGTTATGACACACCACCTGCCCTGCCATCTCTAACCTTGTTTTATTTATTAATTCATTACAGATTTTATTTAATCGATATTTTAGGTTTATTGTTTGATTTATTTTTAGTTTGTTAATTTAATAAGTACTAGCAAGTTACAGTTTCTCAGCTCCTAATTTAACCCCCTTAACTTAGAGAGCAAAAAGAGCTATAATACTCACCAGCCAATCACCTACCTGCTCTCCTGTGACATCACTCTTTAATGTTTTTGGATCCAAGCCTCGCGCTGCAGCTGCTTTAATTCAGTTCCGCTCCCGGGCCGCTCTTTACCCTCTCGCCGCTACTGCTGCTTTAATTCAGTTCCGCTCCCGGGCCGCTCTTTATCCTCTCGCCGCTACCGCTGCTTTAATTCAGCTCCACTCCCGGGCCGCTCTTTATCCTCTCGCCGCTACCGCTGCTTTAATTCAGCTCCACTCCCGGGCCGCTCTTTATCCTCTCGCCGCTACCGCTGCTTTAATTCAGCTCCACTCCCGGGCCGCTCTTTATCCTCTTGCCGCTGCTGTGATGTGATTGTAGGTTTCTATGGAAGGATTATTACATAATTCTATATTGCTTTAGTGCCAGTGAACAGCTTTGAATTTTATTTCTTAATTTTTGACTTGAGTGGAAATGAAAGTTGAATTTTTGTCTGCTGTAGTGAATAATTTCAGCTGTGAAACAGTTACACAATTGGTTTCATGCTTAAAGAAAAAAAAGAACTTGCATTTATATAGCCCCTTTCATGACCTCAAGATATCCCAAAGCACTTCACAGCCAATGAAGTACTTTTGAAATGTAGTTGCCGTCATAATGTAGTCACTATCAAATCCAATATCCTGAGCTAGTATGTAGGAGAATTTGTTTAATAAAGTATGACAAATAACTAGTGTAAGTAGAAGAGTAGGTTTTAGTTGCAATCTCACTTTTGCCACTACTCTTACGGTATTTACTAGCCTAGTAAGTGCTTGGTCTATAACTGTACTATTGCCCCTTCCATTTTTGTATTTGTACTGACCATGTCAAAGGAAAAGTTATTTAGTCTAAAGGAGTAAATATAATGACTGAGGCTTATGAATAAATCATTGGTTCCCTCAAACCCAAATTGTTGGCAGTTTGAGTCATGAGGTGGCTCATTATTTTAATTGATTTGCCACAAAAGTTTGGTTTTGCCATGTTTGCAGAGATTGTTAAAATTGACAGCTGGTCTTTGCTGGTGAAATGGTAAGAATGTTGTGTCTTTAGTTTGGTGACCAGATTAAATACAATAACTTTTTTGTTAAATGTATTCTTGTCTTTTGCTAATATAGTGCTGCTCTTCTATTTACAAAAAAAGTTGCAGTAAATTTTTGTTTATGTATAACTAGGCTTTGGTGAACTGTATAGTTTCATTTTTTAAGTGTATTTTTCAGAGGTGTTACTCCCTGATACAAATTGTTCCTTTTTTTAAACTGGTGGAAAGCTGTTGCTGTACAATGCAGTGAGCTGAAAATGGCTGTGCTTGACTGAACTTACTAAAGCAGAAGACTGGCGCTGCCAGTTGTTCATAATGAAAGCAGGTAGTGTAGTTTAGAGTCAGCTTCCTCTTGCTTTGTGAGGAAGAGCCTATGAGACGACACGTGATTGGCAGTTAGCCTGGTGTGTCTTGGCCAGTGAAACTGGCTGAATACCAGCAGAATTCAGAGGAAAAAATAAGTTTAACAGATGCGTAGTGCACGAGATCTGAAGCATAGCTTTTTGGTGGTAGGTTATTGGCACGGCAAAGCTGGGGGGAGGGGGAGGAGACACTGTCTATTTTATCTAAAAATTGTTAAGCTGTATTTGATGCAATTCTTTATTCAGTGGTTTTTGGTGTTTAACGTTTTGTTTTTTGTAGAATGAAACCAATTAGTTAATCTGACATCATTTTAACAAGTATATGAAACAACTTGTCGACGTTTTCTTGATCTATATTAAGAGCACTAATTTTAAAAAAATTGTCCTTTTACGCAAAACAAAATTAAGTTTCAGTTCTGGTGAGAGAGTACTATTTTCACTGGCTAGGCAGGCGATTATTCACTCGAGCAACAAATGCAAATGAGTGGAGTTCATTGTCACTGGCAAACTGCATGTAGTATTGCGGAAGGAATTTGTACATCACCAGCAATCTTTCAGGGACTGCCCCTGCTGGGGGGTGGGACTAATTGGATAGCTCTTTCAAAGAACTGATGCAAGGAAGATGGGCCAAAGCGCCACCACCTGTGCTATAAGATTTTATGATACTGAAACAAACCTATAGATTCCAGCTAATACCTCCAGATATTAAGTGAGAAATGTCCTTTTGCTTTTCAGATAGGCTGATAAGGTATTGGTCTGTGTATCTTTTTGAAAAACACTAGTTCAGGGTTGTCTATTTGATACTATTTCAGAAATTGTAATGTCAGCACTGGGGCAAATAGGTAAATTGAAACATTGGAGTTGATCTTCGAAAAGTTCACTCCTTTAAATCTTTCTCTCAATCTTCTGGCAGTAGTCCAGCATGAGAAGTGGGGTACTCATTTTTATAGGAACTTACTGCAGAAGTCGAGACTGTGGTCATTCTCTGCTCCTTGAAGAGGGTTTGCCAACACACTATGATTTGATTTTCATCTGCACTAATGGATTTGATTTAATTGGATGTGACTGTGTACTACAACAACTTGCATTTATCCAGCGCCTTTAATGTAGTAAAGCATCACGAGGTGCTTCATCGGAGCGTTATCAAACAGTTTGACAGCGAGGCATGTGATATTAGGACAGTTAACCAAAAGCTTTGTCAGAAGTAGGTTTTAAGGAGCGTCTTAAAGGAGGAGAGAGATAGAAAAGCGAAGAGGCTTAGGGATGGAATTCCAGAGCTTGGGGCCTAGGCAGCTGAAGGCACGGCTGCCAATGGTGGAGCGATTAAAATCGGAGATGCGCAAAAAAAGAAAAACGTGCATTTACTTAGTGCCTTTCACAACCACCGGAAGCCCCAAAGCTGCCAGAGAGGTGACTCATAAATCTCTAGTATAAATAAGGGAGGCTAGAGTGCAGTTTCTCATGGCGTGCAGCAAGGAACAGAGTGTAAACGTGCGAGTTTGCCCCCTGGAGAGCAGGAGTTAAAAATCTGCATGAGCGGGGACAGAGAACCAGCGGTAGTTCGGCTCTGTGAAACTCCCCAACCGCATTCGGAGAAGAATAAAAGGTGACATCACAGGGAAAAGGCAGAGGCAGCGGATCTGAGCGAGAGCGGAGGCGGAACAAATAAACAGCGTGGCAGAGGGAGGCTCGAGAGCAGCGGCAGCGGACCTGACAACAAAAGCAAGGATTGACGTCACGGGAAAGCAGGGAAGTGATTGGTTGGTCAGTATTTCTCTCTTTTCTTGGGCATTGGTTTAAATTAAGAGCTGTGATTAAAAACTAAACGTTCAAAACTTATACATTTAATTAATTAAATACATTAGAGATGGCAGGACAGGTGATGTATTACTGCTGCAACATGTGGGAGCTGGTGGACACCATTGAGGTCCACGGCGACCACATTTGCAGTAATTGTTGGTTGCTCGAGGAACTTCGGCTCAGTGTTGATGAGCTGGAGTCCGAGCTTCAAACACTGACACATCAGGGAGGGGGAGAGTTACCTGGACGCTGTGTTCCAGGAGGCAGTCAGGGACAGGTGGGTGTGACTGTGCAAGGCAGGTATGGGGAACCAGGAGGTAGGAGTGGAGGAGCCTCAGCCCTTGCTTTTGTCCAACAGTTATGAGGTTCTTACTCTGTGTGGGTGAGAGCAGGGACTGCAGTGAGGATGAGCAAACTGACCACAGCACCATGGGCAGGGAGCAAAAAGAAATGTGGTAGTTGTAGGAGACAGTATAGTTAGGGGGTTGATGCTGTTCTCTGCAGCCGAAATTGAGAGTCCCGAAGGCGGTGTTGCCTGCCTGGTGCCAGGGTAAAGGACATCTCCTCTGGGCTGGAGAGGAACTTGGAGTGGGAGGGGAAAGATCCAGTTGTCATGGTCCATGTAGGTACCAACGACATAGGTAGGACAAAGAAAGAAGTTCTGCTGAGAGCGTATGTGCAGCTAGGGGCTAAATTAAAAAGCAGAGCCACAAAGGTAATAATCTCTGGATTACTACCTGAGCCATGTGCAAATTTGCATAGTGTAAATAAGATCAGAGAGATGAACGAGTGGCTCAAAGATTGGTGTGGGAGAAATGGGTTTCGATTCCTGGGGCACTGGCACCAGTACTGGGATAAGAGGGAGCTGTTCTGTCGGGACGGGCTTCATTCGAACCAGGCTGAGACCAGTGTCCTGGCGAATCGAATAATTAGGGCTTGAAACTAAATAGTGGGGAGGAGGGATATGTTGAGCGGAAATTTAAAAAAAAAAGTCAAAGGAAAATGAGAAGGCAGAAGTGCAGGGTAGCGATGGGGGTAATGATAACCAGAGTGTGACAGGAAGGGACCGAGCGTATACACACAAGTGCATCAGAAAGAGGGGTCAGAGTAGGGAAAAATGGTAAAAAGACAAAATTAAAAGCTCTATATCTGAACGCATGCAGCATTCTTAAGATAGATGTGTTGACTGCACAAATAGAAATAAATGGGTATGATCCGATAGCCATTACAGAGATGTGGTTGCAAGGTGACCAAGGCTGGGAACTGAATATTCAGAGGTATTTGTCATTTCATAAGGATAGGCAGAAAAGAAAAGGAGGTGGTGTAGCTCTGTTAATAAGGGATGAGATCAGTGCAGTAATAAGAAATGATATTGGCCTAGAAGATCAAGACGTAGAATCAGTTTTTGGGTGGAGATGAGAAATAAGAAGGGTAAAAAGTCACTGGTGGGAGTGGTTTACAGGTCCCCAAACAGTAGCCACACTGTAGGACAGAGTAAATCAGGAAATAATAGAGGCTTGTAAGAAACGTATGGCTATAATCATGGGAGATTTTAATCTGCATGTAAATTTGTAAAGATAGACTTGAGGAAGAGTTGTTAGTGTATACGGGATGGTTTCTTGGAACAATATGTTGTGAAACCAACCAGGAAGAAGACTATTTTAGATATGGTAGTGTAACGAGGCTGGATTAATTAATGTAAGAAGTCAAACAACACCAGGTTATAGTCCAACAGTTTTATTTGAAATCACAAGCTTTCGGAGCGCTGCTCCTTCGTCCGGTGAAGTGGAGAGATGCATAAAGACACAGCTTATATAGTCAGAGAATAATGCCAGATGATTACAGGTAATCTTTCTAACTGCCATTTATCACACCTCGGCAGAGAGATAATCACAGCAAACAAAGGTGTGCATGGTGTCCAAACAGGTTAGTCAGGAAAACATTACATCAAAGAACAATGAGGTGGGGTCACAAGGGGTCAAATGTTACAGATGCTGGGGTCTGTATGGAAAAACAAAAAACAGACAAGAAAACATTTTTGTTGCTGGAAATCACAGCTGGTCCGGCCGCATCTGTGTAGAGAGAACAAGCCAATGACGACTCGAGTCTGGATGACCCTACGTCAGGTGGGGTTGCATGTAGCGTGACATGAACCCAAGATCCCGGTTGAGGCCGTCCTCATGAGCGCGGAACTTGGCTATCAGTTTCTGCTCTATGATTTTGCGTTGTCGTGTGTCTCGAAGGCCGCTTTGGAGAATGCTTACCCGAAGATCGGAGGCTGAATGTCCTTGACTGCTGAAGTGTTCCCCGACTGGGAGGGAACACTCCTGCCTGGCGATTGTTGCGCGGTGTCCGTTCATCCGTTGTCGCAGTGTCTGCATGGTCTCGCCGATGTACCATGCTCCGCGCATCCTTTCCTGCAACTGAGGTAGACAACGTTGGCCGAGTCACATGAGTATGTACCATGTACTTGGTGGGTGGTGTCCTCATGTGTGATGATGGTATCTGTGTTGATGATCTGGCATGTCTTGCAGAGGTTGCCGTGGCAGGGTTGTGTGGTGTCATGGTCGCTGTTCTCCTGAAAGCTGGGTAATTTGCTGCAGAGAACAGCGACCACGACACCACACAACCCTGCCACGGCAACCTCTGCAAGACATGCCAGATCATCAACACAGATATCATCATCACACGTGAGGACACCACCCACCAGGTACATGGTACATACTCATGTGACTCGGCCAACGTTGTCTACCTCATACGTTGCAGGAAAGGATGCCCCGGAGCATGGTACATCGGCGAGACCATGCAGGCACTGCGACAACGGATGAACGGACACCGCGCAACAATCGCCAGGCAGGAGTGTTCCCTCCCAGTTGGGAAACACTTCAGCAGTCAAGGACATTCAGCCTCAGATCTTCGGGTAAGCATTCTCCAAGGCGGCCTTCGAGACACACGACAACGCAAAATTGTAGAGCAGAAACTGATAGCCAAGTTCCGCACTCATGAGGACGGCCTCAACCGGGATCTTGGGTTCATGTCACGCTACATGTAACCCCACCTGACGTAGGGTCATCCAGACTTGAGTCGTCGTTGGCTTGTTCTCTCTACACAGATGCGGCCGGACCTGCTGTGATTTCCAGCAACAAAAATGTTTTCTTGTCTGTTTTTTGTTTTTCATACAGACCCCAGCATCTGCAACATTTGACCCCTTGTGACCCCACCTCATTGTTCTTTGATGTAATGTTTTCCTGACTAACCTGTTTGGACACCATGCACACCTTTGTTTGCTGTGATTATCTCTCTGCTGAGGTGTGATAAATGGCAGTTAGAAAGATTACCTGTAATCATCTGGCATTATTCTCTGACTATATAAGCTGTGTCTTTATGCATCTCTCCACTTCACCTGACGCAGGAGCAGCGCTCCGAAAGCTTGTGATTTCAAATAAAACTGTTGGACGATAACCTGGTGTTGTGTGACTTCTTCCATTTGTCCACCCCAGTCCAACACCGGCATCTCCACACCAGGATAAATTAATGATCTCGAAGTAAAGGAGCCTCTTGGGAAGAGTGATCATAGCATGGTAGAATTTCAAATTCAGTTTGAGGGTGAGAAAGCTAGGTCTCAAACTAGTGTCCTGAACTTAAACAAAGGTAATTTCAAAGGTATGAAGGCAGACTTGGTTAAAGTGGACAGTGAAAATATATTACAGGGCAAGACTGTAGAAAAGCAGTGGCAAACATTTAAGGAGCTATTTCATAACTCTCAGCAAAGATATATTCCAGTGAAAAAGAAAGACTCTAAGAGAAGGATGAACCATCTGTGGCTAATTAAGGAAGTAAAGGGTGGCATCAAATTGAAAACTAAAGCATATAATGTTGCGAAGAATCGTGAAAGGCCAGAGGATTGGGAATTTTTTTTTAAAGCGGCAAAGGACGACTAATAAAAGAGAGAAGATAGCTTATGAGAGTAAGTTAGGAAGAAATATAAAAACAGACAGTAAGAGCTTCTACAAGTAGATAAAAAGGAAGAGATTAGCTAAAGTAAACATTGGTTACCTAAAGGATGAGTCTGGCGAATTAATAATGGGAAATGGCGGAGACCTTGAACAAATATTTTGTATTGGTCTTCACGGTAGAAGACACTAAAAGCATCCCAATAATGGATAATCAAGGGGCTATTGGGGAGGGGACTTAAAACAATCACTATCACTAGAGAGAAAGTACTAGGCAAACTAATGGGACTAAAGGTGGACAAGTCCCCATGACCCAATGGCCTGCATCCTAGGGTCCTAAAAGAAGTGGCTGCAGAGATAGTAGATGCATTGGTTGTAATCTACCAAAATTCCCAGGATTCTGCAGAAGTCCTAGCGGACGGGAAAACCGCAAATGTAACACCCCTATTTAAGGAAGGAGGGAGACAGAAAGTGGGCAATTATTGACCAGTTAGCCTAATATCTGTCATTGGGGAAAATGCTGGAGTCCATCATTAAGGAAGTAATAGCAGGACATTTAGAAAATCATAATATAGTCAAGCAGAGTCTGCATGGTTTTATGAAAGGGAAATCCTGTTTGACAAATTTGCTGGAGCTCTTTGAGGCTGTAACGAACAAGGTGGATAAAGGGGAACCAGTAGATATCGTGTATTTGGATTTCCAGAAGGCATTCGATAAGGTGCCACATAAACGGTTACTACACAAGATAAGAGCTCACGGGGTTGGGGGTAATTTTATTAATTAGCATAGATAGAGGACTGGCTAACTAACAGAAAACAGAGTCGGGATAAATGGGTCATTTTCAGGTCGGCAAACTGTAACTAGTGGGGTGCCGCAGGGATCAGTGCTGGGGCCTCACCTATTTACAATCTATAATAATCACTTGGATGAAGGGACTGCGTGTAATGTAGCCAAATTTGCTGATGATACAAAGCTGGGTGGGAAAGCAAATTGTGTGGAGGACGCAAAGAATCTCAAGGGCTATAGATAGGCTAAGTGAGTGGGCAAAAATCTGGCAGATGGAGTTTAATGTGGGAAAATGTGAGGTTATCCACTTTGGTAGGTAAAATAAAAAAGCAAATTATTATTTAAATGGGGAGAGATTACAAAATGCTGAGGTACAGAGGAATCACAAAGTTAGCATGCAGGTACAGCAAGTAATTAGGAAGGCAAATAGCGTGTTGGCCCTTATTGCAAAGGGAATGGAGTATAAAAGCAGGGAAGTCCTGTTACAACTGTACAGGGTGTTGCTGAGACCACACCTGGAGTACTGCGTACAGTTTTGGTCTCCTTATTTAAGGAAGGATATACTTGCATTGGAGGCAGTTCAGAGAAGGTTCACAAGGTTGATTCTGGAGATGAAGGGGTTGTCTTATGAAGAAAGGTTGAGCAGGTTGGGCCTATACTCATTGGAGTTTAGAAGAATGAGAGGGGATCTTATTGAAACATATAAGATTCTGAAGGGGCTTGACAGAGTAGATGCAGAGAGGATGTTTCCCCTCAGGGGGGGGGGGAATCTAGAATAAGGGGCATAATTTCAGAATAAGGGGAGGGCACACTTTTAAATTGGAAATGAGAAATTTCTTCTTTCAGGGTTGTGAATCTATGGAATTCTCCTCTCCAGAGAGCTGTGGCGGCTGGGTTGTTGAATATATTTAAGGTGGAGATAGACAGACAGATTTTTGAATGGTAAGGGAGTCGAGGGTTATTGGGATCGAGCAGGGAAGTGGAGTTGAGGCCAAGATCAGGTCAGCCATGATATTGAATGGCAGAGCAGGCTCGAGGGGCCAAATGACCACCTCCTGCTCCTACGTTATGTTTACAGCCAATGAAATATTTTTTGGAGTGTAGTCACTATTGTAATGTAGGAAAGGCCAGATTTGGAGGAGCATAGAGATCTTTGAGGGTCGTAGAGCTAGACGAGGTACCAGAGACTGGAAGGGGCGAGGCTACAGAGGGAGTTGTAAATAAGGATGAGAATTTTAAAATTGAGGTATGGCCGGACCAGGAGCCAATGTAGGTTAGCGAGCACCGGGGTGATGGGTGAACGGGACTTGGTGCGAGTTAGGATATGAGCAGCAGAGTTTTGGATGAGTTCCAGTTTATGTAGGGTGGAAGATGGGAGGCCGGCCAGGAGAGCATTGGGATAGTCCAGTCTAGAGGTAACAAAGGCATAGTTGAGGGTTTCAGCAACAGGTGAGCTGGGGCAGGTTCGGAGTCGGGCGAGTGTTATGGAGGTGGAAGTAGGCGGTCTTGGTGACTGAACAGATCTGTGGTCGGACGCTCATCTCTGGGTCAAATAGGACGCCAAGGTTGCGAACGGTCTGGTTCAGCCTCGGACAGTGACCAGGGAGAGGGATGGAGTCGGTGGCTAGGGAACGGAGCTAGTGACTGGGACTGAAGGCAATGGCTTCAGTCTTCCCAATATTTAGCTGGAAGAAACTTCTGCTCATCCAGTACTGGATGTCGGACAAGCAGTGTGACAAATTAGACAGTGGAGGGATCAAAAGAGTTGGTGGAGGTAGAGCTGGGTGTCGTCAGTGTACATATGGAACCCGTTGTCGTGTTTTGGGATGATGTTGCCGAGAGGCAGCATAGAGTTGAGAAATAGGAGGGGGCCAAGGATAGTTTCTTACCACTGGATTATCGTGAGTAAGATGGGTAGATACTGAGCCTCAGCTGATGGTCTACAATACATGTCCGATTTATTTTTCCATCAGTATATAACAAAATCTCTATCTCTATTTATTTAATTGGTTGCTGTTTTTCTTGCAGTGTTATTGGTGTTACATGTACTGGTAGTAGTTCGTTAATATTTTCACACGGCATAAGATTGGTGTGAGGAAAAACCATGTGGGCAACTTCGAAAATAGCATTGTTCAAAGAAAACACATTATCTTGTGATCTCTAGCTTCTGATCTGGGCTGAGTAGAGAGTTCACTGGTTGTATGATTTTCAAATTGAGTGGTCTGAATGTTCATTTGGAAATCGGTTTTATATGTTTAACCCTTCTGAGGATTGCAGCAGGATTTCCTGTCTAAACAAATTTATATATTATGATGATGAAATTCATTGGAGCCAATTTAACTTGAAGGAATCATTATGGTGCAGGACTGCAAGTGCTAGGTATTTGGAGCATTTTCTTTTCCTATACAAATGGCTCATTTATGTTACTAATGCAATGTCAATCATTTGAAATTGCATTTTAATTTGCATATCTCTTTCTGCCTGAATTTACCCTTCAGATTCTGTTTCCTTATGAGTTCAGCCATGATGTATAAAAGGTCAATAAATGCTCACTTTTTTGTTTAAGCTGTGATTGCTTTTTGTACTGACTCTTTAGCCATTAACAGTGTTTTACTTTATTTGGGAGGTGATTTTGACATTAACCTGCTGGCAAGAATTGATGTTTGGTTGTTACAGGAAACACGGTGTGCTGGCTTGAGTTTTTGTTTGAGTGGG
This sequence comes from Somniosus microcephalus, assembly GCF_052327205.1. NCBI lineage: Eukaryota > Metazoa > Chordata > Chondrichthyes > Squaliformes > Somniosidae > Somniosus > Somniosus microcephalus. The sequence goes on along the minus strand of NC_140993.1, from coordinate 157,087,970 downwards.
AACTGCATTTAGCTATTTTTAAGAACCTATCTTTCTGTCTTGCCATGTCCTTTTAATATAGAAAAGGATTAAACAGCAGTTTTGTTTAGCCTCTCCTCCTGGACATGGCGAGTCATGCCAGACAACTGTTCCACGTGCAGTGGCAGCTCTCTGTTATCTTGCCCAAATGGCAGATGTGAGCCTAAACTGGAGTGTTGACAAGCTATTTGAGGGCATCACAACTGATCCTGTCCTGATCAAACATATGCACGTGCACAATTTCCATTGGGGTCATTCGACAGCAACTAGCATCAAGAATGAAGCCAATTGAAGTGCCTGGCTTGAGAGCTGAATCTGGGCCTTCCTGAGCTGTACAGCTCAGATACTCTCTGCCTCAAGCAGGCTTTCCCTGAAGCTTGACTAGTTTACCCAGGGAGTAAGTCCTTTTAGTATTTATGTTGGGGGTTGCTTGAAAGTTCCAGCTTGAAAGAATGAGCTCAGATTTCAGTCTCAACATGTTAACTTCTGATTGTATCTGTCAGTTCTTTTGCCAGTTTTAGATGCTTGATGATCAGCATGTTTCTGGTTGAAATTGTTGCTATATACTTTAGTTGTGTTTGATCTTTTTTGAATCAAGCAATTTTGTCATTTGAGATTAAAATTACAAGTTATAACACAAACAGTGCTTTATCATCTCCTTCGATCTCCCTCCCGGGAGATCACATGGGTTCGGGTGGATGCAGAGTGATAGAAGATTTGAGGTTAGGATCAGATCAGCCATGATCTTATTGAATGGTGGAGCGGGGCCGATTGGCCTACTCCTGCTCCTATTTCTTATGTTCTTATTCCACTTAAATTCTGTACATTAACCAAGTGATCCCTTTAAGGAAAGGTAGGGTTGCACAAGGCACTTGCTTTCACAGAAAATGTGGTTTGGTTTATCCATCCATTAATCTGTAAATCAAACTGGTAAGTTTGGGAAGGGGAAGAACATTTCAAAACTGATTTGCTTTCTTCTCTTCCCCACACTTGGTTTTTTAATTCTTCGCTAGTCATCTCCAAGCAGCTGTGTGGTCTAGACATCAGTATTTCAATGGCCTACCTATCATTGTCTGTAAATGAATATAATCAATACTATAAAAATTTCACCTACGCAAGACATGTCACTACTTCAAAGTCTGATGTAGGTTGTTCAATTTTGATATTCTATTGCAGCTAAAGGTAAAAAAACACTAATGTTTTTTTTCCCTTCAAATTTTGTCTCAAGTTTCATGTTTTCTATTTGCAAAATAAATGGCACATATAGGGACCTAAACTTGATTTTAAATGGTTTAGAAAAAGTGGCAGTTAAAATAGTGAGTTAGCAGTGGGAGATATTTATCTACAGCATCCTCGAAGTTCTTGGGGAGTCCTCGGAGGATCTTGGTTGAAGCCTGCCTACTGACACCATTGCCGGCCCGATTTGGAAATTCTAGAGTAGACCAATTTGCATGTTCTGGCCACGTGCCTGAATTGTTTCTGGCACAACTCTGCAGTTTCCTGAGTGGGGAAGGGGAAGAATTTTGCTGCAGCACCCTTTGTGGATTCGCATTTTATTCTCTTCCCCACCCCCACAAAAAAAAAGTGCCAGAATTTCCATTGGGACTGGAAACTGCCACAGAATGCACAATCCCATCTGACAGTTATACTCTAAAGCTGGCAGACCTATCCAGATAAAGGCAGCACTCCCTCACATTGCAAGACTGGATGGAGGCAAAAAAATGCCTGAAACCGTCAAATCACTGGACGGTGTTTTGGGTGGAATTTTTTTCCAGGATGGATAAGGCTAAATGGGCTGAATGGCCTGTCATTTTGTATTTGTGAATACAGAAAGTGGTCAATAAGATGACCCAGCTGAGAATCTATAGGAAAACTGACTTGTCTGAACTGCTAGATCTTTAATAGTTCTGCTTTTATTTTCCTAGCCAATTATTTTGAATGTAAGAGGAGGAATGGCACCACATACCTCACCACATTTCTCCCTCACGCTGGTATGTCAGTGGTGCAGATGAGCTGGAATGCACTATCTTTGCAAAATGTTTAATTGTCCCTGCTGCAAATGATTGCTAATGGCCACCTTTTGAATTGACTGACAAATGGCTGCCTCTTGTCTTTTTCTTGGTAATTCAACAAAAATAAAATACAGCGTGCCACTGAATTCAAGACTCTGCCTTTCTTCTGATAAACTGGTCAGACTACTTTGTGAGACTATAATCAAATCATCTTGGTTTAATTTCTGCCTTTGTAAGTGACTACCAGGCGATGACCACGGGAATATGAATGTATGAAAAATGATGGACAGATAGTCTGTCCAACCTGTCCCATATAATTGTAATGTCCTGTGCAAATTATAGTTTTATACTTAAAAACTGGGAAATACATTAAAGCATAATGGGCATAAAGAACTCCAAATTGATATACATGATTCATGGCTGAAAATCAGTGAAATGGAAACCCAGTTGATTGCTGATTCTCGCTATAGCAATAGATAAAATAGTGGCTGGAAAAAATGTTTTCTGAGTTCACATTGGAAATTAGGTTTCCTAGAATGTGGGGACAGGTTAAATGTTAAAATATCTGCCATCATACTGAGAACTGGCCCTTTCTGTGGGGGAATTGACAGATGGACAGAGTTATGAGTCATGGTCACAACTGCTCTTGCATGCTCCTCTCTTTCCCTCTATGTATGCAAATGCATTTCTATTTATTAACCTTCTATGCATTCCTTGCTTCTGGGTTAACACTGAAAATGTTTTCCCCACAAAGGAGGAGATAATTTTTCCTTTTGTTGTTTGGGGGAGGAGAAAGAAGGGAAATATTTTGAGTTTACATGCAACTTTACTGAATATTTCATATGTCACTTGTCATTATTCCATGGTGCAGTCTTAAAATGAAGTGGGGTTATAGGGTCAGTATAAATTGGCCAGGTGGTGCAGATGTAATTCAGTGCCTATTTTAAAGCAATCCATTATTCCCTTGTTTTCATAGACTTGGATTTTATATTGTATAGATAGCTAATAGAATAAAAAAATTTCAAAGCAGATAAATCGAGTTGATTTGAGCATAGTACAGGCTGGAGAGCTAGGGGATGCGAAACTGAAGACACTACAGTGCCACCACTTTCATGAAGACATTAACTTGACATTGGGTAGAATGTGATTAAATGGCAGTGAAAAATATTACTTAGCCAATCAGACATATTTTCCCTTGGCTTATTCATTTTTAATAAGCATCAGATCCCTGCATATGTCTTTTCCCAATGGCACTGTAGTATACATTTGTGAAAGTAAGGCCACTGATTGAGCTGGCAGAGTCCTGAAGGTATAGCTGCCGGACTATGCCTGCATCAGGTGGTTGGGAACCATCACAAGGAAGTAATCCACTTAGCCTTGTTCTCGCCAACTTACTTGTTGCAAACATGTCTGTTCACAATACTATTGGTATGAGTGACCACCACCCAGACCTTGTAAAGACAAAGTCTCGGATTCACAGTGAAGATGCTCTCTCTTGTGTAGTGTGGTACCAAAACCGTGCTAAGTGCGACAGACTAAAGACAGATCCCGCAGCCCAAAACTAGGCCATCAGCAGCAGAATTGTATACTACCACAATCGGCAACCTCAAGGCCTGGCACACCCCTTACTCCTCATCACCATCAAGCTGGGAGAGCATCCCTGATTCAATAGGCATACCCTAGGGAGCGGTGTCATCTTAGTGCGGCTATTGCACAAGGCAGCCTGCATGCTGAACACCAAAAGCAGTAGTCTGCAGATAGCGAAGTGGTCCCACAATCATATAAGAGTAAAGTTCTCCAGCCCTACTACATTCAATCAAGAATAGCGATGGACCATTAGACAACTAGCGGGAGAAGAAAGCGCCATGAGCATTCCCACCCTGAACCATGGTGGAGCCCAACATGAGTGCAAGAGACCAGACTGAAGTGTTTGCAAGTGTCTTCAGGCAAAAGTGCTGCTAGGCCTCCTCCCAGGGTCCCCGCCATCATAGATGCCAGTGTCCAGTCAATTTGGTTCACTCAGTGGGCAATATTAAGTAATTCGGAATTTTTTTTTCACCAAGTGCTCAGTGTTCTGCTGTAGCTATCTTACACCAGTAGAACAAGTTGGAAAATAACACAAATATCCAGATTTTGTCAACTAGCCACTTTATTAAAAAAAAACCTATAAATAGTAGCACGGACTTAGTTAAAATACTCTACAGAAAATAACTAAACAAAACCCTACTTGTTTTTACACATTAAACAGTTTCTATCTGTTCATACAAAGGAAACTAGTTTGACCTAAATTCTAGATTTTACAACTGAGTGAGTCAAATAAAAAGGGAAATAAACTGCAGATGGTGGAATTCTGAAATAAAAACATAGGCCTGTAATTTGCAGTAAATGGTAATTGAAGCTGCCCACACTCTGTGGCGAGAACTTTAGTTTCCTCGACATGTGATTGATTGTAGTGCTGTCAATCAGGGATTCTTAGCGATTCTAAGCAGCCAATCACATTGCAGAATTCTCAGACCATGAACCAGGAAATGTAAAGCACTGATTATCTGCACTTCAAAAAAAAATTCTTTAAAATCTAGTAATTCTGATTATAATGGAAAAATTTGACATTCCATAAATTTAAAATTAGTTTTTCAGGGCCAGAATGCTGTTAAAACCCCAGTTATACCTATTCCAACAATGCTTTAATAGGGTATTTAACAGTGATATTGGTAAAGCTCAAGTTTATCAGTTCCATGGATTTTACTGATTGGGGGTGGGGGGGAAGCAGTCCATAGCGCTACCTGTGTTAGAGCAGTAAATGACTGACTGCAACTTCAGGATTTCCACCTTTTAGCTGCGCATGCACTAAATCCTGAAGTTATGGTCGGTTTCAGAGGACCCACCGCAAAATCCGGGCCATTATGTTGGAAATACAGTTGGCATATATATATATATGAGAGGAAGAAAGAATGCACTTTTATACAACACCTTTCATGACCTCAGGATTCATAGCCAATGCAATACTGTCACCGTTGTAGGGAAACACAGCAGCCAATTTCATGGGTTAATATTTTAGATGTATACATTTTTGGTATTGTGCTTCATTATTCTAAAGCTGTTTCAGGTTAAACGAAACATTTAATTGACTTTTTGTAGTCGCTTTAAGAATAGCGGTCCATAGCCCAACCATGACGAGTACTTTCTGTCTTGGAGACCAGAATCCTTCTAATTGAGCAGCAGCAGCAACACCAACAACGTCGATGCTGCAGTAAAGCTGACATGTCGTTGCTCACGGTTCTGCGCATGTCATAAAGTGACACATTGACAGTATTTTGTAATAATTTCACTGTGCACTCGGCATTAGTTAGAAGTGGATAATTTACAGTTAGTTTAAAATTACTTCCAAACCAGTTGGTTAGGGTGTAAATTATTTTAGCAGTTTCTCAGGAGTGCCATTTAAAACTTAATTCCAAACCTAGCTGTTGCGATATAATGCATGAACTTGTACTTTGGTGTAGAAATGCTGCTTAATTCTTTCAGTTCCGGAGAAAATTAAGAGGAAAGAAAATATGCAGTGTAACATTTTTAACAGGATATTGTCTTGGAAAAATGCCCATTTGGAAAAACCGTACCTCCTGTGCATGTAAGGAACAGCAAGCAAATGCAAAATGGGTAAACAGCTGACCAATGTTGTCAGGCCAGCCATAACCACTGTAGCCTTAATCTAAATGTGACTATTTAAGGCTAAAAGATGTTTGAGGGACTTGGCAGTTATGATCCGAGAAGTTTTTGTTTATAGGTAGACTTCTTATTCCTTCAGTTTTAGCACAGAAATGATCCTATAATTACAAATGTGAATTTCACTTGATTTGTTTCTTGAGTGTTGTGATCTACAACTTCTAAATCTTGTACTCCTAAACATTAAACTGCAAAACTTGAGATTGCAGATTGATTATGGACAGTTGTGTAAGGTTAAATTGTTCTGATTTACAGGCAGGAAGTGAGGAAACCTACAAAGTCACCAATTCTGGTTGAAGATATTGACGTTTTCACAGCCACAGCCAGTTTGAAGAACATGCAGTTTGTCTATTATCCTGACATCTCCCCTTCACCCTTGGGTTCCTGCTAATTGCAGAGGAACAACCTAGAGACCGGGGGAAAGTAGAGAGTTCAGTGTGTGAATGCTGCAATTGGCCTCCACTGCGAAAATGTGAATTATTTTTCTCTCCATTTATGAGACAGAACTTATTAACTGGCAGATGGGAGCTAAAGGAACTTGCGTTGGTGGTGGGGAATGAATGGGTTATTGCATATCTTTTTTAACATTGCACAAAATCTGTAGCATGCCTGTACAAGTGGATTTCAATTGACTGCTTTTTGCAAATTTCTTCAGATCTAAGTGCTCATGGATTTGGATGTGTAACCAGAGATCATGTTCATACTGTGATTTATAGAAATTATTCAGAGAAAGCTTTGTATTTAAAACTGCAATTGGTGCCTTTCTATGCTGCATTTCAAAAGTAGCTCAAACTTCTGTAAATATTACGCAGTTTGTTTTTTTTTTAAACTGCTTTAACAGACCTGCACAAATTACATTTTTGCGATTTGTATTTTTCTATATAAATGCTTCACATAAGTTGCATACATAAAACTAAATGATGGATAATTGTAAACTCTAAGCTAACAAATATACTGTTGATTCTTCATTGTAATGTTACCTAATTAAAGGACAGTTAGTAAATTAGATGGTTGAGGTGTATCTGTGGGGGAATGGTCTGTTTGAATTCCACAATAGTAAAAGCAACTTGGTTAACTGTAGTTGAAAGACTAGACCCAGGGTTTGTGGGAGAGTTGTATTGAATTTCCAGCTCCGCACTTAAATCAAAAATATTTAATCGTACCGGTTCATGGCCTTGAACAAATCCTGTAATCCTCCCCATACACCATTAATACTTTATAAACTGAGTGTATTTGTAAATGTGAACAGTAATGTTTTGTCAGTACTTGTGAATATTGGTTGATTGGGGGTGGGGAGGGAAGAGAAAGTTGAAACTTTTCAGCACTTTGGGGCAGTTTACAAAGTAAGCTCCAATCCAGTCACTTTGTCCAAACAGTAGTAAACCCTTGGGGCTGGTCGATGGAAAGTGAGGCAGTAGCTGAATAATTAGCATGCCAACACTTGTATGCATATGCAGCTTAGATTACAGGTACTAAATAACTTCAGTTTGGAGATGGCTCGTGGTTCTAATAGTTGGTATTTTAAGGAGCTCTATCCTCTGGCTTTATCTTTAAGTCTGGTCCAAAATATTAAATGCCTGCACACTGATGTCTCTCAGCTTTTTATTAACAACGAATCATTCCAGAACACTCTGCCCTGAGCAGTAGAAATCTCTGCAGAGGTTGCAGACTTTGGCTTGTGAGCAAAATGTGTATTTGATCTGTTACTTAGAAAATAAAAACATTAAAAAAATATTACCTGTATCAATAAGAAGTGGATATAGTGACCCCCCCCCCCCCCCCCCAAAAAAAGAAAATTGGAAACTACGTGGGGCTTCACCCAATGAATGCAGTGACGAGCAGTTAGATTTAACGAGTTAAATTGAATGTTGAACTTTTTTTTCCCTTGCCAATTTGCTCCCCTGCTCTCGGGCATTGACCTCCTGGTGTATGACTTTAGGGATTGTGCTTTCTCCAGTACCTTGCTAAAGTGGCTATTATTCATGTTCGAGCCTTGATGGCAAGCGTTGGGAGGCTGTTTCATTCTTTTGGTGGAGGGTGTGTGTATGTGAGGCCATCACAACCAAACCTGATCCTGACCTCATCTGATGTCCAAACACAGCCACTTCTAGCAAGTGTCCATGGAAAGTGATATAAGACCTTAACTCATTCCTCCTCCTCCCCCGCCGCCCCCCCAATACTGGAGTGCTGCAATGAATTGTAGCATTACAGTTACTGCCCTGGCTAAACTCTTAATTTAGCACAGACCCAGGGTTGAAGAATGCTGGGTTTTTTTCTCAACAAAATGAATTTAATAAAGAAACTTGAACATTTCCCTACTTTACAACAGTGACTACATAAAAAGCCCACTACATTGGCTATGAAGTGATTTTGCTTGTCATGAGTTTGTGAAAGGTGCTATATAAATGTAAGTTCTTTCTCTTTATTTCTTAGTTGTATATTAGAACTGAGTTTTTTCCCCCATCTTATCCATGTAGGTTGTGAAGGACTTCAGAAATGTTGACAGCAATTTAAGGCTAATTTTATACCACAAATCTGCTTAGTTGATGGTAGTGTCTTTAAATCAGTCTCCTGATTTTTTGGGACAAGATCTATCCGTGTTTTTGTTGTGGCAGTGAGTGAAGCATGTTGCCTTCTTCATGAAACCAAGAGGTTTGCTACATTACTTTGGCTTTTGGAACCTTGGGAATGGGTGACTGATTCCACATACTGCATGAGACTTGATTATAACAGTCCAATGCTACATATTGGAGTAAAAATTCTATTGCAGTTTATGCCTAGAATTAAAATGCAATATTTTAATTTGAAAGCGCTGTGGTAGAGAGTTTGTTATATATCGAAAGAGGTTTCTGTACAGTTGCTCTTGTACCTCGCTCTCTTTCCCCCACCCCAAATTAAATACACGGCAGTAGTAAAACATTAGGGCCCATTAGGGACAAAAGTGGCAATCTGTGTGTGGAGCCGGAAGATGTAGGAGGGGTTCTAAATGAATTTTTTGCATCTGTTTTCACTATGGAGAAGGACGACGTAGACATAGAAATAGGGCGGGGGGACTGTGATATGCTCGAACATATTAACATCGAGAGGGAGGAGGTATTGGCGGTTTTAGCTGGCCTAAAAATGGATAAATCCCCAGGCCCCGATGAAATGTACCCCAGGCTGCTGTGTGAGGCAAAGGAGGAGATTGCGGGGGCTCTAACACATATATTCAGGACCTCTCTGGCCACAGGGGATGTGCCAGAGGACTGGAGAACCGCTAATGTAGTACCATTATTCAAGAAGGGTAGTAGGGAAAAACCGGGGAACTACAGGCCAGTGAGCCTAACATCAGTGGTAGGAAAATTACTGGAAAAAATCCTGAGGGACAAAATTTGTCTCCACTTGGAGAGGCAAGGATTAATCAGGGATAGTCAACATGGCTTTGTCAAGGGAAGATCATGTCTGACTAATTTGATTGAATTTTTTGAGGGGGTGACTAGGTGTGTGGATGAGGGTAACGCAGTGGATGTGGTATACATGGATTTCAGTAAGGCCTTCGATAAAGTCCCGCACAGGAGACTGGTCAAGAAGGTAAGAGCCCATGGAATCCAGGGTGCCTTGGCACATTGGATACAAAACTGGCTTAGTGGCAGAAGGCAGAGGGTGATGGTTGAAGGTTGTTTTTGTGACTGGAAACCTGTGGCCAGTGGGGTACCACAGGGATCGGTGCTGGGTCCCTTGCTGTTTGTGGTCTACATTAATGACTTGGATATGAATGTAAAGGGTATGATCAGTAAATTCGCGGATGATACTAAAATTGGTAGGGTGGTAAATAGCGAGGAGGGTAGCCTCAGTCTGCAGAACGATATAGATGGGTTGGTCAGATGGGCGGAACAGTGGCAAATGGAATTTAACCCGGAAAAGTGCGAGGTGATGCACTTTGGGGGGTCTAACAAGGCAAGGGAATACACAATGAATGGTAAGACCCTAGGCAAGACGGAGGGTCAGAGGGATCTGGGTGTGCAGGTACACAGATCCCTGAAGGCGGCGGAACAGGTGGATAAGGTGGTAAAAAAGGCATATGGGATACTTGCCTTCATTAGCCGAGGCATAGAATATAAGAGCAAGGAGGTTATGATGGAGCTGTATAAAACACTGGTTAGGCCACAGCTGGAATACTGTGTGCAGTTCTGGTCGCCACACTACAGGAAAGATGTGATCGCGTTAGAGAGGGCGCAGAGGAGGTTCACCAGGATGTTACCAGGGCTGGAGCGCTTCAGCTATGAAGAGAGACTGGGCAGATTGGGTTTGTTTTCCTTGGAGCAGAGGAGGCTGAGGGGGGACATGATTGAGGTGTACAAAATTGTGAGGGGCATAGATAGGATGGATGCTGAGGAGCTTTTCCCCTTAGTAGAGGGGTCAATAACTAGGGGGCATAGATTCAAGGTAAAGGGAGGGAGGTTTAGAGGGGATTTGAGAAAGAGAACTTTTTCACCCAGAGGGTGGTTGGAGTCTGGAACTCGCTGCCTGAAAGGGTTGTGGAGGCAGAAACCCTCACAACATTTAAGAAGCATTTGGATGAGCATTTGAAATGCCATAGCATACAAGGCTACGGGCCAAATGCTGGAATATGGGATTAGATTAGACAGGGCTTGATGGCTGGCATGGACACGATGGGCCGAAGGGCCTCTATCTGTGCTGTATTACTCTATGACTCTATTCAGCCCACTCTGGTTCTACATTGAATAGTTATGAGTGAAGGAAAAGCTTTCCTTCTCCGTCTCTGGCACGTGCCCCGTCTGTCTCTGTAGGTTTAATTATGATCATGTTGCATCATGTTTGGGAAGGCATTCTAACAACTGCAGTGAGTACCTCGGGATTTGAAAGTACATGTCCCCGAGCATGAGCTTGTGGAAGTTGTGAATACTATATTTGTGTTTTTTTTAATATGTTGTAAATTTATGATTAACTAGCAAATAAGTCTTTAGATTATTCACTTGCTTGAATTTCAGCAACATTTATATTGGCGGAGAATGAGACTAAAGTTTCCAGTGGCCTTCTGCTGGCTTGAAACTGCCAGTTAGCAGGAATCAAGTTCAGTGAATGCCAAAGTTTTGCTGCAGGCACTAGCCTACTAAATTTTTGATTAGGCTTTCTCCATTTAGGAGGGGAAACCTGGAAACTGTTGACTACTCTCTGCCTTATATTTTGGCATGCGAGTGCTGAGTGGGTAGGCAGATTTGCAATATCCATATTTGCTTCTGTTTGTGACCCTGCTGCTATTTTCCCTAGCGTTCTGTAATCTGACACCACTGCCAGATGTTAAGAAGTGGCGCTTAAGCTTTCTGGACTAGTTAGACCAATGAATATGTGAAAATTGTTTAGTGTAACCATGGTCTAAAATCGTAAAGTACAAGTACCTTTATTCAAGGTTATGGAAATACGCAAGTAAATGCAAAAAACTGAAAATAGATGCCAAGAAATCCAATGCAAGTACTGAAGATAAGCAGAAAATTAAATGGGTCACAAAAATAATTCAAATCTAGTGAATACATTTAGTTTTGAGAATCTGAATGAATCTATTACAATAATTAGACAGAATTAGGGCCTTTTTGTAGGGCTGCATCTACTGTATCATTTATAATCAGTTGTGTGGCTCAAACTGCAGCTAATTCCTTACAACCTATTAAAAAATTACTGGCACCCAAGTGTATCAACATCGAATACAACCAACTTTACACCAATGTTTAATGTTTACTTTGGCATTTGTTTGCCACAGGTGTGTGTACGTGTTTGAGTGTTTATGTATTCAAAAGTTTCACCTTGTCTCCCTCTCCCCGTCACATTTTCATCAGCTGCAGTGCAATTGTATCCTATGGATGACTTTAGAGCTTGGAGCATTAATACAGCTGTAGCAACCATCATTTACAGAGGTCGGTGTGGTATAATGTGCCATCTTGTGGCTAACGGATAACAACAACTTGCACTTATGTAGCACCTTTAACATAGAAAAATGTCCAAAGACGCTTCACCGAGGTGTAATTAGAAATGAATGGACTCTGGGCTAATAAAGGGGCGATTAGGAGAAGTGACCAAAAAGTTAGTAAAGGAGGTGGGTTTTAAAGAGGGCTTTAAAGGAAAGGGAGATGGGAGAGGTTTAGGCATGGAATTGCAGAGTGTGGGGCCTAGGTAGCTGAAGACACAGCTGCCAATGGTGGGGCATTTGTGGGGAGGAGGGGTGGAAGGGAAAAGAGAAAGAGAGCATGCACAAAAGACCAAAGTTGGAGCAGATTTGGGGGGTGGGTAGGGATGGAGAGGTAAGGCCATGAAGGGGTTTCAGCACGAGTTTGAGTTTTTAATTGGTGGAGTTGGAGGAACCAGGAACCAATATAGGTCAATGAGGACTGGGGTGATAGGTGAGCGAATTGGGTGTAACATAGGATATGGGTATCAGAGTTCTGGCTGAGCTGAAGTTTACGGAGGGTGGAGGATGAGGCCGGCCAGGTAAGCATTGGAATAGTCGAGTCTGGAGGTGACAAAGGCATGGGTGAGTGTTCAGCAGTACTTGGGCTGAGGTAGGGGTGGAAATGGCGTTAGAGGTGGAAGTAGGTGGTCTCTAACTGAATAAAATCAAAACTTATGGGGGCCTGAGTATCCGCTGATCGTAGTTAAAACTATCTGGTTCCTGCAAAGTCAACATGCAATCAACAAAGACAAAAGTTTGGAGACCTGAGCTGAAGAGGTTGGAACAAATTACTGTATTTGCAAAGAATGTAATTACAATATGGAATTTTCTGCCACAAACCATTGTCAAAGCAGAGCCTGTGAATTCTTTAAGAGGGAATTACAGTGGAACCTGCTTAATTGTAACTGCTATGACAACCCTGCCAATTGCAATAAAACAGGAATTTCTGTAAAGCAGGAAGCAACATTCAAGGCTAGTCAGATGCATAACAACCTTTTTGTTTAAATTTCCTACACTACATTCACCCTTGCTGGTAAGATGTTGTAACGGCATCCTTAAAAGGTGAATACAGTATAATACCTCAAATAAAGAAAAATGATTTTTTAATGCAGCAAATTATTACAACATAACCACCAAACCCAGTTAGATTGAGGGGTGACCGCCTCGTGTTCAAAGTTGGCAGGTTTCGTTAAAGCAGGACTTGTGCACAACACACTTGCAATTGGAAGTATAGGGGGGGAAACAGGACTTTATAAATGGCTGCATTAAAATAGGAATTGCAATTAAACGAGTTGCAAATAAACTGGTAACACTGTAGATAGTTAGGTTCGAAGGTTCATGTGGAGGAAAAACACTGCAAACATGATGAACCAAATGGCCTGTTTCTGTGCTGTGACATGATTTTACTGTTTTATAAAATGTTGCATACTGATTCTATCTTGAAATGCTGTTTGACCAGGTTGCCTATTTTCCTTTTTTTTCTCTTTTTGCCCCTCCGTTCCCCACTGTATTTGAATTTATTTTGATGAATTCCTGGAATTTGGAGTGCTATGCTGGAGAATGGCCACATCAGTCATGTTTAGGCCAGATGTAAAGATTAGAGAAAATGGAAAAACTAGAACCTAACTTGCAGACAGGAGAACAAAAATGTGAAAGCTAATAGATTGAGACGTTTTGGAAATATCAGCAATGTATTAACTTCAGCCTATGTTGTTGGTGTCAAGGACTGGAGTGGTGTACCTAAGCCCCAGAGAATTGTTGGGTCTATTTGGCAATTTCACTTGGGCTTCTGGGATAGCTGATGTCAGAAATGGAAAATTCACACATTATTCTTGAGGTTGGAGTTGAGGTACATTTTGGGGCAGAGTAGTGGGAGCCTTATTCTTGCTTGAAAACACTGCATTGATGTGCACTGTCCTCTCACCTTGATCAGTGTAATCATTGAGCAAAAAAATAGACTTCTAATCAAACCAACGCCTTGAGTTGGAGCCTCCTCCGAGCAGTGTATTATACGTGTGACATTTTGTTGGGATGAAGCTTTTACTGTACATCTAATTCAAAGGTGTGTTTTATATATTGCAGAACTACTTTTATGTTGTATGTTAGTTTCTATGGCAGCCAGAAAAAACATTTGTATATGCTTTTTGTATTTAATGAGTTCATATTTGCTGGAATTAATCATGGAACTTTCAACACAGACGAAGGCCATTAGGCACATTATGCCTGTGTCCTACCACATTGGAGCAATCTACACTAATCACATTGTCCTGCTTATTTCCTGTCCCATTTAATATTTTTCTTCAATAATTCTTTCTTCAATACTTCAATAGTCACTTGTGGTAATGCATTTTGCATTCTAATAAATACACATGAGAAAAACCTTCTAAGAGCCCTCTGTCTCAATACTAATGCTAAATTTATGCCACCTTGTTATCAATTTACCGACCAGTGTAAATAAGTCTCTTGGTTTTTTACACTCAAACCTTCTCAATTTTGAAGTCTTCTATAAGATTTCCCCCACAACCACCTCTGCTCCGTTGGATACATCTGTAATATTTTTAAGTCTCATCTCTACTTGCACATTTTCTATGGTTTCACCATTGTCTCCATACTGGGGTGCCAAAACTAGACTGAATATCACCAACAGTGGTCTAATCAATATATTGTACAGATTCTTCATTACCATGCTTCTGTAATCAGCACCTTTTTGTATATAAAACCCAGGATCCCTTTTATGACCCTTTCCACTTGTAATCCTGCTTTTTAAAAATATATGTATCTGTATCCCATGATCTATTTTACAACACTCTTTTCTCCCTGTCTCCCCCACCCCCCCCCCCCCCAAAAAAAAGTGCATTCTTACATTGATCAATGTTAAACTAGATTTGCCACATATATGCCCATCTTCTAACCCGTGTGTGTCCCTCTTCAATCTCCCATGCTCTCACTCAGTTTCCCATGCTTCCTAAATTAGTTTGTCAGCAGAGTTCTATATTGCTGATAGAGAGAAAACGGGGAATTATAGACCGGTAAACCTGACGGTGGGGAAAATGCTAGAGTCCATTATAAAAGATGTACTAGCAGAGCACTTGGAAAACAGTGACGGCATCGGACAAAGTCAACATGGATTTACAAAAGGTAAATCATGCTTGACTAATCTACTGGAAATTTTTGAGGATGTAACTGGTAAAATAGATAAGGGAGAATCAGTGGATGTGGTGTATTTGGACTTTCAGAAGGCTTTCGATAAGGTCCCGCATAAGAGATTAGCGTGTAAAGTTAAGGCACATGGGATTGGGGGCAAGGTATTGACTTGGATAGAGAACTGGTTGGCAGACAGAAAGCAAAGAATTGGAATAAATAGGTCTTTTTCCGAGTGGCAAGCAGTGACTAGTGGGGTACCGCAGGGATCGGTCCTAGGATCCCAGCTATTCAGAATATATATTAATGATCTAGACGAGGGAACTAGATGTAATATCTCCAAGTTTGCAGACGACACAAAGCTGGGTGGGCGTGTGTGCTGTGAGGAGGATGCAGAGAAACTCCAGTATGATTTGGACAGGTTGGGTGATTGGGCAGATGCAGTATAATGTGGATAAATGCGAGGTTATCCACTTTGGTGGCAAAAACAGGAAGACCGATGATTATCTGAACGGCAATAGATTGGGAAAAGGGGGAAAAGGGGAAGTGCAACGACACCTGGGTGTCCTTGTGCACCAGTCGCTGAAGGTAAGCATGCAGGTGCAGCAGGCAGTTAAGAAGGCAAATGGTATGTTGGCATTCATAGCGAGAGGATTCGAGTACAGGAGCAAGGATGTCTTGCTGCAGTTGTACAAGGCCTTGGTGAGACCATACCTTGAGTATTGTGTGCAGTTTTGGTCGCCTTATCTGAGGAAGGATGTTCTTGCCATGGAGGGAGTGCAGTGAAGATTCACCAGACTGATACCTGGGATGGCAGGAATGAAGTATGAAGAGAGATTGGGTCAATTAGGCTTATATTCGCTAGAGTTTAGAGGAATGAGAGGATCTCATTGGAACTTATAAAATTCTAACAGGACTAGATGCAGGAAGGATGTTCCTGATGGCGGGGGAGTCCAGAACCAGGGGTCACAGTCTAAGGATAAGGGGTAAGCCATTTAGGGCTGAGATGAGAGTAATTTCTTCACCCAGAGAATGGTGAACCTGTGGAATTCTCTACCACAGAAGGCAGTTGAGGCCAACTTCTTAAATAAATTCAAGAAGGAGTTAGATATATTTCTTAAGGCTAAAGGGATCAAGGGATATGGGGAGAAAGCAGGGACCGGGTACTGAATTTGGATGATCAGCCATGATCTCATTAAATGGCGGAGCAGGCTCGAGGGGTCGAATGGCCTACTCCTGCTCCTATCTTCTATGTTTCTATGCCTCCTATGTCCCAATCACTTGTGTAAAGGGAGGTCCCAACAAAGATTGCTGGGGCATGCTACAAGTAACATCTTGCCAATCTGACAAACCGCCATCGATTTTCTTTGCTTTCTAACCTTCAACCGTCCTTCTATTCTGCCACTTTACCTTTTAACACTGTGGGTCTTGATCTTCAAGAAGCCCCTTGTGCAGAACTTTTCAAAAGTTCAAATATATTGTTTCACTGCATTCCTATGTTTATACTCTCGAGGAATATAGTTAAATTAGTCGAGCATTGCCTGCCTTTTACAAATCGATCTTGACTGTCCTTGATTACCTTATCTATAAATGTTATGTTATTTCTTATGGTCTTTAGCCAGTTTTCCAATACTATCATGAGGCTAACTAATCTATTGCTACCTAACTTATTCCTTTTTTCTTTTTTTTGGAACATGGATATAACTTTTGCCACTGACCAGTTTGGTACAATTCCTGTTTGCAACAATGACCCGTATTTTCTGATCGGAGGCTTCCTGTGTGCGGAGGCCTCCGATCTGGAAAAAAATCTATGAACTTACCTGAGGGCCCCCGAGGTGCGTATACTTCCGTTCCTCGGCCTCTCCAACTCGAAATGCACAGGGTCCACGTATCTCAGAGGCGCATGCAGTTCGCAAGCGTCCCTGGGATCACGTGGGCCATGGGGAGCCAAAAGGTGAAGGGAATCTCCCTTCATACACTTGACAGATAGACCTGTCAAATATATGAATGGAGATCACCCCCAAAACACTCGAACATTAAATACATTTTTTTGGAAAATCACATTTTAAAAATGAGTTGAAATTACAATCAATTATATTTTAAACAAAAACTTAATTTTTTGAAAAATCTTTTTTACAGGGCTAAAAAATAAACATGCCTATTTTAAGTTTTTAAATAATTGAAATAAAAATAAATAAATAAATAAACTTTTTTTCAACTCTTTTATGCTGGTAAATGCAGGCCTTGCGCCTGCTTTTACCAGGCGTAAGATTTCTAAGGGTTTTCTGCGGGCGGAGGTTCTCCAAAAAGCAAAACTATCCGCCCGGGCAGGCGTCCCATCTGTCGAACGTTCTTGACAGATCAGAAATGCCGGTTTTCAGCGCGTTCACACCCGTAGGGGTCGGAAAATACGGCCCCATGTTTTGGAAACTTATGTTTGGCATCCCTGCTATTTCATCCCTAAATCTCCCTCTGGAGTGTAGGTCATCTGGGCCTGCTGATTATCAATCTTAAATCCCATAGAAAGAAAGAACAAACTCACTCTGGCATCTTTCCTGTCCTCGAGCTCCCAGAGCACTAAAATAATTAATTGTCTGTGAAGTGTAATCACTGTTTTGTAGGCAAACAATTTGCACACAGCAAGGTCCCACAAATAGCAAAGGAGAGCAATGACCAGTTAATCTGTTTTTTGCCATGTTGTTTGAGGGATGATTGGCCGGTACATGAGTTTTTCCAGCGTCTTCTGTTGTTATTTCGGATTTCCAGCATCCACAGTATTTTGTTATCACATTAGGAGAATGCCCCTGCTCTTTGGGGGGGGGAAAATGCCATGGGATCTTTTACATCCACCCAAACAATCTCTTCCAAAAGACAGTACTTCTGACCATGCAGAACTCCCTTGGTGCTGCATTAAAGTGTCAGCCTAGATCATGTAATTTGGTCCTGGAACTTGTAACCTTCTGACTCCGAGGTGAGACTTCAACCATTGAGCCAAAATAGAGACCTATTTAATGTAATGAAAATCTTATCTATATCTATATTTCCTCGTGAGTCAAGATATCTTTTATACATTTAGTGAATAATAGTGACAATGTTTAAGGCATTGCTTTGTTTGCGATTCATATGTAGTCAACATAATTTATAACGAAGGAACTAGAAAATGAATGTACTAGTGAGGTTTTCATCTTAACACTCTGGTATTGTGTATTTATTTGAAGTATATAATTGGTTTTTGTGCAAATGTGCATCACTACTGGAATACATAGTTTAACTAAGAGTACTTCCATTGTATTTTACTGCTTGCCTCCCTGGATCATGCTTTTAGCAGCATTTACTGATTAGCATTGACATATACAAGTCATAAGTGCAAGTTTGTACACACCAGGAAACTAGAGGCCGCAAGTGACTTTTTTTTAGTGTAAATTTTTTTTTTTTTCATAGCATGCAGTAGAATCCTGATTCAAACTTTCTTCAGTTCACCAATGGAGTTAAAGCCTTACCGTGTTAGAAATATTGTGGGGGGAACTTTAACCTATAAAATGGGTGGGTTTGGAGCCAGGAGTTAAATCATTAAAAATCAGAATCTTGACCTGAACCCGCCCACTGACCGTTTTAATGGGGGTGGGGAGCCAGGAGGCAGGACATCAATTTAAATATTTGAATGAGGCTGGAAGCCTTTTTTAAACCTCCATTTTGTTTCTAACTGCACTGATCAGGTTTTACACACCTTGTAAAACCCGGCACTTACAGCAAGGCGCGGACTGCTGCATCCAGGAGGAAAGTGTCGTTACACCTACCTCCTGGATCCATGGTGCCTGCTTAACACAACTGCCATGATCGGAGACTTCCCTCATGAGGCCTCCGATCGCCTTCTCAGACACCCCCACCCCACGATCATTCTGAGGCGGGACACAAACCTCTTTATTTCCTTTCCCTGCCCCTCTCGTCGTCATCCTGTGGTCGGCCACGATCCTCTTTCTCCCCACCCCCCAAATTCATCCTGAGACCGGCCCCAATCTTCTCTTCCATCTCTCCTCCCCCTTCCCCGGCAGACCCTCAAAAGTCCTGACCTTTCCTCCTCCTCCCCCTGTCCCTTGATGGCCCCGATCTATCTTCTCTTACCCCCTCCCGCTCCTCCGGAGGCTGGCACAGACTCCCTCCTCTGTGCGACCATCTCCACCTGGCTGGCTGCGGGTGGGAAACAGAAGCTTCAGATGCAAATCTGGCCCTGCTGTTCAAGTCGTTCCGGGTTTCCCGCCCGCACCGGAGCCCCCCCGCTCCCAACCCACCTTCCCCATGAAAATCCAGCCCTGTATGGCAGTCATTCAACAGGATATGATTCTGATTGAAGAAGCTCATAAATTTATTCTGATTTTGCTGTTTTATAAAATTTTGCATACTGAATCTACAACTGACTTGTGAAACTGCATTCTGATTTTGAAGGGTCAAATATATTAACAATCCATAGTTCTAAAAGAGCACGTTTACCATCTTGAATGCTTTTGGAAGAGATTTAATGGTTAAATTATGTTTCTTTATTTTTGTGTTCATTTTTAAGTATGGCAGACCATTGATAGCAGAACTACATTAGTGATTGTTTCCTCTAGGGGATTGCCTGAGCCTCTAGGGGATTGCCTGAGCTACAATAGATACAAACCACTTGATGAACTAGCTGAGATTTGGAATCCACCATGTGGAATATTGGGAGACACATTCATGTGTGGCACAGCACCTTGTGTTATGTTATTGTCTTCATCCAATAATGTGTAACTGGCGGGTATGTGTGTATGTGCAAATGTATTGAACATATTTGATTCATATTTCACCTTCAGAAATCAGCCACATATCCAAACTGAACAGGCTGGAACGTCCTAATCAAAGTAGTCACCAATCATGAATTTCCAACAGCTATAAATCAAAAATGAACAGTCAGCAACAGATATTGATCAAAAAAAGGGAATGAAAAGGCAAACCAATTAAATGACTCTTTAGAGTCCATTCAGTTGCCATCTTGGGTGCTGAAATTTAAAAAAAATTACAAGGAAATTATACCACACATGGCATTATCTGTGTTAGATTTGCGTTCAACAGTATTTTCCATTGGAGGCCTGTGTCTGACTTGAAGCTTGAACCTTGTGGTCATGTAGATTCCCAGACACATCCCTGTCAGCTGAAGCGACTAACTGAGTTAGCAGACTACTGCTCTTGTATCTGTGCCTATAACTGTTGGAAATGTTTGATTGACAGGATGACTGCGCATTCACCGAACATGACAATATTTGCTCTCTCTAACCTCTGCCGTTTCCTGTTCTCTATCATGAAAAATTTATTGCAAATAACCCCCCTCCCAAGAAAATCCTTAATAGACCTAGTTAAACTAATTTTGAATTTTTTTTTGTATACTGTATCAAAAATAAGTTAAAAGCATGAATTGCAGCTTTTTCTGAGATAACTTTGAAAGCAAAGTATGTCATATACTAACTAAATACAGTTGGGAGTCAAATAGAGATAACTGAGGTTAAAGCTGGCAAGTGGGGAGTGAGCAGCCTGTTGGGTTTTGTCATTCTCTGTGGTTACAGCAGCATTTTAAGTAGTTACAACATCTCCCTTTTATTTATGTTTACACTGAGAGCTTAAAAATGTTGTTTGTATACCCAGTAGCAAGTTATGGAATTATTCAGGCTTGGAGGGAAGTACTGAATAAAGTCCTGAATTAAATAAGCATATTTAAGTAGAATGTTTTAGTAACATTAAGTACTGTTGCAGAGAGATTTGGTAAAGAAAGGTGCAATTTAGTTTAATATTTTCTTAGGATGTGGCTTTTATACCAAAAAAAGCCAAGAAAATACGAAAGGACCACCATATATACAGAGTTTCATACATTTACCTACCTGTAATGGGTAAAGAAAATATCTACTTTCCAGGAACCAATCAAAAAAACACTCGTCTCTGGGGAGATCTCGTATGAACCTACTAAGAGTGGAGATATATATCCCTCCCTCACTTACATAGCCCAACAATCTCTTTTGCAACAGTGTCACCACTGACTTGCTTTAAGCAATGCTAAAGGAGATCTGCAATAGATAGTGATAAAAGATTTATTTATTTTTGTACATGAAGTAGATTGACCCATAATTAGCTATGGTTCAATTAACAAGTCAGCCCGACTAAACAGGTTAAAGAGATCGTGTCATTGTGTTCAAGATGTTTTTAATGCTGTAATGAAAATAGGACTGCAGCAATCGTATAAATTTTGTTTTTGATATTCAAATTGTGCACTGAAGAAAATGCATTATTGCCTAATGGAGTTTTTGGATTTTCTATACTGGCCATGTTTTATTATGGCAGAGCTTCAGTTTGGTAGGTGCATTGGTGAGTTTGTACGCAACTATGTTATAAAACCTTTTCAGTCTAGCTGTTTGCAAAGCTTCCCTTCCAACTTCTGACCAGCAGAAGGTTAACCTTTTGAAGTAAAAGTCTTTAATCTAAAATGCTGTTTCATCATCCAAAATATCGTAGTTCAGAATAGAGTATGGACATTCTTTCAAATTATTTTTAACAAAAAATACAAACGGCTGATTACAAATTCTGCAGAGCTCTGATCAGTATTTTGCACCAAAGTGGAAACCTGGTTTTTGGTTCAGATTGCAATTTGTTGCTTTTTCGCATTGGAACATTTATTGTCCTTTGAAGAAAAACACAGTGAAGAGTCAAGTGCACTCAATACTTAACAGACCACATAACCGAATGTATGAGACTGAAAGGGATTAGGATGTCAAATTCTAGTTCTATTTTTCTTAAATGTGGGGAAAAAGAGTCAAATTTTTATTAAAGTTGCTGCATAAAGTGACTTCTTCCTGTGCATAAGCAAAATAAGCAATAAACATGAGCTTATAAGCTTGTACCTTGTATGCAGATGCCAGTAAATATATATTGCTAGTTCCTTAATTGACTTGTCGCTGTCGATTTATTAGGAGATTCAGAATTTACATTCTATCATCATTGCTTGACCTTCCCCCTGACAATGTTAACTTTTCGTTGTAGGATAGGGAAATGCCTACAGCAATAAGATTCAGTTATAATGGGGCAAAAGGGCTTCTTCTAAGGCATTGATTGGAGGATGCAATAACAACCACTTGCATTTATATAGCGCCTTTTAATGTAAATGTCCCAAGGTGCTTCACTGAGCGTTACCAGACAAAATTTGACACTGAGCCACAGATATTAGGATAGGTCACTAAAAGCTTGGTCAGAGGTAGGTTTGAAGGCGTAGAGAGAGGCGGAGAGGTTTAGAGAGGGAGCTCATGAGTTTGGGGCCTAGGCAGGTGAAGGCATGGACGTCAATGGTGGAGAGATGAAACTCAGGGATGCAGAAGAGGGCATAATTGGAGGAGTGCAGATATCTGAGGGTTGTAGGGCTGGAGGAGGTTAGAAATAGGGTGGAGCCAGGCCATGGAGGGATTTAAACAAAAGGATGAGAATTATTAAATTGAGGCATTGACCAGGAACCAATGTAGGTCAGTGAGCATAGGGGTGAATGGTGAAGGGGACTTGGTGTGAGTTAAGATACAGGCAGCAGAGTTTTGGATGAGCTCAATTTTATGGCGGGTGGGAGGCTGGCCAAGAGAGCATTGGAATAGTCGAGTCTGGAGGTAACCAGAGCACGGATGAGGGTTTCAGCAGTAGATGAGCTGAGGCAGGGGCGGAGGCAGTTGGTGTTATGGTGGTGGAAGTAGGCGGTCTTTAAAGGGGCATCTGTCCCAGTGGTTTCATATTGGTAAATGAGGGTTTTTGTGGATGCCAACTTTAGCCTGGACATAGTCCTTTTAGGACTGCACTGAGGGGGTTTTTGGTCGGTCTTCACTATCTTCAGTGACAGTAAATTCCATGTGCAGGTTAATTTTATGATGCATATAAAATGTGTCCAAACAGCCCTCCTTGTTAGCCATGGTTGGGCTGCTTTTCCTTTTGTGTTTTTGTGCCAAAAAGGAATGTGTAACTGTTGCAAATCATGCATTTGTTCCTTAAATGTTAGCCATTGTCTATCCACTGTCATGCCTTTTGATGAAGCTCCCTAATCTATCATAGCCAACACATTCCTCATACCTTCGTAGTTTCCTTTGTTTAGATTTAGATCCAGTACCAAACCTTTAGGTAGATTTGTGGAGGAAACCATTGAGGAAAGGGGGAGGGTGCCAATTGATAATGCTTCTTGGCAAGTTGAACAAGAATGGTGATTATGAAGATGCTAGAAAATTGGTCTGGTTCTGGCCAAGAAGGACATGCCCACAGTTTTCCAAAACTCTTGCAAACATACTTCAGGTAGGAGGTTGAAATCATCATTTGTGTCCCTTTCTGTGGTCTCAGTGCTGTATTGCGAACATGACTGTTAATAATTAAAAGGAGTCTTTGAAGCAATACTAGGCAATAGAAAAGCCAATTGTAGACATAAGAAAGATCCGAAGAAATATTCCAGATATATTTGCAAAACATCAGAAGAAAGATCCTGTTTTTGGAAGGAGTTGGGCTGAAATATAAGAGGACTAGGACCTGGCAGAGATGTTAAGTAGATTCTTCTCATAAATCTTGACAGACTGTGGTAAAATTCATTTTGGCAAAGAACTTTAGAACACAAGTATGCATCAGTAAAATGTGTGCTTTGAAGAAACTGAATATCCATATCTACCAAGGCCAGATGGGACAGACAATACAATCTTCAAGGAAGGGAGTGAGTCCCTAGTTGATGTTTCTGGGAAATCAAGATACTGGTGCTGTACCTGTGCACCAATGGATAACCTATATTATTGCATTTATTCAAATATAAGGGAAAGAGACTCAAACCTGGAAGCTGTACTTCTGCAATGTGACAAATGCTAAGTTATTTATATCTGATGCTCCCAATTTTTATCTAATGAGCTGTGGGACAGTAAGATGTAGTCTGTAAATTTAAAAACAATATGTGATGCTTCATTCATCCGCTACAACTATTTAAAATTTTAACTTGAATAAATTTTGCAGTAAATATAACTTGAATTTTTAGAATGCACTTTGATAAAGTTCCATGTGAGATTTTTTTTTAAGATATTAATGTTTGGTGGAATCACCTGACTGCTGGAGTTCTTTTGGGTCTTTTCTGGATCCATCACTTAACACTTCTTAAATGACTTGGAAAGTTTTTAGGTGTATGTGTGTGTATATCAAACTATGTGGTCATGTGCCAAATATTGGAGGAAATCCAAAAAATTGGGACTAGATAAGCACTTGAGATAGGGAATGGCAGTAAATTTTAGGTAATACATATTGGAATAGCAAACATGATTACATTATAGGTATATACATGAAGGGACATCTATTACTAAATGTGAAAAGATTTAAATGTGATTTTTAAAATTTGTTATGGGGTGTGGGTGTGACGGGCAAGGCCAGTATTTATTGCCCATCCCTAATTGCCCTTGAGAAGGTGGTGGTGAGCCGCCGCTGCAGTCCGCGTGGTGAAGCTACTCCCACAGTGCTGTTAGGGAGGGAGTTCCAGGATTTTGACCCAGCGACGATAAAGGATCGGCGATATACTTCTAAATCAGGATGGTGTGTGACTTGGAGGTGGTGGTGTTCCCATGCGCCTGCTGCCCTTGTCCTTCTAGATGGAAGAGGTCGTGGGTTTGGGAGGTGCTGCTGAAGAAGCCTTGGCGAGTTGCATCTTGTAGATGGTGCACACTGCAGCCACGGTACGCCGGTGGTGGATGGGTGCCTTTGCTGTATCCTTTATTGATTCTTAATTGAAAGCTACCAGTCAATATACAGTTGTATAAATGCAGCTTTTGTTTTTGGTTCCCAGATTGTGGTCGATGCTGCCAAATTCACATTATTTCCCATCCTTAGTTGGCCCGCTATGTGCTGTTGGGTCTTCTCCTTGAATGATCTTGGTCATTGTGATGATGGTGTTAGCTGGGGAGTTCCAGGATTTTGATCCAATAATGATGAAGGAATGGCGACATATGTCCAAGTCAGATGGTGTGCGACTTGGAGGTGATGGTGTTTCTGTGGTGTTCCTCACATCCCTATTGATGATAGAAGTCACTGGGCTGAGAGGTGCTGTCGAAGAAAGCTGGGTTAGTTGTTGCAGAGCACCCTGCTGCCACAGTGTGCTGATGGTGGAAGGGATGTATATTGTTCAGTGTCTATTGTGCTGATCAAGTGGACTGTTCTATCCTTGATGGTGTCGAGCTCCTGAGTGTTGTGGTTGTACCCATCCAGATGAGTACCGAGTATTCCATCATACTCCTGACCTAAGAGGCTCTGACTAGTCAGGAGGTGAAACGCTTATTGAAAATTGACCAGCAACTGCTGTGCTTTTGTAACTAAGGTGTTGATATGACTGGCTCCATTAAGCTTCTAGCCAGTGGTAATCTCATTTGCATGGTGAATAGGGAGTGTCTGTGTATGTATGGACTGCCCAGAAGACATTTCATAAGGTTCTGCACAAGAGATTATTAGCAAAAATAAACTACCTCAGGACGTCTCAAAGCACTTTACAGCCGATTATAATACTTTTGAAGTGGTCACTGTTGTAATGTAGGAAATGCAGCAGCCTTTTTGCACACAGCAATGCGATGACCAGATAATCTGTTTGGGATGATGGATGAGGGATAAATATTGATCAGGACACCAGGGAGAACTCCCCTCCACTTCTGCCATTGAAGGTCATGTTAGGCCTATTTTTCTTGCTGGCAATGGTCATTGCCTGCCACTTATGTGGCCTGAGTGTTACCTGCCATTGCCGGCCCAAGCCTGGATATTGTTCTGGTCCTGCTGTAGGCTGGCATGGGTTACTTTTTTTGTTAAACATTGTAGAACATCTTTTCTGGCCAGTAATGGGCTAAGCAGCTCAGGTCATCTGTGGAGGCCTGTAATGTGCAAGATGTATGGGTGTTTCATGCTCCAGTCCATCTTGAAGTAGTTCTGCAATATAAATAAACCAATGGTTGAAGTATTCTCCCACTGGAAAGGGGCCCCATTTCGGGTGCATACTGTATAAAGTTGCATACGTAGAGCACTGCAAAAAAAAAAAGTTGGTTCGGGACAATTTTTCTGAATTATTTTAATATTCTCCATGCTGGAATAATTTGAATTTAGATCAGGGAGAATTTATAAGTTCCATGAGACCATAATCCTGATTTTAGGTTTTAATAATTGTGTAGTTTTAATTGCATTGCTGCAGATGGTACTCTACACTTTCCTGCATGCATGTATGTACTGTATGTATCTTCTGCAACTGCAGTGTCTAGAAATTCAAACAATGCAGTTACAATTACAATGAACATACTGTACTCCAGATGTACATTTAATAGTTCAGTTGAGATCGGCAGAATGTGCTGTTGGAGCCCAGATGCTAGTTGAGGGTGGGACTGTCGCACTCTTCTAGTTAGAATCTTTTTAGGTACTGTAGATCAGAATCCAGTGAGCTTTAAACGTTGATTATAGTTGAGTTAAACTATGAAACTTGGGGTGAGGCCAACTCGTGTGAATGTGTCTTTGCAATTGTATTTCTAAGTTGGAAATAATGAGTTTGTCAACCAGCATAGATGATTAAGCAATGAACTTTGGATTTCTGGTATGTACAAGGGAACGCAAGAAAAATAGTTCCTATTCATTGGGGAAATTCTCTGTACTGCGGAGATATATAGATTTAGATATAGATTTTAAAAAGATTTATATAGAAGAGGCTGTATCTGTGTGTTAAGAAAAAACAGAATTTGGTTTTATATAAAACCTTTTTTTTTAAGGGTTTGTACGGATGCGCATCTCGCCGCTAGGGAACACTCTGCATTGGTATTGAGCACTCTCCTGTTAAGAACTGTAAAAGACTGATACTACACTGCCTTAACCTCTGCACTAAACAACATCCCCCACTGCACCAGTGTGGCATTTCTGTTTTACACGCCAGGCATGCTTATAGCCCGAGTGCCAATTAATTTAGAATATAAGGAGAGATATGCTATGAAATAATGCCCACTAGGTATGCAAGCTTATTTTACCCCAGAACCTTCGAGTTGTTAGGAATGATTTTCATGCTCAGCCTGGACTTTATTCACACATGGGTTCCATGACCTGAAAAGATGGTATGTTGACCCAACTAAGGAACGTAGTATCTCCTTAAAGGCTTTGATTTAACAAATCCCATGATGGTATAATTTTGTGCAATTTGTTCTTTGGTGCTTGGTCCAAAGGGGTAAATCATTATTGCAATAATTAAACCGCTGTAGTTTGATTGACCCAAGTATGCAGTCTGGGTGAATGTATCATTTTGATGTTAAATATTGTTACATTTTTTCTTTTGGCAGAGTGAGGAGGATAATGCCTGAAGATTGTCAATCGTATTGCAACCGAAATGCCCTAGCGGTGTTTTTGGAGTAAAGTCAAGGTATGTTAAAAGTAGGACTTTTTCCAGAAGATTTTTTAACTGTTCAGAGTTAATAATGCTCCAAATTGTCACTGGTGCGTAATGCCTGTAGTGTAGTAGGAAGGAAGAACTTGTATTTATACAGTGCCTTTCACATCCTCAGGACATCCCAAAGCGCATCGCAGCCAATCAAGTACTTTTGAAGTGTTGTAATAAAGGCAAACATGGCAGAATTGGGGAACAGCAAAGTTGTGTGAATATAAATCAGAAAAGATAAGGAAGGAAAAAAGGGAGGTGGGGTGGCAGTACTGATTAGGGAAGACATTGTAGTTTTGGAAAGAGAGGATGTCCTGGAGGGGGCAAGGACAGAATCCATTTGGTTAGAATAGAGAAGCAAAAAGGGTATGATCACGCTATTGTGGGGGTATTCTATAGGCCTCCAAATAGTGAGAGAGAGAGAGGGGAACAAATCTGCAGGGAAATCAACGATGTGCAAGAACTATAGAGTGGTGATATTGGGGGACTTTAATTACCCAAATATTGATTGGGATAACGCTAGGGTAAAGGGAAAGGAGGGGGAGGAATTTCTGAAATGTGTTCAGGAGAACTTCCTTGATCAGTGTTTTCGGCCCAACTAGGAAGGAGGCATTGCTGGATCTGGTGCTGGGGAATGAGGTGGGCCAAGTGTCTGTGGGAGAACACTTGGGTACGAGTGATCATCGTATCATAAGGTTTAGATTAGTAATGGAGAAAAGCAAGGAACAATCTAAAGTAGAACTTCTAAATTGAAAGAGGGCTAACTTCAATGGGATGAGAGGGGATCTAGCCAAGGTAAAATGGAACCAAAGATTGACAGGAAAAACTGTAACGGAACAATGGGTGATCTTTAAGGAGGGGATGTTTCGGGTACAGGCAAGGTACATTTCAACAAGAAAAGTAGGGGAACCAAAGCCCGTGTAAAAGATTGACAGGTTTGGATAAGGTAGACAGAGAAAGGCTGTTCCCATTAGCTGATGGTACAAGGACTAGGGGACACAGATTTAAGGTTTTGAGCAAGAGCTACAGGGGGGTTGTGAGGAAGAACTTTTTTACGCAGCGAGTGGCAGACCGGGCTTTGGTTTAACACCTCATCCGAAAGATGGCACCTCCAACAGTGGAGCGCTTCCTCGGTACTACACTGAATACGGGCTGTGTTGTATGGTTTTTATACAATCTATATTGTAATTTTCTGTCTTTGATTCTATATAGCTTGGATGTTCTCATTGGAGAAAATTAAAAAAATAAACCGTGAGCAAATTTGACTCCAAATCCGATCTGATTTGTATCTCATAACTTAGGAAACTATTTGGGTAAAATTCCATATGTTATAATTAGCAGGTAGACTCTTTGCACTGTTTTATATGAACAGGCTATATAGCGTAGCTTCTGAGTCGCACAATTGTAGGCTGGCTATTATCTTAAAGGAAACTTTTTAGCAATCGGAAAATAAGTCATAGGAATTTTCAATTACTCAGCTGTTTATGATTGCTAGAGGATCTATCTGATCAGCAAGTCTAAAGGATTTGTGCAACTAGCTTGTCAGCTATCATCATGGACAGATGACAGAGGAGATAAGCTGCTGCTTGCCTCCCTCAGTATGTGCTCTGGTTTACTTTCTTTCAGCAGTGGTTGGTCTAAGGTTGTCTGCTCACTAATGACTTTGTATTAAATACTTTGAGGATGGAGCTAGAGGTTTTCTTGATCAGACTTCTAAAAGGCAGGAATGAAGATAATATTCATGTTTTTTTTACTACAGTAAGGATAAGTCTAGCTAAATAGCATTCAGTTTGGGTTTCTTGGCAAAGTCCCAGTTTTCACATGTAGCATCCTTTGTGTAGTCATAATGTTTTTCTCATTGTCTAGAGAGCACAATTCAACACGAGCTACTAAATAGTGACTTGAATTCTTAGGCGAAGAGTCTTCATTATAAAGCTTGATACCCTTTCAGAATTGATCACTATAATTACCAGGCTAAGTCATTACATTGAGTGTACACCCTGGTAACTTAAATGTTGTGAATATTAGAATCCCATTCACGGATATCCAACCACGATGCCATCCAAAAACAGCTACCCTCAATGGCTGACTTTTTTATTCTTGGCTGAGCCACTGCTTCACATTGGGGCAAAGTGATATTGGCAAGGAGAGTGACTCCATGCTGCAAGTGTGCCTCCTGTTGGTTTACATTTAAGTGGTTTTGAAAGCAGTTGTGAAGTCCAGGTGGTTTTACCATCTGGGCTAAAACGAGACAAGACGGAGAAGTGAGAGAAAGGGAATAAACCTCCTAAGTAAGATTTGAAAAGCAGAAATCAATTAACTTAAAAATATTTGAAAATACACAAGAAGCCCCAGGACGTGGTGTTCCATTGTAATTCATGGTATGTGTGTGTGAGCCTTTTATGCTGTTGTACATATAAGC
This sequence comes from Somniosus microcephalus, assembly GCF_052327205.1. Classification (NCBI taxonomy): domain Eukaryota; kingdom Metazoa; phylum Chordata; class Chondrichthyes; order Squaliformes; family Somniosidae; genus Somniosus; species Somniosus microcephalus. Next base: position 157,058,277 of record NC_140993.1, on the reverse strand, counting down.
AGTAGTAGAAGGAAGGCCATTACACCCAATTCCTGGATTTTGCCTGTTTCCATGAATTACCAACACTGAAGGGTTAAAGGAATAGCACCTGTTAGTAGAATTTCTTTGTTTTAGTGCCTGACTGACAGAAAGTGACTGGATTAATAGATGTACTATTTTTCAGCTTGCAGTGGTAGTAATTTCAAGAAAGCACAAAATATTAATTTGTTTTCTGCAGGGTCCATTTTGCTTTGCTTACACAAGTTTCAAGGTTCTAGAAGTTAAATGGTTACACAGTTTGTTGAAACTGAATGTATATCGTGTGTGCGTGCCAGGCTTCCCTTTTTTGGATTGTGTAATAGCTGAAATTGATCAAATTACAATTCTTTCCCAGTTTTGTTGAGTGCAACACAGTCCTGAGAGATTCCTTCTCAAGTTGAAAGTCAGTAAAATATGTCTTCTAACAGGCTTTCATGCCTCCCTGTGAACACAGAAGCTGAGCTGAATCAGGGTGAACCTTCCTAGTCTGTTAGTTCAGTAGCACACTAGGATTTTCTTCTGTGCAGGAATCAATACTTATTGCAGCATTCCATAACCTCAACTACAAACTTAAATGCAAGTGAAATGGCTGATTTGAAAAATAGAATGATACTCGTGAATTTTATAATCATCGAATCATAGAAATTTACAGCACAGAAGGAGGCCATTCGGCCCATTGTGTCTGTGCCGGCTGAAAGAGCTATTCAGCCTAATCTCATTTTCCAGCTCTTGGTCCATATCCTTGTAGGTTACAGCACTTCAGGTGCATATCCAAGTGATTTTTAAATGCGATTAGGGTTTCTGCCTCACCACCCTTTTCAGGCAATGAGTTCCAGACCCCCACCACCCTCTGGGTGAAAAAAGCTCTCCTCAACTCCCCTCTAATCTTTCTACTAATTACTTTAAATCTATGCCCCCTGGTTATTAACCACTCTGCTAAAGGAAATAGGTCCTTTCTATTCACTCTATCGAGGCCCCATATATAATTTTATACACCTCAATTAAGTTTCTCCTCCGCCTCCTCTGTTCCAAAGAACTGCATGCAGTATTCTAGCTGTGACCTAACTAGTGTTTTATACAGTTCGAGCATAACCTCCCTGCTCTTGTATTCTATGCCTCGGCTAATAAAGGAAAGTATCCTGTATGCCGCCTTATCTACCTGTCCTACCTTCAGGGATCTGTGGACGTGCATTCCAAGGTCCCTCTGTTCTTCTACACTTCTCAGTATCTTACCATTTATTGTGTATTCCCTTGCCTTGTTAGGCCTCCCCAAATGTATTACTTCACACTTCTCCAGATTGAATTCCATTTGCCACTTTTCTGCCCACCTGACCAGTCCATTGATATCTCCCTGCAGTCTACAGCTTTCTTCCTCACTATCGACCACACGGCCATTTTTTGTATCATCTGCAAACTTCTTAATCATGCTTCCTACTACATTGAAGTCTAAATCATTGATATATATACCACAAAAAGTAAGGGACCAAGTACTGAGCCGTGCAGAACCCCACTGGAAACAACCTTCCAGTCACACAAACACCTGTCGACCATTACCTTTTGCTTTCTGCCACTGAGCCAATTTTGGATCCAACTTGCCACTTTCCCTTGGATCCCATGGGCTTTTACTTTTCTGACCAATCTGCCATTGCTGAAATTCATGTACACTAAATCAAACTCACTACCCTCATCAATATTCCTTGTTGCCTCCTCAAAAAAAATTTGATCAAGGCAGCCTTCCCCTAACAAATCCATGCTGACTGTCCTTGATTAATCCGTCAATTTCTAAATGACGATTAGTACTGTCCCTCAGAATTTATTTCCAATAATTACTCGATCTATCCCTTTCTCCCTTTTTTAAACAACATTAGCAATCCTCCACGCCTCTAGCCAGAAAGGATTGGAAAATGATGGTCAGAGCCTCCGCTATCATTCGCAGTCCCAGGAGATCACTAACTGAGTTCCTTATGGCAACATCCTGGGCCCAACCATTTTTAGCTGCTTCATCAATGATCTTTTCTCTAACATAAGGACAGGAGTGGGGCTGTTTGCTGCTGATTGTACAGTGTTCAGCTCCATTCACAACTCCTCCAAAAAGGAAGCCGCCCACACCAGCCTAAAGAAGGACCTGGACAATGTCCAGACTTGAGCTGACAAGTGGTGGGTAGTGTTTCTTCTGCATAAGTGTTGCACCAGACAATGATTATCTAAAATAAGAAATGGTTCATCCATCAGCTCATGACTTTTAGTGTGCCACCATTGCTGAATCCCCCATCAACATCCTAGGGTCACCTTTGACCAGGCGCTTAACTGGACCAGCCACATCAACACTGACTACAAGAACAGGGCAGAATCTTGGAACTGTTTGTATCTCACCTCCTGTTCCTCCAAGCCTCTCCGCGATCTATAAAGTTGAGTCATGAAAGTGATGCGTGATTCACTACTCCCCTGGATAGGTGCAGTCACAGTGACACTCTAAGCTCGACACTATCCAGGACAGAGCAGTCCAGTTTATTGGCACCCCAACCACAGAACTCAATAGTGACCCCCTTCACCATCAGCGGAGTGGGATTGAAGCTCTAACTACGTGCAGCAACTTGCCAAACTTACTTCAACACCTTCTGACTTCAAACCTCTACCACCAAAAAGGACAAGATCAGCAATGCCATAGAAACACCATCACCTCCAAGTTGCATAGCATGAACATTTATCGCTGTTCCTTCATTGTTACTGGGTCAGTTTCCTGCAATTCCCTACCTAAAACCATCTTGGGAGCAGCATCACCTACACTACACTGGTGCTACGGATACTGTAATGTTCACCTAAACTGGTCCTCAGTTTGCAATGCTTTGGTTTAATGCCTCATTTGAAAAACAGCACCTTACAGTGAAGCGCTAAATTAGTATTGCAATGGAATGCTAGTCCATTGTAGCAATTGAAGGAGAAGGCCCACCTTATGGTAACGGGATAGGAAATAAATGTGGCCCTGCCAGTGTCACCTACATCCTGATTACAAATTTTAAAAAAACAAATGAGGGAGGATCCAGGTTTGATTCCCTCATCTCATCTGTGCTATGCTAATTGTTCTCAGTTGTGGTGAAATTGGTTTTTGGGAGGGGGTGAAGGAGAGCTAGAGTTTCTGGTCTTGACTGTTATTCAGTGAACACTGAAGGTTCACGTGTGTGCGATTGGGTGAAGACAGAACCCTCACAATTGGAAAAACGTGCTGGCTCCCACTATTTAGGCACAACGATGAATGGCCATTTGAATGGGAAAGGGCTGGTGGAATTGTGCCCTTGCAAAAAGTTGTTGCTTTTAAGAGAGGAACAGAAGAGTGGGTGGGGAAATTGTCTCCAGTGGCCTTTTTCATTTCGGAGGATGTCCTTGTCTTCTGTATTGTATACTTGTGTCTCATTTGCATTGCATGTTTGTACACGAATCTAATAAGTTGGAAGTTGTTCCAATGTGATTGTCTGTTTATAATGGATTATGTTAAGTGTGCAAATACGTCAGAAAATATTTTTAGGTTGGGAACACCGGAGTATCTTATCTACTTAACTGGGGCTGATTGCTTAAGTTCAGCATAGAGACTGTTAATTAAAATGCAATCTTCAGTCTTCTAACTAGCCCAGCAGGTGGTTCTTAGTTATTTTTTACATAATTCAACTGGTCAAAATCGGGGAAATAATTTTGATTCTTCTATGCTTCTGACTGGAAAATCTCTGCTTTCTACTGTGTCCTTGGTGGTATTTGAGCCAAAAATTATTGGAAAATTATTTTTGTAAAAAGGCTTGGTGATCTAGAAGATAAAATAAACTTATTTGCTACTGCTTTGAACCACTATAACAAGGGCAATGGGTTTCTTTTTTTCTTTCCCTAAAAGAAATTTAATTTATATAGCACCTCATATTTCCCCAAAATAATGTGGTGTTTAAGGAAAGTGTAAGCAAGGATACCTGTCGGACTCCCTACTCTTCAGATGGTGTTGTGAAGTACTTTCATGCCCACCTAAACTGGTCCTCCATTTGCAAGGCCTTGGTATAGTGCCTCATTTGAAAGAAAGCACCTTCCAACAGTGAAGCACTCCTTCTTCTGTACTGCACTGGAGTGCCAGCCTAGATCACGTTCTCAAGTCCTCGGCCTCGAGACTTGATTTTTGTTGGGGGTCTGGTTCCATGGGTCCCAGTTATCTTGCAGTACCTCACTCAAGTGGCGGCTATTCATTTGTTAACCCTGATGGCATTGGCATTGGCAGGCTATTTGGTTGCAGGAGCCTGATCCTATCAACATGTGCGGATGTTCAGCAGAATTGCATGATTACCAATCATTAGTGGGAATTCTGGGCACTCTTTTCTCTTTCTAACCCAGGGATGCTGGCTGAAATCTACTAATCAGCACTTTCCTCGACTGCTTGGTTCAGCTATTCACTGGATAAACTCACTGTGCCATCAGGGGGACCCTGTAGTGAGTGGCTTAATTCTTAAGTCACTGATTAAAGTTGTACAACTAGGATCACTGTTTGAATTACCGGGGCTAGTCATGGCAATTACAACATCCGTCTGATACAACAGCACCGTTAATTACGCTTTATATAAATAAATAAAAAACCTTGTTAATTGGGATTTTCAGCTCGCTCGTTAGCCGCTTTTTGGCATGATCAGAAAAAGCTTGCATCGCTGCCTTCACTGGTCAGTAAACCAAAATATCTTTTTTTAACTTTCTGATGGCATTCACCTTTTATTTTTGCATCTGTTTAGTTTTAATTTTGTGGTTTAAATCATATTTTACACATGGAACATTCTATAAATAAAATGTGCATAAACCAGATAATCACTCCTTCCAGGTGAAACAGTGATTTTTGCACTTCTTGCAATTTAGTATACTGTGTTCACTGCTCACAATGTGGTCTCTACATTGGGGAGACCAAATGCAGATTGAGTGACCGCTTTGCAGAACTCCACCGTTCAGTCTGCAAGCGTGACCCCGAGCTTCCAGTCGCCTGTCATTTGAATTCTCCCCATCACTTCCACTCTGATCTCTCCATCCTCGGCCTCTTACACTGTTCCAGCAAAGCTCAACGTAAGCTCGAGGAACAGCACCTCATTAGGCACTTTACAGCCTTCTGGACTTAACATCGAGTTCAACAATTTCAGACTATAACCTCGGCCCCTGTATTAATTAATTTTTTTTCTTGTTTTCTCACATGGTAGCTGTTAATTATGCTGCCATCATCATTCACACCTCATCTAGAGTCATCTTTTTGTTTCTTAACTTGTCCCATTACCTCTCCCTTTGCCTTGCACCGTCATCCCTTTTGTCAGTCAATCTCTCCTGCCTTCCATCCCATCAGACTTTCCCTTTGTTCTTTCCTACCCTCCTCCCTGCCCCTGCTTAAAAATCTCTCCTCTAACCTTTTCCAGTTCTGACGAAGGGTCCCCGACTCTCAATGTTGACTCTGTTTCTCGCTCCTCAATGCTGCCTGACCTACTGAGTGTTTCCAGCATTTTCTGTTATTTCCGATTTCCAGCATCCGCAGTATTTTGCTATTGTAATAAAGGTTAAACTTTGTAATCATTTTCAAAATAACTATAGCTTTCTCGTGTTGAGCTTCTGTGTAATCAGAACTCTTATTCGGAGAGTTTTCAAATGGTGACTTTTTGCACAAAACATTAAAAAAAATACTGTTGTATCGTCACTTGATCTAACACTGGCAGAGATTGTGCTGTTACAAGGAGATATGAATGCTGCATTGTGGGAATGAGTGAGATGCAGAGCTCCACTGAGACTTTAGAAAGAAATTCATGAGATCTCTCTGCAGGAACAGTGATTTTTTTTGGTCCTTGGAAAGAAATCATGTTTTTCTTTTACCCACTTTAGTTAAACAAACAAGTACTATAGCTATATATAATTAAATAAATTTGCATGTCACATCAGGAGTAAAAACGTGGCTGTTTTGGGGAGGCCAACAAATAAATAAAACCATAGTTTAGTCATCTAGTCTGCTGCGCTCTATTCCTTTACCAAATATTCCTGCAACAGTACTTGGTTTATTTAAGCAGAATTTTTTTTTTGTTAAACATTTTAAAAGACTATTTTTCAGAGCATCACTAAACTGAATAATTTGACAGCTCTTTTTGAAGTTGCTACCTGTTTTTATAAACCATCATTCTAAACCAGTTTTTTAAAAAAAAAGGCAGATGCTGCAACTGTTCAGAATGCATTATAAAATGTAAAGGTTTCACTTTGAAATTTGGCATTAAAGTTTTATTTGTCATATATGTAACCTGCTGTAAGTAACACCTTGAATAAAATAACACTTTTCAGGAAGATTTATCTCCAGGAGTTGAGGTCATACTTAACCTTGGTTTTAATGTTTCTTTCAAAAGACTGTCACTTTCACTTGTCCCAAAAATGGTTTCTGTGAGAGTTTTTGTTCTCTGTAATTTTCCATTGGAGGCCCACATTTGAGAAAAGCAAGACCTGGCGCGCACACAGTCTTGCCATCAATCATAGGTTTCTAGAAGTTGTATACACAGGTCCATTTTGAGAGCTGTAGTCTGCCTGTGTAGGTCTGTTTAGTTAATGGTGATGGGTCTGGGAACACAAGCCTTTGGCTTCTTAAATAAGCAGATGGAAAACATTTTATGGACAATTTAAACCTAGAAAATGCTATTCTATAGATAGGTTTAATCATATTTTTGTAAAAGGAGTAATTTGACAAACCTGGAATGGGGATCATGGGGTTTGGCAGCACAGTGACTGGGAGAAGAGAGGATCTTGACCTGGGTACCAATGACTGGGAGTTGGGGGAGAGGCATGGTTGAACAGCACAGACTGGAAGAGGAGAATGTCCTAGAGGCTTGGTTACCATGAGTGGGAAGTGGAGATGGGGTTTCGTAGCACTGGATAGGGACGGCTGACTGTCAGCAAATAGACTACAAAGCATGCATAGCCCTGACAGCTGGCTTTAGGGCAGGGTTGGGCCAAGTGAGGTGATGCAGCTGCAGAGCCAGGATCAGCAGCAACGTAGTGAGTGGGAGCGGTGCCGTCAGTGTGAGCAGCCAGTAAAGGGGCGAGTGAAACCTGCGGATTTACTGTGGGGATACAGTGAAAGATTGTTTCCACAGGTGGGCGAATGGGGAACAAGGAGACAAAGACTGAGGAATGGATACAAAGCTGGGTGGGAATGTTGGTATGTGTAAGCGTAAAGGCGTCTTACTGCAATTATATAGAGCTCTGGAGACCACACCTGGACTATGGTGTACAGTTTTGGTCTCCTTACCTAAGGAAGGATATACTTGCCATAGAGGGAGTGCAACAAAGGTTCACTAGACTGGTTCCTGGGATGGGGGGATTGGCCTATGAGGACAGGTTGAGTAGACTAGCCCTATATTCTCTGGAGTTTAGAAGAATGAGGGGTGATCTCATTGAAACATACAAAATTCTTACAGGGCGTGACAGGGTAGATGCAGGGAGGATGTTTCCCCTGGCTGGGGAGTCTAGAACCAGGGGTCACAGTCCCAGAATAAGGGGTCGGCCATTTAGGACTGAGATGAGGAGAAATTTCTTCACTCGGAGGGTAGCGAATCTTTGAGCCTCCACAGCCCTCTGGGGTAGAGAATTCCAGTCGTCAAGTATATTCAGGACAGAGATCGATAGATTTTTGCGAATCAAGGGATATGGGGATAGTGCAGGAAAGTGGAGATGAGGTAGAAGATCAGTCATGATCTTATTGAATGGCAGAGCAGGCTCAAAGGTCCAAATGGCCTACTCCTGCTCCTATTATGTTCTTCTGTTTGTGTGTCTCAATGGAAGAACCAAGGGAGAAGGAACCATCTTGAACTGTGGCCTATTAAACCATGGGATGCTTCTCCAGAAGTGGTTATTGAGGAAGTGATTAGAACATCATTTAAAACAAAATAAGAAATATTTCAAAAAGTGGGATATACAGGGATCTAGTGGAGGGGGAGGCGTGCGGTGGTTACAGGGGTTGGGGGGGGGGGGCGCGTGCGGTGGTTACAGGGGTGGGGGGGGGCGCGTGGTGGTTACGGGTGGGGGGGCGCGGTGGTTACAGGGGTTGGGGGGGCGCGCGGTGGTTACAGGGGTGGGGGGGGCGCGCGGTGGTTACGGGTGGGGGTGGGGCGCGCGGTGGTTACAGGAGAGAGCACCAGCACCAGCATAGATACTGGGGGCTGAATGGTTTGCTCCTGTGCTGTAATTTTTATCATTCTATGAAAACTCTTATTTGATCCAAGCCCAGTGAGTGGCTTATAAATGTTGGTGCTGAGTTTAAGACACAGTTGTGCGATCTCATATTGGTTCAGGTCAGTCTGTGCCGGTTTGTTTTGACTTGTGAAGCCCAAGACCAGATTGGGTCTGGCTGAGGCTCCCAGTTCAGAGGTCACCTTCACATGGAGCCCGAGTTGTAACCAGAATCCAAGAAGATGAGGAGAGAGATGGGGCCTGTTAAGTGGCAATGACTGGGGACTCAGACCGCACCTTGGGCAGTGCAGGAGGATTCTGGCTGTAGTTACAGGGTGACTATCAGCAGATTATAGTATTGCTACGAGTTACAGGTAGGATATTGGGTTGTTAAACCTATTTCTACTAGTTACATATCAGTCAGTTATTGTAGTACTATTGGTTATGAGTGGAATCTGAGTGTTACCAATATTATTATTTAGTTATCGGTTGAATTTCAGTGAGTTACTGTTGAAATCAAAGTTCCTGCCACCTCCGATTTCCCTGCCTTCGGTTTCATTTTGCCTGCTGACGGGTAGCCTCCTGTTTCTCAGAACTTCTTACACAACAGCTGCTGGCGCGAAACCACGAGTCAAAATACTCAACTACAGGGGACCCAACCTTTACATGCTCGTCATGTGATCAGTTGCCATGTGGCTAGATAGTCACGTGATCAAACCTCCCTGGACTGCCTCCAACCAGAGTTGACAACCCCAGACAGTGTGTGGCATAGGAAGTGAATCCATACATAAATGTTTTATTGTGTATGTATAATATGCAGATGTACATGAGAGCATGGACACATGTATCTCCTATCCCTCCCTCATTTCTTGTCTTGAAATAGTGTTATGTGGCATAATATCCACTTTTATGGATCTGTTGCTAAATTATCTTCATGCACAACAAACCATAGGGAGGGGATCTGCCATGTGTCTTCCTCCCTCCTCCCCCATCCTCCATACATATCTCTTCAAGCTCTGATTCTGCAGCCATGAAAATCACTGCAAAATTTGGCATTCACTGGAATTTTTCGTTCTGTCACTTTTTTCCCCACGGCCTTTACCCATTCTAATTCTCTTGGAACCAATGTCTACTTTATCAATTGCAGGTCTTTAATGCCTCTGTATTTCACATCTTGCACACTTCACAAAGTCTGATCTACATAGGCATTAAATGTGTGGGAACCATGTAACCCCATTGATTTCCTAATTAAATGGCATTGCAGAAATTTGGAGTCCCTTTTAGTAAGTAGTAAGTGTGAATGTTATGGGGATTAATGAGCTGTATTAATGGGGCGGAGAAGATTGGTGTCCGGTAAAACCAGTGGGAACAAGAAGTATAGGTAGCAGCTATGGTCACCTAATATTAACACCGAGCTATTTCAATTGCTAGGTTCAATGTCAGATCCAACAGCTCGGCCTAAGTGGCAGTTATTAGTAAAAATATGGGGACTTGGAGACTAAGCGCAAATAAATTATGATTTATGCCCTCTTGCTGCAAACTGACTGACCAGTGAAAATAATTTTCCTCTATTTACTGTATAATATTGAACACCTATCTGCTTTTAACCTTCACTAATGGAAAGAACCCCAGTTTCTCTAGTCTCTCATAACTGAATCTCCTCGTCCCTGGTACCATCTTAGTAAATCTCCATGGCCTTGACATTCTTCCGAAATTAAGAGTGCTCAAAACTGGATGCAATAATCTAACCTTGCTATAGGTTTAACAATATTTCAACTTTTATGTTCATAAGACTAGCTTTCCATGTGCTTTTATATTTAAGAAACATAGACATTTGGCCCCTCGAGCCTGCTCCGCCATTCAATGAGATCATGGCTGATCATCCAAATTCGGTACCCTGTCCCTGCCTTCTCCCCATATCCTTTGATCCCTTTAGCCTTAAGAAATATATCCAACTCCTTCTTGAATATATTTAATGAACTGGCCTCCACTGCCCTCTGTGGCAGAGAATTCCACAGGTTCACCACTCTCTGGGTGAAGAAATTCTTCCTCATCTCAGTCCTAAATGGCTTACCCCTTACCCTTAGACTATGACCCCTGGTTCTGGACTCCCCGGCCATCGGGGACATCCTTCCTGCATCTAGTCTGTCCAGGCCTGACAGAATTTTATAGGTTTCGATGAGATCTCCTCTCAATCTTCTTAAGTCCAATCGACACAATCTCTCCTCATACGTCATTCCTGCCATCCCAGGTATCAGCCTGGTGAATCTTCGCTGCACTCCTTTCATGGCAAGAACATCCTTCCTCAGATAAGGCGACCAAAATTGCACACAATATTCAAGATGTAGTCTCACCAAGGCCCTGTACAACTGCAGCAAGACATCCTTGTTCCTGTACTCGAACCCTCTTGCTACGAAAACCAACATACCATTTGCCTTCTTAACTGCCTGCTGCACCTGCATGCTTACCTTCAGCGACTGGTGCACAAGAACACCCAGGTCTCTTTGCACTTCCCCTTCTCCCAATCTATTGCCATTCAAATAATAATCTGCCTTCCTGTTTTTGCCACCAAAGTGGATAACCTCACATTTATCCACATTATAGTGCATTTGCCATGTTTCTGCCCAATCACCCAACCTGTCCAAATCGTACTGGAGTTTCACGACATCCTCCTCACAGCATACCCTCCCACCCAGCTTTGTGTCGTCTGCAAATTTGGAGATATTGCATCCAATTCCCTCGTCCAAATCATTAATATATATTGTGAATAGCTGGGGTCCTAGCACCGATCCCTGCGGTACCCCACTAGTCACTGCCTGCCACTCGGGAAACGACCCATTTATTCCAACTCTCTGCTTTCTATCTGCCAACCAGTTCTCTATCCAAGTCAATACCTTGACCCCAATCCCATGTGCCTTAATTTTGCACGCTAATCTCTTGTGTGGGACCTTATCGAAAGCCTTCTGAAAGTCCAAATACACCACATCCACTGGTTCTCCCTTATCTATTTTACCAGTTACACCCTCAAAAAATTCCAGTAGATTAGTCAAGCATGATTTACCTTTTGTAAATCCATGCTGACTTTGTCTGATCCTGTCACTGCTTTCCAAGTGCCCTGCTATTACATCTTTTATAATGGACTCTAGCATTTTCCCCACTACCGATGTCCGGTAGTTCCCCGTTTTCTCTCTACCACCTTTTTTGAATAGTGGGGTAACATTAGCTACCCTCCAATCCATGGGAACTGTTCCAGAGTCTATAGAATTTTGGAAGATGACCAGCAATGCATCTACTATTTTTAGGGCCACTTCCTTAAGTACACTAGGATGTAGATTATCAGGCCCTGGGGATTTATTGGCCTTCAATGCCGTCAATTTCCCCAACACCATTTCCCTACAAATACTGATTTCCTTGAATTCCTCCCTCTCATTAGACCTTATGTTCCCCGACATCTCTGGGAGGTTATTTGTGTCCTCCTTTGTGAAGATAGAACCAAAGTATGTATTTAATTGGTCTGCCATTTCTTTGTTCCCCATTATAAATTCCCTTGATTCTGACTGCAAGGGACCTACGCTTGACTTCAATCTTTTTCTCTTCACATATGCATAGAAGCTTTTACAGTCAGCTTTTATGTTCCCTGCAAGCTTACTCTCATATTCTATTTGCCCCCTGCTAATTAATCCCTTTGTCCTCCTTTGCTGAATCCTAAACTGCTCCCAATCCTCAGGTTTGCTGCTTTTTCTGGCCAATTTATATGTCCTCTCTTTGGCTCTTATGCAATCCCTAATTTCCCTTGTTAGCCACGGTTGAGTCATCTTTTTTGTTTTATTTTTATGCCAAACCGGGATGAAAAAATTCTGTAGTTCATCCATGCGATCTTTAAATGTTTGCCATTGCCTATCCACCGTCAACCCTTTAGGTAATGTTCCTCAATCCATCCTAGCCAACTCATGCATCATGTTATCGTAGTTTCCTTTTTTTAAATTCAGGGCCCTAGTCTCTGAGTCAACTACTTCACTCTCCATCTTAATGAAGAATTCGATCATATTATGATCGCTCCTCCCCAAGGGACCTCGCACAACAAGATTGCTAATTAATCCTTTCTCATTACATAATACCCAGTCTAAGATGGCCTGATCTCGAGTTGGTTGCTCGACATATTGGTCCAGGAAACCATCCCGTATACACTCTAGGAATCCCTGCTCCACGGTATTGTTACTAATTTGGTTAGCCCAATCTATATGCCCATGAACCAGGGGTCATAGTCTAAGGATAAGGGGTAAGCCATTTAGGACTGAAATGAGGAGGAATTTCTTCACCCAGAGTGTGGTGAACCTGTGGAATTCTCTGCCACAGAGGGCGGTGGAGGCCAGTTCATTAAATATATTCAAGAAGGAGTTGGATATATTTCTTAAGGCTAAAGGGATCGAGGGATATGGGGAGGAGGCAGGGACAGGGTACTGAATTTGGATGATCAGCCATGATCTCATTGAATGGCGGAGCAGGCTCGAATGGCCTGCTCCTATCTTCTATGTTTCTATGATAACTACTGTGCCCTTATTGCATGCGTCTTTAATTTCCCGTTTAATGCCATTCCCAACCTCAGCATTACTGTGTGGGGGTCTGTGTACAACTCCCACTACATTTTCTGCCCCATGGTATTTCTCAGCTCTACCCATACAGATTCCACATCATCAGAGCTAATATCCTTCTTTACTATTGTTAATCTCCTTTAACCAGCAATGCTACCCCACCTCCTTTTTCGCCGGTCTTTCCTGAATATTGAATACCCCTGGATGTTGAATTCCGAACCTTGGTCACCAAGAACCAGAGGACACAGATTTAATGTGATTGGCAGAAGAACCAAAGGCGACACAAGGAAAACTTTTCTACTCGGCGAGTGGTTAGGATCTGGAATCCAATGCCTGAAAGAGTAGTGGAGGCAGATTCAGTCGTGGCTTTCAAAGGGACTTGGATAAGTACCTGAAGGGGAAAATTTGCAGGGCAAGGGCAGGGGAGTGGGACTAGCTGAAGTGCTCTTGCAGAGAGCCGGCACGGGCTCAACGGGCTGAATGGCTTCCTTCTGTGCTGTAATCATTCTCTGATTCTACAGTGCGAGTCAACACTCTTGCTAAAATCTAATGCTAACCGGGAGTTTCTGATATTGTGGAGAATAAGTTAAGGGGGCATTTGAACGCTTTTGGTCACTAGTCTAGATGTCGAATCGGTTGAACACGCAGGTGGTTCCGGCGGCGCTCTGCCGGTTGTACTGCAAGTGTTCTGCTTGCGGGCCAGCCCGCCTGTATATACAGTGGGACTTGGCGAGAGGAGGGCGGAGATCTCGAGCTGGGTAATCTGCTGCGCCTCTCCCTTCGTGCGCGAGCAGGGGCCTGGGCTCCGTGGCAGCTGCCGCACTCCTTGCACAGATGTTCGGGAGGGGGGAAACAAAGGTCTGTGTTGGGGCCGGAGCCACCAGTTTGTTCAGCTCAATCCCACCTTTATGCGACAGTGTATTTATTAAAAAAAAAAAAAAAAAAAAAAAAAAAATCCTGGAGGTTATTTATAGCAAACCCCCCTTGGTTATGAACCCCTGCTCTACACTGGCCTGGTTCATCAAATCCGTAGCATTGGCCCAGAAATTCAGGTCGGAGGCTTCCCGCGGGTGCAAGCCTCCAACCTGCAGTTACCTAGCGCGCCGGCCGTTGTGCTGTGGGCCCATGTGGGATTCCGATCCTGGGCCTCCCCCAACTGCCGGCACGCAGTGCTTGCGTATCCCAGGGGCGCAGTTAGTTTGAAGTGTCCCCTGGGATCACGTGGGTCATGGAGAGCCAATGGGCATTTCCCTGCTACCATTCACAAAATTGACAGGAAGAGCTGTCAAATCTATAAATACTATAAGCCCCAAAACATCACTAAAACTTCAAATACATTTTTTTAAATCAAATTTTTATAATAACTATAAATTACATAAAATAACTATTAAACAACAATTTAAATTTTTGAAAAATTAATTACATTTTCTAACGGGGCTAAAAAACTTACCTTTCTTTAAAGTATTTAAAAATAATAAACCTGTGGAAAAAATGTTTTAATTTTAATTAATTCACCACTTATCTTGTTAAAAGCAGGCCATGCGCCTGCTTTTTACATGTGTAACTCCCGGAGACTTACACTCCTGGAGAAACCTGCAAAAAAAACGTAAGTTCCATGCGCACGTGCTGCCTCTCCAGCGCATGCGTTCGACCTCTGAACCCCTTCATTTAAGGGAACGGAAGTTCCGGTTTCATGCGCATGCACGAAACCGGCACTTCCGTTGGGCCTACGGGTGAGTACCCCGTGCGTACTCACCCGTGGAGACCCGAATTTCTGGGCCATTGTGTATTTCCACACATTTCCCTAACGGTAGCGATTGACTGTTTTGGAGAGGCCATTTGAAGTATTCTTTTGCCTCCAGATGAAGAGCACAATCTTTTTATAAGAAGGGGATCGTGAAAACCTGCTGAAGATTGGATACAATAATGTCAGAATGAATTGTTAGAAACATGCGATATCCTGGTGCTAAAGACATTTAGTATTGAACATTTCCGTGCCTTTTTCACTTGGTACATTAAGGGCATTTGTGGTAATGGTCATAATCAGTAGTTTATGAAAGTTATGTTGACATTTCTAGTTTTCCATATGCTTCATACCGGCTAGTTAGCCCCCCTGACATCAGTTAATGACCTCTACAAAGTAGTTAATTGCTTCTACAAGTACGTGGAAAAAATCGACTGAAATCTGTTTATAGTATGTGGTTGAAATGTTAAAAGATCAGTTCTGGGAACAGTGTTTTGTTTTTAAATATACAGTACTGGAGATGCTGCACTGGTAGTTCAGTGTTACTGAGCTTATTTCACTCAACAGGCAGAATGCCCTTTTCATATTCCTACCATATGTGTTATTTTATGAGAAAGCCACAATGCATAAGCACCTTGGTGATTTATGAGATTTTCATGATTGAGTCCAGTAACCCATACTTCAGTATCCTGTATATTAAAGGTAACAAATGGTATTTTAAAATTAGGATTGGCGCTGGCACTTGGGGCTTGGGAACAGGAAGTGAAAATTTATTAAAGCAGAAATGGGAAGAAGAATGTCGGGGAAATAAAGCTCATTTGTTTCAGATTTCTTAATAAATGCCCGTCAGTTCCAATGTGATTTTTGTATTTCAGTTGCATGTGCCAGTTCTTCCCCCACCCCTGTTAGATAAGAGGGTGATTTTTGCCCTAGACTGGATATTTCTAGGCAATTCCTTCTCCATGGTAGGGGAAAAAAAGCAGGCCCTCCTACTGAAAGTACCCATCTCGCCAAATAGCAGTATAAAACTTCAGAAATGACGATGCACCACCATTTTGTAAGATGTTATGAGTTTTATATGTGAATTTTTAGAGTAATCATACAATAGCTTAGGAAAAGATGAAAAGAAGTTAGAAAGGCTGGAAGTCTGAAATAAAAACAGAAAAAGGTGGAAATAACACACACAAGCAGGTCTGCCAGCATCTGAAAAGAGAAAAGATGTGTTTACCTATTGGGTAGAGGCCAAAAGACACTTTGTCCGAGACGCCATCCTTTTTTCTTTCAAAGGGAAGTGGGCCCGCTGCATGGTTCCTTTTTTCTGTCTTATTTCATACTACAGTATGAAATGTTAAGTACTTGTTTTTGGAATGAAGAGGGCATCATTTTAAAATTAGAGCTAGACCAATTAGGAGTGGAATCAAGAAGCAATTTTTCCACACGAGTAGTGGAAATCTGGAACACTCCTCCCCCACCCCCCCTCAAAAGGCTACGAATGCTGGATCAATTGAAATTTTCAAGGTTGAGATCAAATAGATTTTTAAGTAAGGGTATCAATGGATATGAAAAAAAGGCAGGTAAATGGAGTTGAGCCATGATCTAATTGAATGGTGAAACAGGCTAGAGGTACTGAATGGCCTATTCCTGTTGCAATGCAATGCTGTGCATTTGAGAGTGTTTTGATGCTCACATGTAATGCAGTGAAATTACAACTGAAGATGTGTTAAATGAAGACTGTGCCTTTAATGTTCTGTATATAAAAAAAACAAATGTTGTACATTCACTGGAAAATCTGCCATTTTGACTTTGCGCTGCCAGAAACCTGTGTGTCACAGCAGGCTGGAACTTGCCACTTTTATAATTGAGCCAGTTTTTGAGTGGAGTTATTACTGTACAAGTTCCCATAAACTTGCTCTTCAAAGTATTGATACTGATCCAAAATGTTGCAACTATAATATATTATCCTTAAGCCATTGCTTTTAAAAAGGGACAATGCTGTGTAGCAAATTTCTAAATGAATACAGTTGATCAGAGCATTTCACATGGATGACAAAAATGTGCAAGATCACTTCATGCTTTGTTGTAGGAATCCTGCTAGGGCCGCCTCCACCTGCTCACTTAACGTTGTGATCTGAATGAGGCAGCACTCGTGTACCTGGAGGCATGGCGATCCATTCTGAGGTGGTTTCTCCCTAATACACCAGTGGTAAATGTTAACCTATCCCACTGTATTTTGTTTTGGCTGCAGTTTTTATATTGGTCTGCCCAAATGTTTGCTCCATAACCAAACATGTAATCATAAATATTTATTTACTTATTCATTCACTGAATGTGGACGTTGCTGGCAAGGCCAGCATTTATTGACCGTCCTTAATTGCCTTCGAGAAGGTGTTGGTGAGCCACCGCCTTGAACCGCTGCAGTTCGTGTAGTGAAAGTAGTTTCACAGTGCTGTTAGGGAGTTCCAAGATTTTGATTCAGTGACAATGAAGGAACAGCAATATATTTCCAGGTCAGAATGGTGTGTGACTTGGAGGGGAACTTGGAGGTAGTGGCGTTTCCATGTGCCTGCTGCCCTTGTCCTCCTTGCTGGTAGAGGTCACGGGTTTGGGAGGTGCTGTCGAAGAATCCTTGGGCTGCCGTGCATCTTGTAGATGGTACACACTGACGCATCTGATTTTGGAAGCAGCTTTTATTTCAGAGCACCAGCAGCTTTAGTCCAATCTGCAGTATAAACTCACTATTCAACCCCTGAGGTGCATTATTCAACCCCTGAGGTGCATTACAGCTAAAGGGTGGGGAGTGAAAGGAATGAATGATTTACTTTTCATGCCAAAGAGGTTGATAGTCAACGAGAATTCAAACATGTAGCAAACTGATCGCAAGATGTTTCTACCTTCATGTAAAAAAAATTGTCCCAATATCGGAGTGACCTCCATTGCCGCTCTTCCCCTTTTTACTTTTCCATGGCATGAAGTTCATCCCTCAGCTATAAAGATGCAGATCCTGATTCTGATTTCTTTTTAGCACTGTTGCAATGTGTGCCGCAGATATATTTTCCACTGAAGAAAGTGTTATTTTATCAACGATCCATTTCAATCCCTTTATTAGTCTGAGACTTGCAGCCAGGAGAGGATGTATTCTTTTACAATTTATTGAAATGTAAAGTAAAAAGCAGATTAAAAGTCAGCCTAATGCAAGTGTGCATCCTGGCCTGGAGTTTGCACCACATTTGTGCCCAGATGCACACTTAATCTGGGTGCAAACCAATTATGTGACTTAAAAGATCGCAGAATTTTGGGTGTAACTTTGTTACCCATGTATCACAATCCGCCCAAATCCCCTCGATCTTTTATGTCTGTCCATCAAACCATTCATCCGAACGAATCTCCAACCCGACTCTGAAATGTTAGTATCCTCCAATTGTGCTTGGCGGGGGTGGGGGCTCCACATTGCGGCTTGATTTTCAGACGCAGCAGGAAATGTTCATTTTTAAGGTATTTTAATTGCAATTTTTTTGCTTTTAAAAGATAATTATCCTCACTTGAGACCTACTCTCTTTTAATGCATTTTTTGGCAAAGTATAAATCATAGAAAAAATTTAAATGTTTGCCCGATTGTAGGTTTTTAAACAAGCTGTGACTGATGTGCTGAATGATGGTTGAATGAGTTGAAACTTTTTAATTTTAAAACTCAGAAGTAGTGGTCGGGGTTTCCTTGGGCCCAGATTATTTACGCTGATTTTCACCCATTTTAAGTTCAGGTGTATTCTAATGAGATTGGGAGAATACTTGGGTGTAATTTCACTTTTTTATTCGTTCATGGGATGTGGGCGTCGCTGGCAAGGCCAGCATTTATTGCCCATCCCTCGTTGCCCTAGAGAAGGTGGTGTTGAGCCGCCGCCTTGAACCACTGCAGTCCGTGTGGTGAAGGTACTCCCACAGTGCTGTTAGGTAGGGAGTTCCAGGATTTTGACCCAGCGACAATGAAGGAACGGCGATATACTTCTAGGTCAGAATGGTGTGTAATTTGGAGGTGGTGATGTTCCCATGTGCCTGCTGCCCTTGTCCTTCTAGGTGGTGGAGGTCGTGGGTTTGGGAGGCGCTGCCGAAGGAGCCTTGGCGAGTTGCTGCAGTGCACCTTGTAGATGGTACACACTGCACCACGGTACGCCGGTGGCAGAGGTAGTGAATGTTTAAGGTGGTGGATGGGTTGCCAATCAAGCTGGTTGCTTTGTCCTGGATGGTGTGGAGCTTCTTGAGTATTGCTGGAGCTGCACTCATCCAGGCAAGTAGAGAGTATTCCCTCACTCCTGAATTGTGCCTTGTAGATGATGATGGAAAGGCTTTGGGGAGTCGGGAGGCGAGACACTCGCCGCAGAATACCCAGCCTCTGACCTGCTCTTGTTGCCACAGTATTTATGTGGCTAGTCCAGTTAAGTTTCTGGTCAGTGGTGACCCCCAGGATATTGATGGTGGGGGATTCAACGATGGTAATGCCGTTGAATGTCAAGGGGCGGTGGTTAGATGCTTGCTTTTTGGAGATAGTCATTGCCTGGCACTTGTGTGGCGAGAATGTTACCTGCCACTTATCAGCCCAAGCCTGAATGTCGTCCAGGTCTTGCTGCATGCGGGCACGGACTGCAAAATGGGCGCAATTTCGGGTGTCCGGGTTGTGCCCGAGGAGGAACCCCCAAGCCCCTATGTTTACTTTCCAGGAACAGAAAGCTTTAATCCAACAATGAATTCGTACTCCTATAAATCGCTGCTTGTCTAATTAGTTATACTGTGTTTGGGAGTCCAGCTAATGCTGGGAGAAATGTAAATCTGCAGTTAGCTGCACTCCTGCAGTGTGCAAATGCCTTAAATGGAGTAAAGTTTGTATGTTGAAAGCAAAGGTATTTGTTATTTTCTAAAATATTATTGATTTGGGCATTAGAGTGCATCATTTAACAAGAAGAAAGAACTTGCATTTATATAGTGCCTTTCAAAACTTCCGGATGTCCCAAAGCACTTTACAGCAAATGAAGTACAGTCACTGTTGTAATGTAGGGAAACATGGCAGCCAATTTGCACACAGCGTAAAGTACCACCAACAGTAATGAGATAATCTGTTTTCGTGATGTTTGTAGAGGGATAAATATTGTCAGGACACTGGGCAGAACTCCCCATATCTGCTTTGAATAGTGCCATGGGATCTTTTACGTCCACCTGAGAAGGAAGTGTCATCCGAAATACTTCACCTACGACAGTTCAGCAGTCCCTCATGACTGCAGTGAAGTACTGGATTATGTGCTCAAGTCTCTAGAGTGGGACTTGAACCCACAACCTTCTGACTGGTAGCACTCTCACCGCTCAATCAGCCAGGGCTGATGTCTGCTAATGGGGTTGAAGCTTTCACTTGGCAGGTAAACTGAGGAGGTGAGAGGAATATTCCATTCTGGTATTATCGGCAAGTTGATATCTGGTCATTTGGCTGTAAGACTAAAATTTGCTATGAATTTGTTGAAAGTTTCCTATGCTTTTTCAAAATGATTGTGGAAAATTTACTTCCTTTAATATAACTGTTGCATCTACCTCTGAGGCTCAGAAGCAGAGACTCAAAAGTGTTATGGTGGAATAAGTGGTTTGTGGGCAAGGGCCTTGGCCCTTACGAGCACGAGACCATGGCTGCAAGCAGTGGGTTGCAGTTAAGGGGTGCTGGTGACGGGGTCAGGAATGTGACGGGGTCAGGAATGTGGTAGGGTTGTGAGGGAAGTTGTGAGGCCAGTTGTGAAACCAAGTTAGTACTTTTTATTATTGTGTTTATGTTGAGCTGCTGTGGAATGGGGAACTGTTGTGGCTTCTTAGAGGGAGATGTAATCTTTGTCTTAGTATCTGATTGCTAATTAGAAAGTAGACCAGTTTTGTCCCCTAGTTTGTGATTGGCTGTTTTTCCACAGCAAAATTCCTGAACCAATCAGAAAACTGGGACATGAATCTACATTGAACCAGTTAAAATTTGGACCTAACCTGCAGTCAGCCAGTCACTACAGACCGCAAGTAATTTATTATAATAGTTCTCCTGTAGCTTTGCTCACTGGTAGTCCAGGACCTGCAATGCTGTTTCACGTATTTACTTAATAGGGCAGTTAAGGGTCCAACCATGTTGGTGTGGGACTGGAGTCACATATAAGCTACACCGGAAGGGAAGGCTTCCTTCCCTAAAGGGCATTCGTGAACCAGTTTGGTTTTAATGACGATCGGACTGCTTCAAGGTCACTTAACTGATACCAGCTGCTTTTATTTTTAGATTTTTATTTAAAAAAAACGTAATTCAAATTAGTCCAGAGCTCTGGATTACTAATTCAGTAATTTAACCATTGCACTACTATACCTTGCAAATTTAATGTTGCATTTGAAAGACGGCATCTCTGACAATGCAGCACACCTTCAGTACTGTGCTGAAGTGTCAATCTAAATTATGTGTTCAAGTGAGACTTGAACCCTTATCCTTCTGACTCGAGCAAGAGTGCTACCACTGAGCAAAGCTGAATAAAATTTGTATTGTGTAGTATGTGATTGCTATAATCTAACTGACACCAAGTGAAATGGAAAGATCTTGCACGTAACTTTGGAGGTTTAACATTAGTGAAAGTGACTGTAATTGAGGATTATTTGGAACCAGCTAATGGCCTGGATTTTGCAGTAAAAATAACCAAAACTTGGCATTGAAACACATGGAAGGGCGTGAAGTTGCGGTAATTATGTGATAGATACCCACTAAACATGCCGGAAAAAGTTAGGGCTTGTCTATTCCAGTGTAAGTAAATTTTCAGTGGTGTGAGGAGTCTTAATTACTACCAAACAACCTCTCTGGCACTGAAAATTAACTTTACAAGTGTGCAGTCTCATTCCTTCAGCTTTTAATAATTGTTGGAGATTTAAAAAACAAATGAAAACATTAATGACCCGGAATTTGCGAACTGGCAGCGTTTGCCATCATTCCGCCTTTGAAACTGACTGCAATTTCGGGATTTGGCGCAAGCGCATGTAGAAATTCCGAACTTGCGGTCAGTTATTGACTGTTCCCAAGCAAGTTGCACGGTGTCCCCCACCACAGAGCCGGCAATCGATATAATCAGCCAACTCATTGAAACATAGAAACATAGAAGATAGGAGCAGGAGTAGGTCATTCGGCCCCTCGAGCCTGCTCCGCCATTCAATGAGATCATGGCTCATCATCCAAACTCAGTACCCTGTCCCTGCCTTCTCCCCATATCCCTTGATCCCTTTAGCCATAAGAAATATATCTAACTCCTTCTTGAATATATTTAATGAATTGGCCTCAACTGCCTTCTGTGGTAGAGAATTCCACAGGTTCACCACTCTCTGGGTGAAGAAATTCCTCCTCATCTCTGTCCTAAATGGCTTACCCCTTATCCTTAGACTGTGACCCCTGGTTCTGGACTCCCCCGCCATCAGGAACATCCTTCCTGCATCTAGTCTGTCTAGTCCTGTTAATTTTATAAGTTTCAATGCGATCTCCTCTCATTCTTCTAAACTCCAGTGAGTATAAGCCCAATTGACCCAATCTCTCCTCATGTCATTCCTGCCATCCCAGGTATCAGTCTGGTGAATCTTCGCTGCACTCACTCCATGGCAAGAAAATCCTTCCTCCGATAAGGCGACCAAAACTGCACACAATACTCAAGGTGTGGTCTCACCAAGGCCCTGTACAACTGCAGCAAGACATCCTTGTTCCTGTACTCAAACCCTCTCGCTATGAAGACCAACATACCATTTGCCGCCTTAACCGCCAGCTGCATCTGCAGGCTTACCTTCAGCACCTGGTGCACAAGGGCACCCAGGTCTGGTTGCACTTCCCCCTTCTCCCAATCTATTGCCGATCAGATAATAATCTGCCGCCTTGTTTTTGCCACCAAAGTGGATAACCTCGCATTTATCCACATTATACTGCATCTGCCATGCATCTGCCCAATCACCCAACCTGTCCAAATCATACTGGAGTTTCTCGGCATTCTCCTCACAGCACACACGCCCACCCAGCTTTGTGTCGTCTGCAAACTTGGCGATATTACATCTTGTTCCCTCGTCTAGATCATTAATATATATTGTGAATAGCTGAGGTCCTAGGACCGATCCCTGCAGTACCCCACTAGTCATTGCCTGCCACTCGGAAAAAGACCCATTTATTCCAACTGTTGCTTTCTGTCTGCCAACCAGTTCTCTATCCAAGTCAGTACCTTGCCCCCAATCCCATGTGCCTAAACTTTACACGCTAATCTCTTATGCGGGACCTTATCGAAAGCCTTCTGAAAGTCCAAATACACCACATCCACTGGTTCTCCCTTATCTATTCTACCAGTTACATTCTCAAAAAATTCCAGTAGATTAGTCAAGCACAATTTACCTTTTGTAAATCCATGTTGACTTTCTGATCCTGTCACTGTTTTCCAAGTGCTCTGCTATTACATCTTTTATAATGGACTCTAGCATTTTCCCCACTACCGATGTCAGGCTTACCGGTCTATAATTCCCCGTTTTCTCTCTCCTGCATTTTTTGAACAGTGAGGTAACATTAGCTACCCTCCAATCCATGGGAACTGTTCAAGAGTCTATAGAATTTTGGAAGATGACCAGCAATGCATCTACTATTTCTAGGCCCTGGGGACTTATCGGCCTTCAATCCCATCAATTTCCCTAACACCATTTCCCTACAAATACAGATTTCATTCAGTTCCTCCCTCTCATTAGACCCTATGTTGCCTGACATCTCTGGGAGGTTATTTGTGTCTTCCCTTGTGAAGACAGAACCAAAGTATGTATTTAATTGGTCTGCTATTTCTTTGTTCCCCATTATAAATTCCCCTGATTCTGACTGCAAGGGACCTACGCTTGACTTCACCAATCTTTTTCTCTTCACCTATCTATAAAAGCTTTTGCAGCCAGCTGTTATGTTCCCTGAAAGCTTACTCCCATACTCGATTTGCCCCCTGCTAATTAATCCCTTTTGTCCTCCTTTGCTGAATCCTAAACTGCTCCCAACCCTCAGGTTTACTGCTTTTTCTGACCAATTTATATGTCTTCTCCTTGGATCTTATGCTATCCCTAATTTCCCTCGTTAGCCACGGTTGAGTCACCTTTTTTGTTTTATTTTTATGCCAAACAGGGATGAACAAATTCTGTAGTTCATCCATGCAATCTTTGAATGTTTGCCATTGCCTATCCACCATCGACCCTTTTGAGTAACATTCCCCAATCAATCCTACCCAACTCGCGCCTCATACCATCGTAGTTTCCTTTATTTAAATTCAGGACCCTAGTGTCTGAGTCAACTACTTCACTCTCCATCTTAATGAATTCGATCATATTATGATCGCTCCTCCCCAAGGGACCTCGCACAACAAGATTGCTAATTAATCCTTTCTCATTACATAATACCCAGTCTAAGATGGCCTGGTCTCTAATTGGTTCCTCGACATATTGGCCCAGGAAACCACCCCGTATACACTCCAGGAATTCCTCCTCCACAGTATTGTTACTAATTTGGTTAGCCCAATCTATATGTAGATTAAAGTCACCCATGATGACTGCTGTGCCCTTATTGTACGCTTCTCTAATTTCCCGTTTAATTCCATCCCCAACCTCCGCATTACTGTTTGGGGGTCTGTATACCACTCCCACTAACGTTTTCTGCCCCATGGTATTTCTCAGTTCTACCCATACAGATTCCCCATCATCAGAGCTAATATCCTTCCTTACAATTGTGTTAATCCTCTCTTTAACCAGCAATGCTACCCCACCTCCTTTTCCTTTTTGCCTGTCTTTCCTGAATATTGAATACCCCTGGATGTTGAATTCCCAGCCTTGGTCACCCTGGAGCCATGTTTCCGTAATCCCAATCATATCATATATCCGTTTACCTCTATTTGCGCAGCTCATTCATCCACCTTATTACGAATGCTCCTCGCATTAAGATACAAAGCGTTCAGGCTTGTTTTTTTAACACTTAGACCTTTTTGAATTATTATTTACTGTGGCCATGTTTGATTTAAACCCTTGATTTCTCTGACTGCCACCTTTTTGCTTTTCTCCTTCCTGTCTTTTGCTTCTATCCTTGTTTCCCTTCCCTCTGTCTCCCTGCTCAGGTTCCCAAACCCCTGCCATTTTAGTTTAAACCCTCCCCCAGAGCACAAGCAAACACTCCCCCTAGGACATCGGTCCCTGTCCTGCCTAGGTGCAAACCGTCCAGTTTGTACTGGTCACACCTCCCCCAGAACTGGTTCCAATGTCCCAGGAATTTGAATCCCTCCCCCTTGCACCATTCCTCTTGCCACGTATTCATCTGAAATATCCTTCTATTTCTACTCTGACTAGCACGTGGCACTGGTAGCAATCCTGAGATTACTACCTTTTTGAGGTCCTATTTTTTAATTTACCTCCTAACTCCCTATATTCAGCTTTTAGGACCTCATCCCGGTTTTTACCTATATCGTTGCTACCTATATGCACCACGACAACTGGCTGTTCACCCTCCCCTTCCAAAATGCTCTGCAGCCGCTCGGAGACATCCTTGACCCTTGCACCAGGGAGGCAACATACCATCCTGGAGTCTCATTTGCGACCGCAGAAATGCCTATCTATTCCCCTTTCAATAGAATCCTCTATTACTATAGCTCTACCCCTCTTTTTCCTCCCGTCCTGTGCAGCAGAACAACCCATGGTGCCATGAAGTTGGCTGCTGCTGCTTTCCCTCAATAAACCATCCTCCCCAACAATATCCAAAGCGGTACATCTGTTTGAGAGGGGGATGGTCACAGGGGACCCCTGCACTACCTGCCTGCGCCTACTACTCTGCCTGGCGGTCACCCATTCCCTTCCTGACTGTGTGCAGCCTTTACCTGCGGTGTGACCAACTCATTAAACGTGCTTTCCACGATGTCCTCAGCATCGCGAATGTTCCAGTATGTATCAATTCGCAGCTCCAGCGCCGCAATGCGGTCTGCCAGTAGCTGCAGCTGGATACACTTCCCGCACACATGGTCGTCAGGGACACAGGAAGTGTCCCTGATTTCCCACATAGTGCAGGAGGAGCATACCACGGCGCCGAGCTGTACTGCCATGACTTTAATTAATTCAAATTAAATCAAATGAACTCCACCAATTACAGTATAATTAAATGATATACTCAAGGGCCCTTGTTTACCAGCAGTCCCCGCTACACAACAGAGACCTTAGTACCTATAAACCGCAAAATTTAAGTTTGGTTGGTGAGTATTTCTCGCTTTTTCCAATCACTTACCTGCTTTCTGGTGACGTCACACTTCGATTACTTTTTACTTCTCTCTCTCCTCTCGCTGACTTTGTGCCTCTTGCAGGTCCGCCTCTCCCGCTCTCGGAGCTCGGTTTAAATCAGCCTCTCCCGCCTCTCCTCTCGCAGGTCTGGCTCTCCCGCTCTCTGAGCTCGGAAACTGATAAGCTTCAGCTCTTCTGCAGTAAGTACGCTGTTACATTCCCCACTACAAATTAGACCCTAAGGGATTAGCTGTAACTGAGGTTTTGACAGCGTTATTGCTGCTAAACAAATGTTAAGGGCCTGGAAAACTCATTAATTTTAACAAAATCTAAAATGAAAACACTTAGCAAAAAATGTTTTACTTTTTTTTAAAAAAAGTGTGTGCATCTTTATTTCAAGTTTGCCTTTTCCCCATGTGAGAGCCCCAATCTTTGTTTTGCTTTCACTCTTTTTGGTCTGAACCCTCACCATCTCCTCCTTGAATGCCTCCCACTGCTCTGACACTGATTTACCTTCAAGTAGCTGTTTCCAGTCCACTTTTGCAAAATCGCATCTCAGTTTAGTAAAATTGGCCTTTCCCCAGTTGAGAACTTTTACACCTAGTCTATCTTTGTCCTTTTCCAGAAATCCAGAAGTGCCCCCTATCTTGTTGGCTTGCTACGTACTGGCTAAAAAAGTTCTCCTGAATGCATTTTAAGAATTCTGCGCTCTCTATACCTTTTACACTTTTCTATCCCAGTTAATGTTCGGGGAGTTAAAACCCCCTACTATTACTGCCCTATTGTTTTTGCACTTCTCAGAAATTTGCCTATATATTTGCTCTTCTATTTCTCTGACTATTTGGGGGTCTATAGTACACTCCCAGCAGAGTGATTGCACCTTTTTTGTTCTTCAATTCAACCCATACGGCCTCATTTGATGATCCTTCTAACATATTATCCCTCCTTAAATTGTTTCTTTAACCAATATGGCGACCCCCCCCTCCTTTTTTATCATCCTCCTTGTCTGAAAACCCCGTAAACCAGGAATGTTGAGCTGCCATTCCTGCCCTTCATTCCCATGTTTCATTAATTAATAGCTATACAGTAATATCATACTCCCACATATCTCTCTGTGCCCTCAGCGCATCTGCCTTATTCACTAGACTCCTTGCATTGAATTATATACCATTATTAAGCACTGCCAAACCCCTTTGTTGTCTATTTTCTAGCCTTTGTTTCCAAACTCACTTACTAATTTTTTGCCTTCAATTTTGAGCTTTGCTTCTCTCCCTTCTGAATCTAAGCTCAGGTTCCCACCCCCCTGCCAAGCTATCAAGCTATTTTAAACCCTCCCCAACAGCACCAGCAACACCCCCCCCCCCCCCCCAAATCTTTGTTTTGCTCTCAGCTGGCGAGGATATTGGGTCCGGCTTGTACAGGTCCCACCTCCCCAGAACCAGTCCCAATGCCTCAGGAATCTAAAGCCCTCCCTCCTGCACCATCTCGCCAGCCACTCATTCATTTGCTCTGTCCTCCTATTTCTGTACTCACTAGTGCGTGGCACCCTGAGTAATCCAGAGATTACTACTTTTAATGCCTGCTTATTTATTCTCTTTCCTAGCTCCCTAAAATCTGCCTGCAGGACCGCATCCCTCTTTCTACCAATATGGGCCACAACCTCTGGCTGTTCACCCTCCCCCCATAGAATGTCCTGCAGCCGCTCAGTGACCTCATAGAAACACAGAAGATAGGAGCAGGAGTAGGCCATTCGGCCCCTCGAGCCTGCTCCGCCATTCAATGCGATCAAGGCTGATCATCCAAATTCAGTACCCTGTCCCTGCTTTCTCCCCATACCCCATACCTCCTTGACACTGGCACCAGGAAGGCAACCTGGAGTCACACCTGTGGCCACAGAAACACCTGTCTGTTCCCCTAACTATTGAATCCCCTATCACTATTGCTTTTTTGACCTTCTTTCCTGTTACTGCCCCCCACCCCCCTCACCGGTACAGCTGAGCCACTCATGATGCTATGGCCTTGGCTCTGGCTGTACTCCCCAGAGGAACCATCGCCCTCACCAGTATTTAGAATTGAATACCGGTTAGAGAGCTAGATGCACTCTGGACTCCTGCACTACCAGCCTAGTTCTTTGTCTGTCTGGCGGTCACCCATTCTCTCTCTGCCTGCAAACTCTCGAGCTGCGGCGTGACCACCTCCTGAAACGTGCTACCCACGTAGCTCTCAGCCTCGCAGATGCACTGCAGTGACACCAGCCGCTGCTCAAGCTCCGAAATCCGGAGCACGAGCTCCTCCAGCCGACGACACTTCCTGCACACATGATTGTCCAGGGCACAAGAAGCATCCTGGACTTCCTACATGGCACAGGATGTGCATCCGACGGGACTGAGGTGCCCTGCCATGCCTCTATTTATTAGCCTACTAACTAAACTTCTTAGTTTAACCCACTGCCCTAACTTGGAGAGAAAAAAAGACAACATTATTTACGCAAGTTTAACCAGAACCACTGAGATATTAAACACACAGTACCAAAATATTAGATAGCCAGATACTTAACTTGGCATCCTCTGGTTCTGTGGCTCCACCCCTCCTTTTGAGTTGGACGTGAGAAACCGCCGCCTTCCTTATCACCAAATTCTTCCATTCTGCAATCTACACTGATTGCGATTCACCCAGCTCTGTCTCCAAATTCTGTGCTCAGATTATGATTTAATCTTGTTTCAGTGCAAAAGATACTGGAATGTTGTTTATGGTCCTGATGTGGAGGTTCCTTTACTCAGGCTGGAGGAGGGAAGTGGCCAGTGCTATTCACACTTCACAATATTTATTAATGACTTAGATGGCATAAATAGTCATATATTCAAATTTGCCGATGACATAAAGATAGGTGGCATTGTAGGCAGTGTAGATGGAAGCATAAAATTACAAAGGGATATCGATAGATTAAGTGAATGGGCAAAACTGTGGCAAATGGATTTCAATGTAGGCAAATGTGAGGTCATCCACTTTGGACCTAAAAAGGATAGAATGGGGTACTTTCTAAATGGTGAAAGGCTAAAAACAGTGGAGGTCCAAAGAGACTTGAGGTTCAGGTACATAGATCATGAAGATGTCATGAACAGGTACAGTGTGGCGGAGCCACCAAAGGACTCAGATCATTTGTATATAATTCCTTTAACAACATGTTAGCTACAGTCTGAGTCTGTATCTTGATTTATGCTGTTTAACTGTACAGAGTGTGGTTACTTTAACAGCGTGGCTAAAACGTGATGACATCACGCCGTTCATCACGTGATTCCCCCACTGGTCGGAAAACGTGATGACGTCATGACGTCCGCCACGGGACTGCAGGGGCAGTCCTCGTGGAACCTCCAGAGAGAGCAGACCTACATTCGATGTTATCCTGCAGTTTCTTGTTAAAGCCTGTTTGTTTCATTAAAGTTCATTTTGTTTGATCGCCCGAGTAGAACTCAGTCTTTTAGTTAGGAACCCACGTTCCTACATTGGTGACCCCGACTTTCGTGAATGGTTTTCGTGGAAGGTCTTCAGCATGGACACGAACACCGTGACTCTGAAACTGCCACAGTTCTGGGAGCAACAACCAGCCACGTGGTTTATCCAGGCTGAAGCCCAGTTCGCCATCCGGAACATCGTCGCGGATCAGACCCGTTATTACTACGTGGTCTCCGCCCTCGATAGCGCCACTGCCTCGCGGATCGTCAGCCTCCTTGGTAGTCCTCCTACTGACAGCAAGTATGATAAGTTAAAGGCGCGGTTGCTACAGGTCTTCGGGCTCTCGAAGTCAGAACACGCTTGCTGGCTCCTCGCTATGCCCGGCCTCGGGGACTCCAAACCGTCCGAGCTCATGAGCCAAATGCTCACGCTCATAGGTGCCGAACCGCAATGCTTCCTCTTCCGGGAGCTATTCCTCTGCCAACTGCCGGAGCAGGTGCAGGCTGCCCTAGCCAGATCAGAGATTACAGACTGCGCTGAGCTTGCTGCCGAAGCAGATAAGATTTTCACAGTAATCCAGCAGGGCTGCGCGGCCACGAGGCGCCCATCCCCCACAGACGCGGCTCCAGCTCTTGCAGCGGGCTGGTGCTCCTACCACGCCCGTTTTGGCACGAAAGCACGACGCTGCCGCTCTCCCTGCAGTTTTTCGCCCCAAAAAAAAACAAAGCTCCTGCAGCGTTCCTGGCGAAAGAGGACCGGGTCTAACGGGCACTCCGCGGCTGCGATGGCCATCGGATCTACGGGGAAACGTCTTTACATCACCGATTCCCTATCGGGTCGACGTTTCCTTTGTGACACCAGGGCGCAGTGTAGCATCCTACCTGCGTCGAATCTCGATATGCAGGCTGGGAACCACGGCTTTTCATTCGTGGCGGCTAATGGCGCAGCCATTCGAACGTTCCGAAAGCGGCGTGTCCAAGTCTGTTTCGGTGGTCAGCGCTTCCATTGGGAATTCGTCACGGCCACAGTCTCGCAGGCCATCCTAGGGGCGGATTTTCTGTGCGCCAACGGCCTCCTCATCGATGTCCGGCACCGCCGGTTGATCAATGCGGGCACCTTCCACTCGATTCCGTGCCACCGCGGTACCACCGCGCTCTATCGCCTGCGCGTTCCCTTCTCCGGATGACTTCACTCGACTCCTCGGAGTTCCCAGAGCTGACAAGGCCCACTTTCTCCTCGGCCACGAAGCATGGTGTTGAACATCATATCGCCACTACTGGCTCCCCGGTTTATGCACGGGCTAGAAGGCTCGAACCCAGCAAGCTCGCGGCTGCGAAAGCGGAGTTCAACACGATGGAGCGGCTGGGGATTATTCGCCAGTCGAATAGTCCCTGGTCTTCGCCTCTCCACATTGTTCCGAAACCGGGCGGTGCTGGCGGCCATGCGGTGACTACCGACGCCACTACTCCTGATCGGTACCCGATACCGCATATTCAGGATTTCTCGGCCCATTTGGCGGGAAATTCTATCTTTTTTCTAAAGTCGACCTCGTCCAGGGGTATCACCAAGTTCCCGTGCACCCGCAAGATGTCCCGAAAACCGCAGTCACCACCCCTTTTCGGCCTTTGCGTTCCTGCGGATGCCGTTTGGCTTGAAGAACGCGGCACAGGCTTTCCAGCGCTTAATGGACTCCGTGCTCTGAGACCTAAACTTGATCTTCGTCTACCTTGACGACATTCTCATCGCCAGCGCTAGCAAGGAAGAGCACATCTGCCATTTGCGTACCCTCTTTACACGCCTCAGCCAGCACGGTTTGATCATCAACCCAGCCAAGTGCCAGTTCGGCCTGCAGTGGATCGATTTCTTGGGACACCGCATAACATCAGACGGCGCCGTCCCCTCACTGACGAAGGTGGAAGCTGTTACCTCTTTCCCGCGCCCGCCAACAGTCAAGGCCCTGCAAGAGTTCCTGGGGATGGTCAATTTCTATCACCGATTCGTCCCTAAGGCGGCTCAGGTAATGCAGCCTTTGTACGGGGCCCTCGAGGACAAGTCCGGTAAGGATCTAATCAGCTGGACGGCCGAGATGGACCAGGCGTTCGTCAACACCAAGAGCGCTTTGGCCAACGCAACCATGCTGGCGCACCCACTTCCAGGTGCCACCATCGCCCTTGCCACAGACGCGTCAGACTACGCCATCGGCGCAGTGCAGGAGCAGTGGGTGAACGGCACGTGGCAACTGCTGGTGTTTTTCAGCTGTCAACTACGGAAAAATGAAAGAAAATACAGCACCTTCGATCGAGAGTTGCTGGCCCTTTTTTTCTGGCCATTCGCCATTTCCGGTTCTTATTAGAAGGACGTCCCTTCACGGCTTTTGTCGACCACAAGCCTCTGACGTTCGCCATGGCCAAGACCGCCGAACCGTGGTCCGCTCGTCAACAACGTCTCCTGACATTTATTTCTGAATTTACCACGGACATTCAACATGTGTCTGGTAAATACAACCTGGTGGCGGATTGCCTCTCCCGCGCGACGGTCCATGCGGTTCACCTGGGGATTGACTACGCCCTCATGGCTGCGGATCAGGCCTCGGACCCAGAGGTCCAATCATACAGAACCGTCCCCTCTAGTTTCCAAGCGACCGACGTCAGTTTCCAGGCCGCAGGCACCACGCTCCTTTGCGACGTCTCCATGGGCGTTCCCCGACCTATTGTGCCAGTCGCATGGCACCGGAAGGCGTTTGACGCCATACATGGGTTGTCACACCCTGGTATGAAGGCTTCACAACGGTTAATGTCGGCGAAGTTCGTCTGGAAGGGTATGCACCTCAATGTCCGTGACTGGGCCAACACCTGCGTGGTCTGCCAGAAGGCCAAGGTCCAGCATCGTGTAAAAGCTCCAGTGGCTACGTTCGCTGTTCCGGAGCGTCATTTCGACCACGTGCATGTGGACCTCGTGGGGCCACTTCCGCCTTCTCATGGTTATACGCATCTCAGCATGGTGGACTACACCACTAGGTGGCCAGAGGCAATTCCTTTGGTTTCCACCACTGCGGCAGACGTCGCTAGAGCTTTCATCTTCTGTTGGGTTGCTCGTTTTGGGGTACCGGCGGACATCTCTCCCGATCGTGGGTCACAATTTTGCTCGGAGCTCTGGAACGCTGTAGCTTAGGGGCTCGGCACCAAATTTCATCGCACCACCGCCTATCATCCACAGGCGAACGGCCTTTGCGAGCGATTCCACAGGTCGCTTAAAGCCGCCCTACGGGCCAGTCTTCAAGGTGCGGAATGGGTGGACTGGGTCCTTTTGGGTCTTCGTACGGCGTCCAAAGAAGACCTGCAATCGTCCTTGGCCGAACTCGTTTATGGCCATCCGCTCCGAGTCCCAGGGGATTTCCTCCCTTCTCCCACAGAGCCATGGTCCGCCTCCCAGCAACTCGTCAGCCACCAGGAAGCGGCCAGATGCTTCGCTCCGGTACCTACATCAAATCACGGCCGACAGAGCTCCCACGTGCCAGCGGACCCGAAGAATGCTGAGTACGTATTTATCCGCCACGACGCTCACCGGGATCCGCTCAAGCCCCCTTACACGGGTCCTTTCCGCGTCATTGAATCAGGAGACAAATCCTTTTTGGTCGACATCGGAGGAAAGCCGGATCACATTTCAGTGGACCGGTTGAAGCCGGCTCACCTGGACCTGGACCGCCCAGTCGCCGTCGCTCAACCGCCTAAACGTGGCCGACCGCCCGTAGCCGCCGTGCCAGATCAACCACAGCCGCTCGACCACACTCGCCGCGCCAGCTCGACCACCGTCCATCAGCTTCCTCTGCAGGGTTACCGAAGTCGCTCGGACAGACTCGTCAGGCCTCCTCGACGTCTCACTTTTGCTGTTACAGACAATTCTGGGGGGGGGAGGGGGCGCATGTGGCGGAGCCACCAAAGGACTCGGATCGTTTGTATATAATTCCTTTAACAACATGTTAGCTACAGTCTGAGTCTGTATCTTTATTTGTGCTGTTTAACTGTACAGAGTGTGGTTACTTTAACAGCGCGGTTAAAACGTGATGACGTCACGTGATGACGTCAGCCACGGGACTGCAGGGGCAGTCCTCGTGGAGCCTCCAGAGAGAGCAGACCTACATTCGATGTTATCCTGCAGTTTATTGTTAAAGCCTGTTTGTTTCATTAAAGTTTGTTTTGTTTGATCGCCTGAGTAGAACTCAGTCTTTTAGTTAGGAACCCACGTTCCTACAACAGAAAATAACAGGGTGGTAGAAGTTTGGAACTCTCTTCTGCAAATGGCAATTGTTGCTGGATCAATTGTTAATTTTAAATCTGAGATTGATGGCTTTTTGTTAACCAAAGGTATTAAGGGATATGGGCCAAAGGCGGGGATATGGAGTTAGGTCGCAGGTCAGCCATGATCTCATTGAATGGCGGAACAGGCTCGAGGGCTGAATGGCCTACTCGTGTTCCTAGAACAGCACATATTTGATCTTTGAACCTTTCCCATGCATACTGTATGCAGTCTAACATGTCCAAATGTTATCTTCCTCCCAGCCAACAAGATTGTTGGAATTAAAGAATATCTACCAATAGTGGATGGTGATGAGGAACAGGAACCAGACTTGATTCCCTGCCCCTCCTCAATAATCAAGGGTGCCAATACCAATTGTAGCACCTTTGCTGCCCTTGTTGGAGATCAGCTAACTCTGAATAGACCGGGAATTGAAACCGAGCCCTTCCTGTTTTCATTGGATAAACTTGCTGAGTCATCTGAATGGATATAAATTTAATATGTACTCTGGTGTCCATGCACATTCTTACAGCCGAGTAACCTGACTTGTAGTAAATAATGCTGGGCAAGAGGATACTCTGAGCTTACAGTAGATACTAGCATGTAAAAACCAACTTCTGTTTTTGTTTTTTTACATTCCATTGTAACATGTAAATTAATTAATGATTGGTAGTATATATATCCGTTGCTTGCTGCTTTCCTTTAAGTGGAACAGCTTGTAATTGTTTTTAGTTAAAGAAGTTTAAATCACATGATCTGATACAGCCAATGAAGGTGAAACTCGGCCTCCACAGGTTACTGTGGCTGCTTGATGTCTGGTCTGATTTAGTTATTGTTGGCTACATTAAAACCGTTCTTCACTAAACCACCTCACTGTGGGCATTTTCTGCTTTTATTTAGCGGAGAAATTATTCCAGCATTCTTACTGTGTAGTCAGAAGCTTAAAGGTGAAATTACCACATGCTGTTTACTGCATAATGAAGTGGGTGAGTCTTAATCTTAATAACAGCCTTCATAGCTCTTCAAAGAGGACCTGTTAAAACCCACATTTATACCTGTATATACAAAAATGTGCATCAAATGTCTGTACATACTTAACCAATGCTACAATTTACACAACTGTGTTCATTGTGAAAAATTGTGAAGTGTGCAATTGATCTTCCCATTAAATCTCCAAAGTGCATGTATTAATGTTTTTATAATGGTGTGCTTTATATGCTGAGAGCTGATTGAAGCACCAGGCTGAGTTGTGCTTTAATCTTCTATTGTTCTAGTGTAAAACCTGCTGCAACTTTATTTACCACCATTATTAGATGGACCTGATGCAATAAATAATTTACTTCAAATGCATAATGTGTTAAGATTTGGGCTAGGGAGCGAGGGAAGGAGTGAGGGAGAGGGCATGCTGCTTTTAACAGCTCACATTTGATCTTTGAACCTTTCCTCCGAATACTGTATGCAGTCGAGCACAGCTATAATTAATATCCTCCTCTCAATTAAGATTGCTGGAATTCAAAAAAAAATCTTGTATATAATTATATGGAAGTTGCTGCACGATTTTCATACTGTGGCTACTTGATGTCTGGTCTGGTTTAGTTATTGCTGGCTACATTAAAACCATTCTTCATTAAACCACCTCACTGTGGGCATTTTCTGCTTTTATTTAGCGGAGAAATTATTCCAGCATTCTTACTGTGTAGTCAGAAGCTTAAAGGTGAAATTACCATAGTATAAAGTACAGCTGGTCAATAGGATCGGAGAAAAGCATAGAAACTCTTAATTTAAGGTGTGTTTGTCACACTGTTGCACCAATATTCAGACTTGATGACTCATTTGAAATCACTGATAGTCGTCATACCGGTGCATTGGCAGCAGACAAGTGGATTACGAGTATGATGGAGTTATTTTGCTTTTTCACCACTTGTACAGCAACCAGGAATTTTCTTGATTAGTTGAGGTTGAGGTAGCAAAGGCTGACTTGTCAGCTTCTGGATGAACCACATCCCAGCTCCCTAATTACTGTGATACCAGATATGCAAATACAATTGTGACCTACACTTGAGCAGACGTGAAATAAATTGGTTTTCCCTGCAGTGGCGTACCAGACCAATTTTCCACATTTGTGCAATTATTTTTGTTTCTTTTATAGTTTTCCTCTGATTTTCTTATCCTCTTTTCCAAAGGTAGTGACTCTTAGTTGGGATGCCATTTGAGACCAGAAGTTCTCTGGTACCTTGCCTAAGTGTCATTTTTCATCTACAAATCTAATCAGTGAATGCTCTTGGGCTATTTGACGTCTCCCTCTGTTGACACCAGAGATTGAACCTGGCAATTTCCTGGTTTGCAATGCATTAGTGCAACACATGTACTTGCCCATTGTGCAATTTAGGGAGATGTAAATAGAGAAGGAAAAAAGAGAGACTTGTATTTATATAGCGCCTTTCACGACCTCGAGACCTCCCAAAGCGCTTTACAACCAATGAAGTACTTTTGGAGTATTGTTACTGTTGTAGGAAGCGCGGCAGCCAATTTGTGCACAGCAAGCTCCCACAAACAGCGATGAGATAATGACCAGATAATCTGTTCTAGTGATATTGATTGAGGGATAAATATTGGCCAGGACACCGGGGATAACTCCCCCGCTCTTCGGAATAGTGCGGTGGGATCTTTTATGTCCACCTGAGAGAGCAGATGGGGCCTTGGTTTAATGTCTCATCCAAAAGACGGCACCTCTGACAGTGCAGCATTTCTTCAGCACTGCACTGGCGTGTCAGCCCAGATTTTCATGTTGAAGTCTCGAGTGAATCTTGAACCCACCGCCTGCTGACTCAGGCGAGAGTGCTACCAACTGAGCCATAGTTGTTATGGTTAATGATATCTTCACTGAATTCAAATATTAATTGCACAAAAATATAATTTGCAGTCTTTAGTTTAAATGGCAGAAAAGGTTTTGATGAGAGAACAGAAATGTAAACTTGCTTTTGCTTCCATGCTCGCCTAGTAACAAAATAACATCGGTTCGGAACAGCTGATGCATTTCACTTCCTACCAAGGTAGGCACAGCACTTTAAACATTAACTGGATGAGATTTTGATTTTTGAAGCTCTAATGTGCAGTGCAATTATACAACCAAAAACTGGCATAGCATGTTAATACTGGCAAAAGAGAACATTTTAATATTCCTGCAGTGTCCTGGTTTGTTATCATAGTTATCTGAATCAGTTACTGATATCTTGGTGTGTAACGCATTCCCTGTGAAGGGGAACTTCTTTTAAAATCCAAATTCTCACCCAATTCACTTAAAACCATTGTGCTGAATTCCTCCTGCAGTTACACAATTGAAGAGTGCAGTTGTATTCATGATATTGGTGAGAGAAAATTCAAGATGTCACTGTTTTTGACCAGTAGTTTTTAATACACACATTATTATAGTGATAGTTCAGATCAAATAATGGGTATTTAGTTTTGTTTCAATACTGTACTTTGTAGTACACAGAATCAGAGTCCTACTTATGTCATTTAATTTGTAAATGGTATTGGATAGTTTTAGATTGCATGCAAGCAGATCATTGAGCAACTAAATCTATTTAGCCTTTGGGGGTAAGCTACATATTGAGGGAAAGCTACAGTATTGTGTAATGTTTTGGTGAAGTATTGTTACTACGGTACAGCACCCATGTGCCGCAGTGCTGGCTACAATCGGATTTGTGCTTGTGTAGTACAAATATTACCGGCTAGTTCCACGTAATAGGATTATCTGGAAAAATGTGAGGCTACAGTCGGAAGATCTGAAGATTGCTCCATGAAAGCTGCCTGTTGTCTGAAATTTAATATTGCAGACAATAATTAGGATGTTTCTGCATGTGTTACAAAGCCATTGCTATCCATTTGCAAGCTAATGTGTTATCACACAGTGCTTTCTCAGTGATATCTTCAAATGTCTGAGCATAAAAAATTCATCAGGGTGATCAGCTTTCAGCCAGTAAATGGAATTTGGCTTTAAGTTGCTGACTAATGCATCCACTTCTGAGCCATTAAAGCAAAGTAAATATCAGAAGAGTAACCCGGAGGTGAAAAATTGGAGCTAAAGCATTTGTTTACTTTGAGTATCTCTAGAAGGACTAGATCTACAGACGGGGTGCTAGGATGGATCCTATCCACTTTAAAATGGTGATAGTTAACTTTTGTAGTTAGCTTTTTAAAACTCTCCAACAGACACCAGCTCTGTTGCATCACAGTAGTTTTGAGTGGCCTTCTCCTTAAATCTGCATATCAAAAGTTTAACTAGATGCTAAAGTGGATAGAATCAATAGTACCCTTCTGTAGACCCAGTCCTTCTAGAACTACTCAAAATTAGGGTTGCAAAGGGGTGGAAAGTTTCCGGTAAATTTCCGGAAATTTTCCACGGGAAGTTTAGCTTGGGAATTTTGCCCAAAAAAGCACATGCTAGCATAATTTTTTTTTGTATTTCTTTTTTTTTTCCACAGGTCCTCTCTTTAAAATTACTAACAGAGATGGAATCTTAATTATTAAGGAATTTCTTAATCAATATATGTTTATCTTCTTACTTGGCTTGTTTTAATAATTACAAGTTTTGTGTGCGACTGTGGACAAATGTGTCCTGATTGGGTGGATGAGTGATTAGCTCCCTCTATTTGTAATATTTGCATATCGAATTGTGATTGGCCTGCAGGCACCTGTAAGACTGCTATAGTTTTTTTAAGATCCAGGTTAGGGGTCCTGAGGGAAGTCATTTTGTTTTCTGCTGATGTGATGATGCAGTAAGTAAATCAGACTTTATACCAAATAAACCAGTTACTTGTTGAACTCTGTTGTCCTTCAATTTAAAATATACAAAATAATACACTATTGGTGATGTAGCGTCGTGTGTGTACAGGTCATGCTTCCATCACATGGAGCATCAGCAAAAATGTACTCACCCTGTTGCAATCGTGCTGATCGACCGCAGTTCGACACAGATGAATGCCCTTTATTTCTCTGCATAGAACAATGCCACGTTTACCGTCGGATGTGTGGAAGCATTTTACCCCAGGCATTAAAGATGGAAAGACTGTGTACATGTGCAAACACTGTATAGAAAGCCATATGTAAAGAATGCCACAAAGATGCAGCAGCATTTATCCAATGATCTTGGATCACAAAAGGTCTTTGCAGTAGTTACTGACAATGCTGCGAATATGAAGGCTGCTTGGGCTCAAGTGGAGGAGGCCTACCCTCATATTACGTCTATTGGGTGCACAGCTCATGGGCTTAACCTGCTCCTCAAGGACATCATGGGTTTGAGAACCATGGAAGCACTGTACAAGAGAGCCAAGCAAGTTGTTAAGTATGTCAGGGGAAAACAGGTAGTTGCAGCAACCTACAACTCCAAGCAAATGACAAAGAACAAGAACACCACACTGAAGCTGCCCAACAACACTAGATGGGGTGGTGTTGTCATAATGTACAACAGCCTTCTGGAGGGTAAGGAGTCGCTGCAAGAAATGGCAATATCCCAGTCTGGGGATATGGAAACCACCATCAAGAAAATACTGCTGGATGATGTGTTTTGGGAGAGAGTGGTTAGCAGCCTTAAACTACTCTCACCAGTAGCATCTGCAATTGCTCAGATTGAAGGAGATGACGCTGTCTTGTCAGATGTTTTCAGGCTTTTTACTGATTTAAAAGAATAAATCAGCATTGCCGTACCCACATCCCTGCTGCTCAAAGCAGAGAAGAAGATAATTGTTCAATTCATACAGACGCGTCAAGAATTTTGTGTCAAGCCGATTCATGCTGCAGCATACATGCTGGACCCAAAGCATGTTGGGAGACCAATACTTTCTGGAGAACAGATCAACAGCGCTTACAGTGTGATTTCTACCCTCTCACACCATCTCAATCTGGATGTGGGCAAAGTTCTGGGAAGTCTGGCAAAGTTCTCTACCAAGCAAGGTCTTTGGAATGGGGATGGGATATGGGAATCATGCAAGCATATCAGTGCACATACCTGGTGGAAGGGACTTTGTGCATCTGAGGCCCTGTCACCTATTGCATCGGTGATACTCCAAATCCCACCTTCATCAGCGGCCTCTGAACGAAACTGGTCACTTTGGGAATACGCATACAAAGGTGCGCAACAGGCTGACTAACAAGAGAGTGGAGAAACTGGTGGCTATCCGGGCGAACCTACAACTTATTGAGCCAGATACAGAAGTGTCCACCACACAGCTAGACACTGACACAGAGGAGGAAATGG
This sequence comes from Somniosus microcephalus, assembly GCF_052327205.1. Classification (NCBI taxonomy): domain Eukaryota; kingdom Metazoa; phylum Chordata; class Chondrichthyes; order Squaliformes; family Somniosidae; genus Somniosus; species Somniosus microcephalus. The sequence continues at coordinate 157,018,424 of NC_140993.1, read as the reverse complement.
ACACGTCCGAGCCAGAGTCAGAGAATCAGGAGGAACAATGAGGAGTAGAAGACTCAAAGGGACAAAATAAGGACAAATTACAGGCTAAATAAGCTGATGCTCTTTATTTTATTTTAGATGGGTCTTTTTTGTGGGGGTTCAATAAAGTTCAAAATTATAACCTAAATAAAGTTTTGAAAGCCTGTTTTTATTTGTATGGAACAGTATGTCTATTTTGACGACAAAGATAATATAAGGGTCAGAGACAAAAACCACCAGTGTGCAAAAAAACTCAAAATTCCCATGGAAAGTTTCCTCTTTTTAAAAATTCCCAGAATTTTGCAACCCTACTCAAAATTAAACATGTTTTAGCTTCAATTTTATAACATAAATGATAAACTGCTGTACAAGTAAAAATTGTATATTTGTGATATGCTTAGAAGTACAAATGAAATGTTTTTTAAAGTTCAATAATCCTATTTTTTGTACAATGCTAGCTCCTGTGATATTCAGCGAGTAGTTGAGTCCGATAGACCAACGAGATCCTAGTTTTGATCCCTGGTCTGTGTTTAGTTAGGCTGGCAGTAGGAGTGCTACAATTGGTCTCATTGACTCTTGGTTTGAAGGAGAACTTTAACCAGGGTTTGCACTCTTGATTCTGTCCGTCAGCCCCTGCTGGAAGTTCCTGGGCTAGGACAGGAGCCGCTGAGTTCTGCCTCTTTCCTCCTCGTCGTCAAACAGTTCGCCAGCCTTCACTGTCGAGGCTTATGTAAATAATGGCCCAGATTTTACGTCTATCAGCGTTCACCGTTATTGTGGAGTAAATTGGACAGCAACTTTCAGCATATGCGCAGTAAAATGCAGAAATCGGGATGTTGCTGTCCGATTTGCCCTCCTCCCAAAGCTTCACTAACAGTGCAATGAACAGTGAGCGTCGTTTGTTCGCCGCTGACTGCAAAATCCGGGCCAGCGAGGTACTAGAAGGTGCCTGGCATACTGATGATCATATCCTAGCAAGAAGTCAATGCCTTCAGGAAAGGAATGGTGAAAATTGCCAGGCGAGAATCCATCCCTCTTCTAATAACCAACGTGTGATTTAAAAAAAAAACTCAACACTTTAACCATCACAGCAGCTGGAACACTGGCTGTGCTGTAAGTGAATAAATATCTGCTGGACCTGTCATTTATAAAAATTAAAAAAAATCTGGAGTATGCAGCATCAATTTAAGAATTTATTGTACCAAAAAAAATAGTAATCCAGTTTTTTCTTTCAAATTTGTTTTTAGATTACAAAAATGCCACGGTTTCACCAGTTTTTGGAAGTTGGATCTTCAAAATATATTGCTGTTATCCTGCATTCTCCCTAAGTAATCAGGGCCAGTGTTGCTCTGGAAACTCCTCATTTTCAGTTTTATATTGCTGCTCAGAGAATGTTATTCCAGATGTCTGATTGATATATTGGGAATTGTGCAGTTATTGAAATGTTGGTAGTTCTGTAGTATCTTCATCGATGTAGTGACGTGCGGTAAACAAAGTGTTAGACTTGCCGTCCTTCCTCCCAAATCTCCCCCCCCCCCCCCCCCCCCCCCCCCCCCCAAAATAGGCACGATTGCTGATTGACTCATTCATTTCTCTTCTCTTACCAGGCATGTGTTGAAAGCTGCTGTATAAACCTAGCACTTAAATGACCCACCCACAGCTTTGTTCTGCTTTGTTTCAGTGGTGGAATGTATTTTTATACTCTTTGCTCCCTGCTTACATAAAACTTTCTGACGAGCTGCTGTTCTGCTCATGGTGAAGAGAGCAATACGTTTCCATTTTTAATTCATCTTGGAATCCAGTTTCTGGATTTTCCATGGCATTGCTGACAATGAGTTGGAGGCTATGGTGATGTATGAAATGGGGTACTACATAAGATCTGATGTATTAAGATAAAAAAATGTCAAAACCTACATCATATTCCTGATGTTCCGATGTTTTGCTGACTCATGTCAAAAATTAAGAAACTTATGAACCAAACAATTGCATGGGTAACGCAGAAAATTTATCTAGGACTTTGAATATTTTAACCATAATTAAGTGTTGCTAGCCAGTGTTTAAATGGCACCTTGAACAGAAAAACGTCCCAAGTCATTTCACAGAGGCATAATTGGGCAAAAATGGATGTGGGCCAAAGTATTGAGATAGCTGTAAAAGCTTGGTCAAAAAGATGGATTTTAAGGAGGACCTTCAAGGAGGCAAGGCAGTTGGAGGGGTTTAGGGAGTGAATTTCAGAGCATGGTAGCTAAGTGGCTGAAGGCACAGCTACCAATGGTGGAGTGAAGGGAGGGAGGGAAGGATGCACAAGAGACCAGAATTGAAAGAACGCAAAGTTCGAGGGTGGGGGTAGAAGGAGAGGGTTGTAGGGTTGGAGTAGGTTACAGAGATGGGGAGGGTAGAGGCCATGAAGGGATTTAAACATGAGGACAAGAATTTTAAATTGGAGCACCAGGAGCCATTGTAAGTAAGCAGTACAAGGATGATGGGTGAGCTGGACTCTGGGGGATAGGATATGGGCAGCAGAGTTTTGGATGCGCTGAGATTTAGATTGGAGGTTGGGATGTCAGTCAGGAGAGCTTTGAAATAGTTGATTTTGGAGATGACAACGGCACAGATGAAAGATTAAGCAGCAGATGAGCTGAAGCAGGGGTGGAGGTGGGCGAACTTAGAGCTGAAAATGGGCAGTCTTTGTGATGGAGAGGTTCTGAAGCTCAGCTGGAGGTTGAATAGAAGAGGTGGAGCTCGGTGCCATTAGTTTACATGTGGAACCTGACCCCATGTCTTAAACTGTGAGGAGGACACACAGAGCCTGCAAATGGATATAGACAGGTTAAGTGAGTGGGCAGATGGAGTTTAATGTGGGGAAATGTGAGGTTATTCACTTTGGTAGGAAGAATAGAAAAACAGTTTTTTAAATGGTGAGAAACTATTAAATGCTGGGGTTCAGAGAGATTTTGGTGTCCTCGTACAGGAAACACAAGTTAGCATGCAGGTACAGCAAGCAATTACGAAGGCAATTGGCATGTTGGCCTTTATTACAAGGGGGTTGGAGTATAAGAGTAAGGAAGTCTTACTACAATTGTACAGGGCCTTGGTGAGACCACACCTGGAGTACTGTGCACAGTTTTGGTCTCCTTATTCGAGGAAGGACATACATACCTTAGAGGCGATGCAGCAAAGGTTCATTAGATTGATCCCTGGGATGAGAGGGTTGTCCTATGAGGAGAGAATGAGTAGATTGTGTCTATACTCTCTGGAGTTTAGAAGAATGAGAGGTAATCTCATTGAAACATATAAGATTCTAACCGGGATTGACAGGGTGGATGCTAAGAGGTTGTTTCTCCTGGTTGGAGAGTCTAGAACTTAAGGGGCACAGTCTAAGGTAAGGGATCACCCATTTAAGACGGAGATGAGGAGGAATTTCTTCACTCAGGGTTGTGAACCTTTGGAATTCTCTACCCCAAAGGGCTGTGGATGCTGTGTCGTTGAATATATTCAAGGCAGAGATAGATAGAAATAACAACAGAAAATGCTGGAAATACTCAGCAGGCCAGGCAGCATCCGTGGAGAGAGAAACAGGGTTAACGTTTCAGGTCTGGAACCCTGAATCAAGGGATGCCTGGATTGGCGGGAAAATGGAGTTGAGGTCGAAGATCACCCATGATCTTATTGAATGGCCGAGCAGGCTCTAAGTTTTTATGGTCTACTCGTGCTCTTAATTCTTATGTCATCAAAGCGCAGCATGTAGATGAGGAAGTGGGGGCCAAGCATACACCCTTGGAAGACCAGAGGTAATGGTGTAGAGCTGCTCTGGCAATAGGTAAGAGTGGAACCAAGTAAGGGTAGTCCCACTGAGCTGGACGAGAGGCAGTGGAGGAAGTTGGCTTGGTTGACTAGTCAAAGGCTGCAGAGATTGAGGCGGACGAGGAGAGAAAGTGCACTATGATCACTGTCGTGGAGCATATCATTTGACTTTGATTAAGGCTGTTTCAGTGCTGTGGCGGGGCGGAGGCCTGATTGGAGACTTCAAACATGTAGTTACGGGAAAGATGGGCATGGATTTGGGAGGAGGCAACGAGTTGAAGGACTTTGGAGAGGAAAGGTAGATTGGAGATGAGGTGCTAGTTTTCAAGGACAGGAAAAAATAGCTTTTTGAGGAAAGGGCGATGGCGGTTTTGAAATGGAGTGATGCAGTATCTGAAGAGAAGGAACCATTTGCATCTAGCATGGGGGTGGGAAGGTGAGTTGAGTAGTCAGGAGTTTAGTGAGAATGGAGTTGAAGGAGCAAGAGGTAGGTCTCTTGGACAAGGTGAGTTCTGAGGGCATGAGAGGAGATAGAAACTACAGAAGGATTTGGGATCCGGCATTGGTATATACATCGTTTGAAAAATTGCCTGAGAAAAATATCATCCTTTACTCTGTTGCCATGTTTTAATACAAATTTATTTTAAAAAATGCTTTTTTTTCCCCCTGTTGGCTAGTCCTGCTGACTGCCATTAAAATATTTTAAAATGACCTTTGATGAATGCCAAAGTTTATGGTTTATATTCAGGTCTTCAATACAAAAAAAAATTATCTCTACTTGCTGGGTTTCTCCACTCTACCGTGAATGTTCATTTGACTCAGTTACTGTACTACATTTGAAGTAAAAATGAAGAGGGTTTGCCATAATTTCCACTGAGAAAAATAAATACATTTGCTTTTAAACAATCACTGATTTAGATTTCTAAGTAGAAACGATTTCTAAGTAGAAACGACAGCATCGGTAGTCTTGATCACCAATTTGCACGTCTGGCTATTTCTGAAATAAAACTACAGGAAAAACTCTCTTAACCGGCAAAATTCAGGAGTAGGTTCAGGTAAGTTTTACTGCATATTAGTGGCCGTGTAACCGGGGTTCCCGCACCTGTGGCCATGCAACAGGGACTTCTGGATCTGTGGCCGTGTAATTGGGGCTCCTGCACCTGTGGCCGTGTCCGGGGCTCTCGTACCTTGGTAAGTATACCTCTCTGTAATCCAGACTTTTTGATCAACCGGCACCACGCCGGTCCAGTCGGTGCCGGATTAAAAAAGAGTTTCCTGTAAATAGTTTGTAACCAGTAAAAATTGGAATGTGAAAATTAACTGAGGCAGAACAAATTCATATTTTTCTTGCAGTATGCTTAGAGATCATTTGGAAAAACAATTACGTGGGATATATGGCACAGACAGGCTATTCGGCCCAACCAGTCCAGGCTGGCATTTATACTCCACTCGAGCCTCCTCCCATCTTTCCTCATCTAAATCTAACAGCATAACCCTCTATTCCCTTCTCCCTTATATGCTCGTCTAGCCTCCCCTTAAATGCATCTATACTATTCGCTTCAACCACTCCCCGTAGTAGCGAGTTCCACATTCTCGGCACTCATTGGGTAAAGAAGTTTCTTCTGAATTCCCTATTGGATTTCTTGGTGACCTATCTTCTATTGATGGCCTCTTGTTATGCTCTTCCCCACAAGTGGAAACATTTTCTGTATCCACTCTATCAAAACCTTTGATAATTTTAAAGACCTTTATTAGGTCATCCCTCAGCCTTTTTTCAAGAGAAAAGAGACCCAGCCTGTTCATCCTTTCCTGATGTGTACATCCTCGCATTTCTGGTATCATCTTTGTAAATCTTCTCTGCACCCTCTCCAGTGCCTCTACATCCTTTTTATAATATGGCAACCAGAATTGTACGCAGTACTCTAGGTGTGGTCTAACCAAGGTTTGATACAGGTTTAGCATAACTTCCCTACTTTTCAATTCTATCCCTGTAGAAATAAACCCCAGTGCTTGGTTTGCTTTTTTATGGCCTTGCTAACCTGTGTCGCAACTTTTAGTGATTTGTGTATTTACAGTCCATCTGGACCAAGGGTTTTATCCTGAGTTTAATTAGTTGATTTAATATATCCCCTCTTATTTTAAATGCACTTCTCATTACTAATCTCATCATCCAATGCCATGTCCAGTTGTTCTATCTCCCTGGTAAATACTGAAGCAAACTAATATTTAATATTTCTGCCATCTCTTTATCATTGCATAAGAAATAGGGGCAGGAGTAGGCCATTTGGCCCTTCGATAAGATCAATTCAATAAGATCATGGCTGATCTTCTAACTCATCTCTACTTTCCTGTACTATCCCCATAGCCCTTGATTCCCTTAATATTCAAAAACCTGTGTTATACTGTCTCTCCCCTATTCCCAACCCCTTTTTTATTGCTGTGCCTGTGAAATTACTATTTTGTTTTATGTACCTTGATAATTTAATTTCATAGTTCCTCTATACCTTCCCAATTGTTTTTTTGACTTCTCTCTTAACCTCTTCATATTCTCACTTATCATGCACTCCCCTGCTGTCCATGTTCTTAATGTATGCCTCTTTCCTTACCCTCAATTGTTCCCTTATGGCTTTATTCATCCATGGAGTCTCATTAGTGTTTAGTTTGTTTCCTTTTAGCATAATATATTGTTCCTGCACTCTGTTGAATGGAAAATGGCTTACATGAAGGTAGGTGGGGAGGGAATTGGGCTTGGAGGCCACATTTGTGCTGTTGGCGGAGGGTTTGGGGAGGGATTGGATTCTGAAGTTGTATTTTCCTGCTGCAATGGTGGGGGCGCTTATTTTTCAGGCTGCAGGCAGATTAAGCCTGGAGGCCGAATTTTTGGGTGACTGATGCAGAGCACTGGTGTTCAAGGATGGGAGGCAATGATGCCTGTGGAGGAAAAGCAAACTACTTTTGGAGATCCAAATCTCAGGAGCCAAGAGGACTGAAAGGTATGTAATGGTGGGATAGTAAAAACAGTTATGATCTTGCTTTTGGTAAACTATGTCTTAATGCGTGATCCAAATCAGCCTTTGATTGATGAACTTACCTATCTGTGGTAAATGTGTCGAGAATAAAAGACTGATATTTGCTGCAGTATAAAGAATATAGTCCTCAAAGCAGTATCTAAAGATCATCCAACACCAATCCG